>NC_061787.1:16459485-16772342 GCF_022458985.1 Mugil cephalus
GCACGTGAAACGCTGAAACGCAGCGGCCTTTCAAAATAAAATGAGAAAGATGCATTTTCATCCGGTCTCCGCGGGGCGACACGGGGAGCCAGGGCGGCTTCGAACACAAACGGATGCCTAACAATGTTTTTGATGTCCTATATTTAAATTTGTATGGTTACTTACATCACTCCTACTTCCCTGGTCTCGGAACTAATCCGATTGATATGGAAATGGGGTGCTCTGTTTCATGACAGACTTGGAGGGAAAGAGGAGGGGAGAAAATTCCCAGGTTCGTTCCTGCTCCTGAACGGGCTGAAAACACATTTTCAGTATCCCTTGGCTTCGTGGTGCAGGTTATAGGGGATTACACAAACCACTTAAAGCTCGACAACGGGCCGCTCTATTCAAGCAACAGAAAAGTCCTTCATGCTGGAAGCATTCTCCACACCCGCACGGTTAATAAGGAGCAAATTAAGTAAATATTGTGCTTGTGACGGGCGCCACCGACGTGAGCTTATGCGTAAGGATCCTCCAGCTTTTGTTTTTTAATTTCATAGATTTAAGGCGAGTTAATGTCGAGGTCTTGGTAGAAAAATAAATGTTAGAGTCCGAGGAAAATAGTTATACTTACAATGTGTAAATTATAAAACTTTAAAACTGCAAAACCTGACTTTGAAGTAATAGATAAATGGGAAAAAGATCTTTTGCATATTAATGTATGTAATATTTTTGCATATTAATTATGTTGGATTTTTTTCCCCCAACTATTAGGAACAATAGTTGACAGGCATCATATCATATCATATACCAGTTTTAAGGCGACAATAAAATAAAAAAAATGTTTTACAAAGTTGAAGAAACATTTTTATATTATATGTAAAGAAATAACATTTAAAAAAAACTCTAAATCTGCTTTCTACTGCAGTGTTTTCTAAAGCTCAATACTATAAATCCAACATGTGGTATGCAGCTTCTGTCACAGCGCATTCAAGCCTTTATCGCTGAGCTTCCTGCTCTCAACCCAGGCAAATCCTTATCTGCTGCAAACTCCCCCTCTCCTCTCTTCTTTTTTTTTTTTTTTATCTTAAACAGCATTTAAAATCATCACTTACCAAATTCCCTTCTTTAGCTAAACAGCCATCGCGGCGTGTGTTGTCTGTCATTGGGGTTGAAAATTGGGGAATGGGGCTGGAAATTGGAACCATCGAGGATGCCGTCCTGGAAAAAGAGGAAATCAAAGTTAAATGAGATCATGCATGCCAGGAGAACGTTTAACCAAAGGGCAAAAAGGAAGCTGGAGATAACAGAGAAGAGAAACCCGCTTAATGTTGTGTTGCTGCAGTCTGTTTCGGAGTCGTGCGCGCTCGCGTGTGTGTGTTCGGAGGAGGGGGGGAGAGGTGTCGCTTGTCATCACATGTTTAGCTATCATTTTATACATCTGTAAACGCAGGAGCAGCTGCTCCTACATTTACATTTCTAATAAACAAAATGACGTTTATGTGATGTTTTTAAAAAAAAAAAAAAAAAAAAAGCCACACAGGAATGTGAGCATTCCATTTTTACTGAGTGTGTGCAGGTGTGTGTGCGTGTGTGTGTGCAGGTGGTGACGGGCGTTGCAGAAGATCACGGCGTGACCCGGCGTCTGAAGAACGAAACGCTTGAAGTGGCTCACCGCAGACAATTAATCTTGAGCCCGTGATTGCGCCGAGCCCCAGTGATGCAGATTTCTCCTGACAAGTTCACTTCAAAAGGCTGGAATCCTGCCCCACCCAGAGCGCCTATGGTTAGGTGACGGACAGGTCCATGCTTTGTTTTAACATGAGACGACGCACGGAGCATCTGGAGCATAAATGGAGAAGCGGGGGTGTCCTCTTAACTCCGTGTTTATATAATTTTGACGTCGATGAAACGCTTTTATGAGCCATAACGCTGATGGGTGGGGGGGGGGGTGAAAAGGTGCAGGGCCAAGAAGACATACATTCATTAGCATTGTCAAGCTAGCGTAAGGCACAAAGTTAATATTTACTAGCAAACAAAAGGAAAGTGTGACAGAAATATAAAGGAAACGCTGCTATCTGTCATCACGCGATAACAAAGGAAGCTATGAGACAGTAAAATCACTGATTATCTGATGTTTGATTAGCGCAAGAGCCGTGAATATTCTTTCATCTGACAGCGGCCTTTCAGCTGACATCTAATCTGAGCTCCTTCTCCGCCGATGGAATCACGGATCCCTGCGCAACTCGTCCATAACAGGCAGACAGAAAGACAGACAGACAGAGAGACAGGCCGGCAAGGAGCACGTCTGGATTATGTTTATCAAATTTAACCGAGCATTTGTCCTCCCAGGTATTATCGCCGGTGTGCGCGCAAGTTAAAAAACAGCGCGGTGATCATGAGAAAGGGAGAGAAAGATGACATGGGGGGGAAGAAGTTTTCCAGTTCACGAGCCGGGCCGAGAGCGCACCGAGAGGGAAGCACGCAGCCAGCCCGCACATGCCAAGGTCAGAAGACACGTCCTTCCACGCAGCGGAGATAGAGATCTTGTTCGCATGCGCCTTCATGTGGCTCTCATGTGTTGGCGAACAAAAGGCTCAAAATGTGTAATGAAAGAAAAATCAGGAGTATGCTTAAATCCGACAGCTTTATTGTTTTTGTCTGCGGCTCCGCTTTCATGTGCAGCAGCTGCTGCTGAGGTTTTTCTGAACTCCGTTTTGGAGGGAAAAAAAAAAGAAAAAAGAAAAAGGGTTAAAAAAACATGAAGTTGTCAATTTTACACAGGGTGATGTCATGTGAACAGAATACCTGTGGGTGTGTGCCATCCTTTCACTGAATCATTTGGCGCTGCGCTTTATTCCTTAATTCTCATCGCCATGAAACACTTCAGAAGGAATATCAACCCAGAAGCGATGTTTTCTGCAAGCAAAAACTAGTTCAAAGACTTTTTTTTTTCCTCCTCACTCCAACCCCCAAATCCTCAACTTACTGTCCTGGCATCTCGTCAATTTCCAATTTGCAATGACTTTTACAAGATTCTATTTTTTTTTTTTTTAACTGACTTTGTTGCTGCACTCAAGCCCCCCGGGCCCAGTGGGTCATATAATTATTATGTGCGGGAAATGATAAGCGTGTTTTAAAAGTGAAAATTAGCTTTAATTGCGGTGTGCTGCTGCTGTTGCTGCTGCTGCTGCTGTGCAGGCATGAAATCACAAAAGTCAAACTTAAGAGACTTTTGCATTATTTAAACAATTTAGCCCAGCTGATTTATGCGTCGTATGAATTCCGGTGACTCATGTTGTTTCAGTAAAACCGGATGGTGGAGGTGGTAATCTGGATCTATTTTAGAACTGCCTTTACATCCATCTTGGATATATTATTTTATATATATATATATATATATATATATATATATATATATACACACACACACACACATATATATATAAAGAACTTCCACAATTTATTACGCAAATACATGCGTGTGAATCAGGAAAATCTTTGGAAAAAGGTCAATTTATTTCCTTGTCAAGAGTCCAAATCACATGGACAATTCGTATCACCTTCAAATATATTCAAGTGTGATGTAAAATACATTGCCCTGCCAAAACATTAGGTACCCTGGTGAAACTGAGTGCGTTCTATTGTGAAAGTCCTACACTAATTCCCCTTTAATGACTGACACAATGTTGAGACAGCATCAGAAAGGTGGCACTTCAAGGTGGATGATGGTTCATTGTGATGCCGTTAAACTGGATTAAGCACAATAATATACCCATGAGTACAAGATGACACAATCCAACGGTACGATGAGGCTCGGCCTCCAAAATGAAAACACAGTCGAATCAACAGCTCTCTCGGTTATTTTAAACACATGCTTAACGCCGTGGCCCTCATGAAGACAAGACGTATTGTTTTATTTCAACGCGTTCATTTTCTCCAGTGCACCTAATGAACTGGGAAGTAAGTGTATTAGTCTAAAGTGACTCATTACATACATTTTTGAAGGGGCTTTCTTTGGAAATACCTTGGACCGTAGATCATGCCGCCACACATGACCTCCATGTCCTTAATGCAAATTGCGGCAACACTCGTGTGACAGGTAAAGATAAGCTCACACCGGCGTTAGCCCCTGACGAATTCCACCTACAGTCTCCGACCCGTGCGTCAGCTCCAATCAGAAAGACAGGAAATGGAAACGAATGTGCGAGGTGTCCTTGGAGTAACCAAAACAACCGTGAGTCCAATTTCCTCCTTTGTCACTTTTTGTGGGTTTTACGCCCGACCGCAGAGCGAGCCGAGAAAAGAACGTTTTGTCGGGCCGACTCTAACATTGGCAGCTTCTCCTGCCGGTGTGCGGAGCTGACATCCAGTTTCCTGAGTGAAGTCATTTCCTCAGCAGACGTTCTGCACAAACACACGACTAATATCCAAGCTGCGAGGAGGGCGGGAGGGGGTGGTGTGGGCGGGAGGGGGCGGTGGGACTGACGGCAAACATTCACCTTTAAATTTAATTTCATTTCATCACTGAGCACAGATAAAGAGATTCAGAAGCCAGGGCTAACTGGGGAAATATTATGATAAATGGGCTTTATTACTATTTTTTCCCCCCATTATTCATGACAATAACAATACAACAGCCGCTCGTGGTGCATGTGTCTGGCTGATTCACTGACAAAAGCAGGGGTACTTATTATGGAAACGGCACCTTGATAAATGCGTTAAAGCAACTCAAACTTAATCTAAACTGCATTACATGTTGTTTTGAATATACCTTCCTGATGTGCCCATCTTTAATGTACTAGTCAAGTGCAGCGAGCAGAATTGCTTTAGTCTCCAAATTCAGAGCGGCGGCGGCAGCGGCGAGCGAGCGAGAGAGAGGCTTTAAAATACTGTCTGTGAGAAATGCAAAATTTATGAATACCCCCCTCACATCTCAGCTTGATTTATGTGAAATAATAATACACTATTTAATGCTTAAACATAGCTAGGAGCGATCCCTGGCTATCAAGATGTACAATGGAGTAATGGGGCTGGAAGACAAATCACCTCGTGGACTTGTGATGCTTATTTAAAGGTGCTCAGGCAGATATATTAAACTATATGTAATTGTACACTAACTCTGTGCTGTAGGCAGAGGCGGCAAACACAGGAGGAGGCCGGTCGTGATGCAGATGGAGTGGTGTAATCAATTTGACTCAAGCATCCACAGCGGAGAGGAGAGAGGAGAGAGGAGAGGAGAGGAGACTCCTCGACCTGCAGTATCGCTGTCTTATTTGGGATTTCGTTTGTGCACCTCGAACGTTTTTTTAGGAAAGGGTCCAAAAAACTTAAAGGAGTTACAAGATATTTATGATCATTGTTCAGTAAACACTAGAAAGTAATCTAATTTTGCTCCTTGTGATAATGAATAAACCACATACGCTGGTTTAGAGGTTAGCTTGCAGAGGCTTATCAGACAGTGTCTATTTTAGCACGAGGTGTGTCATCTTTAAAGACGGAGGCCGTGTTCAGACAGAGCCAGTGGTCACACCGACTGTGATTTACGATTCTCTGATTGCCCCATTTAATTAAAGTAAATGGCAAAGCCAAAGCCGGGGCCAGATTGCCCTGATCTGATGAATTGGCCCCCCATTTTACCACCAAAAGCATGTAGGGTAAATAAACAGGGTAATTACAATGGTAAATGAAGCCTCTGTGAGCTAGCCGTGTGGGCTGTGGGCGGCTCACCCAGGATGTGCCGGAGAAGTGAACAACAGGCGTTCCCGTAACTTTCTTTTATCATCTCACCCCTGTCTCTAAAAGTCTGCCGCGCCAACGAAAACATTCTTGCAGTCGAACAAACACCTACCACGCGCACGCACTCTCACTATCATATCCAGTGACACACACACACACACACACACACACACAAACCGCAACTCTCCTCCCACCTCCATCCCGGTGCGTTCGTGTACAATTATAGTTACGGTGATCCACAGGTGTTGAATTCTTCTGGCAAGCCATAAAACATGATATGCATGATTTGTGCAGTCAGCCAGGTCTGTAATTTCATTCTCCTTTTCTTTCATTTTCCCTTCCTGGGCCACACGATCCATTTTCCTGCTTTATGAGAGTGCAGACACCCAGAGAGACTTTCAGGATGATTACATGCCCCGTGCCATGGGGGGTCTGAGGAGCCAACATGCCAGCCTAAGAGCCGTGTCAAACCTGGGTGAAAACATCCATTTGAATAAGGCTGGGGATATTTGAACTGCTCGAGGTGGGTTTCATTTATCCTCCCAGACATTAGCACGAGTGAAACTATCCGGAAAAGGCGTCTAACGCACGTCTAACGCACGTCGTGGATCTCCTTCGGTTTTCGCCCGCTCACATGGCCCCCCCGTGAGTGCCTGGCAGAATAAATCAAACGCACCTCACGTGGCTCGCGTATTTAAGGCGACATCCGCGCACGCGGCCCGGGCCTAGTGTCACAGTATGTGGGTTGGCCTGTTGGCAGAGAGCGGCGATGTCCTCCAGGGGAAACTAAACAAACTCTGTCTGCTACTTTCACTGCGTTGACTAAACGCGATCAGGGCGAGAGGTAGTTCCTGCACACACACACACACACACACACACACACACACACACACACACCGTGGATTATATTTTTACCATTGCACACCTACAGTATAAACGCCAAAGGAGGAAAACTATAAATTGAGTTTGTACATATTAAAACTGAGTCATTATTATAATCCAATCCAAGATTCACATAGGCGTGTTTCTAATATTACTCTGAGGTTTACCATGGCTCGCTGCTATCATAAACATAATTATAATATCTATGTAAATAATGGCTTCTCGTGGATTTAGAGTTAGTAAAAGAGTGTATAGGGATAAATGAATGCGAGATGCTAAGCAGGCCACAGAGCAGACTTTTTTTTGCATATGCGCACGTGTCGGTTGTTTCTGCAAACCTGTCAGCCAGAAGAACTCCTCCAGCTGCAACGCACAAGTAAATAATATTCATCCGTGAGCGGCCGCATTAATCCTGGCGCGTGATTGACATTTCATATCTGTGACAATACTCCAAATAATTAAAAACAGAAATCTTGAAAGGTAATAGCTTCTCAAATCCATTAAGTAGTTAAAGGTTATGAGGAGAGAGGAAAAAAAAAAAAGAAACACACACACACACACACACAGGATTATTGCTCACAGCCAAACTCCTAATTAAATGACACTACGTAATTTGTTTCTCAATCCCTTTCTCTTGGTAAGCACAGCGCAGGTTAAATGAATGGGCAATGAAACACGTGTGTCATTTACCGTCACTCTGAGGAGACAAAAAAACAATCTTTCTCCCCCCCCTCCTCCTCTATGTTCTGTCTGTATGTATTAGAGCAAGAGCGAGTATGCTAGATTGGATAAGCAGACACACAATTCCTGGCAAATTGTTTGCTTAATTACTTTTTCTTTCCTTTTCTTCTGAGCACACTTTGCAAAGAGGGATGCTTCCCCCTCCTGGCTGCTCGGAAGAAAGTCAAAGAGTCACTGGTCTCCTGTGGCTGCCTTCGGTGCCACCTACTCACTCTGTTATCGCCACTTGTTTATGACCTGTGTGCGGACAAATTAGTGTAATAAACCCTGTATGGGTTGGACGCAAGCGTCCTCCGAACAATTGCCAAAACACAACAAGTGCTGGGCGGACTTTTACTAATAAAGTTTGTGCTTCTAGTGCTGCTTCTGCGACTGCTTGACGTAAAAGACAGATTCCACTTGACTAAGGAGTTGAAATTTGCAAAAAATAGTCGCAGTGGCTTTGGCGGACAGCTGCCTCAAGGGGCAAGCTCCTGGCCTGGAGCTAATAATCTTGAAAATCTGTTTATCATTTATCTATCTTTCACCCCGTGTTTCATGTTTCTTCCCCCGTCTGCTGTCGAATAAATATAAAGAAACAGTGCACGTTCAAATCCTGACCCGTGGCAAAGACATTCCTTGTAATCTAAACCCCTATACACGCAAGGTTTAACAAGAAGGTGCCTTTCATAACCTGCGTTTTCCGGCATTTATGTGAAGTCCGAATCGATGAAACACACTCCAACGGGTCGGACATTTGTGGTCAAACTATGGTGCGTTAAGTTGCGAGGACTGAATTAACATCTGCGACGGGATCAAATAAAATCTACTCGACAATTCTCTTTCTATTTTAGAAAATATACTGAAAAATGAAACGCATTAATACGTATAAATCACACCTTGCTGAAGACAAGGTATACACAAAACATTATGTACACTGGTACAAACGGACTCATTCTACTGTAATAGTCCTGTACAAGTATGGACAGAAACTATTCAAGTGTATGATCATTTTTGAGGATGTAGTTTGTGGTTGTGGTTTGCTACCAGGTCACTGATTCATGTTTCTGTCAGAATAACAGAAACATGTGTCAGTGCAACACAATACAATAGAGCTATAAACCACATGAAAAAAATTAAACACAGTTGAATACCATAACATTCATGGAGCTGAAATTTCGCGCAGGTCTGTTAGGTTATAATGCATTCGTTTACGCTATCTGTACCTAATGAAGTGGCAAGTGAATGCATGTCAAACACATTGATGAATAAGAGTCCTAACCCATCATCAAAACTTTTTCGACAACTAAGACATAGAAACCAAATGAACCAGGGTTGATTTAGCTCCATTTCAATGCAAAGTATTTATAAAATGGATTTTCCTTCCCCGATAAGGGAAAGCTTATAAGCAGCTTCGGTTTTGGATTTAACTACAATGGACCGTGCGCTGAAAGTAAACTGACACTCGACCCTGAAGTGAAGTTACCCCTCTGAAGGTAAAGGCATATTAAATGGAGAATCTAAGAGGTCCGACCCGCCGTGCACCTCTTGCCCTCTGATGACAGGGAACAGATGAGCCGAATTTACGAAATGTCCGCAGCTACCGTGAACCAGCCTGGCCGGTCCGCCTCTGCTCTCTAGCAGGGAGGATAGAGGATGGAGCGGAGGGGGGAGGAGGGCCTGAGAGGGGGAGGGGGAGGAGGAGGAGGAGGAGGGAGAGGGAGAAGAAAAATGTAAGAGCAGCGAGCCTCGCAGATCAAAGAAAATAACATGGGAGAGGATATGAGTGCTTTGAGAAGTAATATAGCCGAGATAGCATCTGTTTTCCGTAGCATGCAGGAGGCTTGAGACAAGCCCAGGAAAAAGACAACGGAGAGTGAGTGCACTTTAGCCGAGGATAAGACCAAACACAAATGGGTTATTAAGAAGCCCTCAATGTAATATCTGGCTGACATTAAGTGTCTCTTTTGAAATGATCCACGGCTGGGGATAGCAGGGCTTTTTATGACGGCGAATAATAAATATTATGAGGGATTATTATAAGGCCGGGGTGTTTGTATGAGCGGATCTGTATTTTCTTTTACAGAAAAAGGAGATAATGTCATCACTCGTACGCTGCTGGAAAGTTTAATAAACCCCGGGAAGACCGTCTTTTTGTAACAGAGGACTCCAAAACAAACACTTTAGAGGCCTGTTAACGATTAAATGGGCATTATTAGCCTCAACACTAACTTTTTATCATGTGCTTTGCTGTTCTACCGTGGCGTTCGGCGCACTCTGAAGAGCTTCGATTATTCCCGTCGAGGAAAACAGATGCCGTGCTTCGAGGACGGACGTTGTCAGGCTAAAGAAACGGTAAAAATCTGTAATACAAACTCTGTCCGGGAGATCCAGTTGTCTAATTTCTATGGTTCATTAGGAATATTAAAACCACACACAGGTCACACTCCCATGTGAGCCTGATCGAATAATGTCCTTCCTGATCCATTCCGTAAGAGGCCATATTGGATCCAGATTTCACTGGTTCAAAAGTCATTTCATCCCCCCCTTCATTCTCCCCCCCCCATTCGTTCTCCCTCGGCTTTATTCCTCTCCGTCTCTCTCAAGCCCTCTCGCTGCCGGTTTTATTTATTGCAGGTCCAGTGGTGTGGTACAAAGCCATTACCCGCGCATATGTACCTTTTTGAATAATCAATAAATAATTATTTTATTATTTAATAGGATCGTATGGGAGAAGGAAATGGGTTTCATTACATAAATCCATCACGCGTGATGAATGGCTCCACTTGTAAAGTTGGACAGGGGAGAAGGGAAAGTGGTTGGACAGGCCCGCGCCCCGGCTGCCGCGCACGGCTCGACACTTTTCGCCGCGCGAGGTTGTAAATATGACATTTTTTTGTCTCTCTGGGACTGTCAATTGGAGTGCGTGGGGAATGAGGGAGAGGGGATTGTAAATTCAGGGAGATTAATTAACCTTTTGCATTTGCGATTCAGCCCTGCATCTTTTTTTTTCCCCCACCGCACGCCGTGACCCCTGCGAGCGGAGAGGTGAGGGACCTGGCCGCAGACGGCCCTGGGAGTCTCGACGGCTCATTCCAAATGAGTTATTAACAGAATTTTTTGAATAGATGGAAAAATTGTAGCCTGGCCATTTAGTGTCATAAAGGCTGGGCTGGCGAGGCAGCAGGGGCCTCCCAGGGACAGGAGGCAATACCATTACAATCAAATCTGAGATGGAAGAGGGATTGAGCTGTCCATTCTGAATTTTTATATTGTCGCAGGGCTGGGGAGGAAATAATGCCATCCTGGAGTGTATTAACCTCTGGCTGGGGAAAGAGGACAGAGAGAGAGAGAAAGAGAGAGAGAGAGAGAGAGAGAGAAGGCAGGCAAAGGGAGGGATTTAAGATTGGACAGTGGGGAGAAAGGAAGGCTGGAGGAGGGGAATGAAGGGGACATTAGAGAGTTTTGCGCCTTACACCGGGGAAGCCAAAGAGGGAGAGGCAGGGATATGAGATGGCCGAGAGACAGAGCCAGGACAGACAAGCCCGGGAAGGGAATAATGCAATAAGTGGAGGGAAGAGTGAATGAAACGTAACGGCGAGGATATTTCATCTGGACGCGGAAGCACGGTGAAGGGAGAGGAGAGTAGATGAGGAGGAGAAATGAGGGTAAAGGTGGAAAATTAGGGAGGTTTGGAAGGAATGTGGGAATGACAGGAAAGAAGTTGAGCCAGACAACAGAAACCAATCATACGAGTAGTGGCGCTGACCAGCGCTGTATATACTGCATAAGGCGACAATATGAGTATGATAATGAGAGTATTATTGTGTTGCACAGCTTGGATATTTCCCTCATTAACTGCCCCCTATGGCCCATTTACAGGAAGAACATGCTTTACTGAAGTTACAGTAGCAACAAGGCAATATAAAAATACCGGTAATAGATCTCTGCATTCAATATTTCACTCCAGTAAAAGTATGTAATCGGCAAAACACTTTTAAAAAGACTACAACTAAAAAAAAATTATTACTAATGCACTTACATTTCCATTTTCTCAAGTTGTAGCTATTTAATATAGAGGATAGTTTGTGCTGCAACGGTATAAACACTGTAAGAATGTTTTATGGTTCCTGCAATAAAGTGTCTTAGACTATCAATTACACGTGTCTTTAAAAAAAAATGTTTGTTTATTTTAAGGTATACGACACACAGACATAACATTATGACCACCTTCCTCATATTGTGTAGGTCTCCCTTGTGGCTCCAAAACAGTTGTGACTTATCACAGAATGAACACGGTCCTTCTGAGGGTGTCCTGTGGTGTCTGGCAACGGGATAATGTTATTGGGGGGATTTTTTGGGTCTTATGGGTTGAGGGGAGGGGTCTCCCCCTGTGGATCATCCCACAGATACTTGATCAGTTTGGGACCTAGTGAACACCTTGTGCTGTTTTTTTTTTTAGTTGTTCTTAAACATTTTGTGTGTGTGTGTGTGTGTGTGGGCCAGTCTGCATCCTGCTGGAAATGGCTGCTGCCATCAAGGAGTGTCATTGCTGTGGGGTGGGGTGGCCTGGTCTGGTCTAGGTGGTTCATGTCTAAGTAGCAAGTATGAGTCCGAAGGTTTCCCAGCAGAACATTGCTTTCTCACAAGATGGTCAGTGTTATTAACTTGTCAGTGGTTTTAATGTTTCTGTACCACGTGCTCTTTCTTCTTCTCCTCTCTTCTTTCAGTACTCTACACCTGCCTGTCTCTTCGCATTTCCGTGACTTGGGGAATCCTGCCACAACAGCAATTTGTGCCACTAAACCGGATACACCAGAGGGACTTGTATTTGTCAGAGGATGCAAATTGCAGCAGCCTAGTGGCAGCCTGGCAAACTCACCGTTCTGCCACTTCAGGATGGACTCTTCTGCACAGGTAAGGCGGCCTGTCCGGTTTAGTCTGACGCAAACGCAACGGCTAATTTGCCTTTTCTACCCCCTGTCTACAATAACATGTGACGCTGTAGTTTTACATAGCCACGGTCGAGTTTCTTCCTCGTGTGTTTTTACCTTTATCGATGTGAGGCGATTCACCTGCGTGGAGCGCGTGTCCCCGTCGACCAATTGCGTCACGGTTCAGAGGTCGAACCGGAGCGGAAGTTGTTGGCCGCTCCAGGACAGACGCCGCAGCGAATGCAGTTAGCTTCTAGCAGGCTACCTCGCCTCCCAGCGCCTCCCGTCTTTTTGTCACCTCAAGGTAACGACATGAAGAGGTGCGACTTGTAGCAAAGATGACGCTGGCGCACGGAGGAGAATGATTTCCCCCGCAACGCCTCTGGCAGAGAGGATAAGCACACGTAAAGAAACCCGGAAGTGTCGTTGAAGGTAACAGGCTTGCTACCGAGGCTAACTTGTTTGACTGAGAAAGCAATGCTAGGGACAAAACATACCGCCAGAAATGGTCCCCTGATGAGATTATATTGATTGTTGTGATTACGCCCGATGTTTAATATGTGACATTTGATCAGTCGGTAGCCTCGGTGTAGGTTGTTAGAGCCCGGTTGCTTCATAGCATAGCTAGCGTTACCAGCTATCATGCCTTTTTTTTGCAACACGTATAACACAGCCTTGGCATTTCATTCATAAATGCTGCAGACAATACAAAGGTACAGAGCGGAGGATGATTTAGAGAATATAATCAAGCGATCAGGGCCTTGCAGTAATATAATTTGTTCAGACTAAGGCTCGCTCGAAGGACACATCTGAAACTCATTTCCTTTTACATTTCTCTTAATAACAAGAGACAGTGTCATGGTTATCATACAAGATTCATACAACATGCAAAACATGAGGACAACAGCATTCATAATATTATGTTAGAATGAATGTTTGTCACATATCTTTTGGAGAACACATAGCACTGGCTGTACCTGCGTCCGACAAGCATCCCAGAACCTGCTTTGCAAAAAATCACTGGTATTTTTGGACAACAGATCTTTCTTTTTTTTGTGTAAGACGACCTGTGTTCTGGTATGTGGGCCAATAAATGTCACCTATGTTGAGTGTGAGCCTCTAGGTGCAAAAGGGTGGACTTACTTTAGGATACATTAAAAAAAAGTAAAAACAACCTTCAGCTGAATGTGGGTAAACCAAGAAACTGGTGGATTTATGCACACAGAAACGCACACCACACCCGCACCATTGAACATCGAGGGAGTGGACACAGATGTAACGAGCTCTTGACCACACTTTATTTAAAACAACAACAACAAAAAAGCATCTTTACACTTGTCTTAATTGTATAGTTTGAAAGACCTATCAGCCTGCTATCGGCCTACATTTCTGATCAACCAGTGCAGTGTAGTGTTTCTTTGAGCTGTGGAATACCACGGAGGAGGGGTGTCCTTAGGATCATTGCCTGAATCTGTTTTCTCTCGCAGCCTCCAGCAGCCACGGACAGGATGAGTGGCAAATATGGCCTGGTGGGCTACAACAGTTCCCGGAAGCACATTTCAATCTCCATCCCCTCGTCCACGGAGGTGATGTCACCCCACATAAAGTCTGTGGAGGAGCTGAGGGTTCTGGGGATCAACCTGAGCAGCTTCAGTGCTCCGACACAGTTCTTCATCTGCGTGGCCGGAGTGTTCGTCTTTTACCTTATCTACGGATACTTGCAGGTAACACCAGAGAAATTGCGCGCACTCAGACACACGTGTGGCAAAGCACCTTGAAATAATGTGTTATTTGTTAATGCTTGTCTTCCTTTGTTTGTCTCTCCACACAGGAGTTGATATTTTCCGTGGAGGGATTCAAACCTTTCGGTTGGTACCTCACTTTGGTCCAGTTCGGCTTCTATTCTCTGTTTGGACTTGTAGAGCTTCAGCTCACACAGGACAAACGCAGGAGGTACAGCTACAGATGATCTTGTGCTCCCACGTGACAGATTGACTCTTCCGTCACGTTTGAGCTTCATGTGTTTTCCTCTCCTCCAGGATTCCCGGAAAGACCTATATGATCATAGCTTTCCTAACTGTGGGCACTATGGGCCTTTCCAACACCTCTCTAGGCTACTTGAACTACCCCACGCAGGTCATCTTCAAGTGCTGTAAACTCATCCCAGTCATGATAGGAGGAGTGTTTATTCAAGGTCAGTTGTTCATCTGTTATGTACTTACATTTTTGTCACTACAGAATATCTACTTGCAGGTCGGCTCTGTGAGCGCCAGTGTCTCTGTAGACGTTTGTGAAATCGTTATGAAACAATTTGAACCGCGTTGGACTTCTTAGATTAAGTTGATTTTATGTTGTTTTTAACTCTTCATTTGACATTTCACGCCATTTAGATTTCCAATATAGAGAAGATAAATGCCTCTCCAAGCAATTGGATAGTCCTACAACCAATCAGAGTCATTTAGCTCAAGAGCCCTGAGATATGACCGTGTATGACTACATCACCGTTAATATTCTGTCTGCCATCCTTCAGTATTCATGCGTACTTGGTATCGATAAACACCCTTGGTCTGAAGTGGAACCGCCTTCAAAATGTCCATACCAGTTACCTCCCAGTGCTTCCTCTATAAAATGGGCGGGGCAAGTACGCGTGTAGGTGTCTGGGCTGTACTGGGTCGGATACGTACTTTGAATCGGGACGGTATCTGGGCAGTGACGTCCTGACACTGTGCATCAGTGTTGAGGCAATCTCTGTAATTCTGTGTCTTCCTCATAATAAAATAATTTACGTTGGTCTTTAAAGACATTTTATTGTTACTGTTGTTAAACCTTGATTTAGCTTAAACCCAAATCAACAGTTTGGATTGTGTGTAGACCAGGTTTTCTGTTTAATTGACCCAATAATAAACGTTTAATTGTGACTAATAGCTGTAGATAAACTGCAATTATAAAAGTGGATTTGACTCTGAAACAGTTTTTGTTCTTATCAAACATGAAACAGTTTAACGATAAGGTAGACTTTAGGAGCGGTACATTTTGGGCTTGGTTTCAGTCATCGCACGTTCCCTTTGAAGCGATGACCACCTTTCAACTTCCAGCACATCCTTTTTATCCACGTCTGTTGTTTCTGGTCGTCAGAGCCCGGGCCGGCTGCGCCTCGCAGTTTCTCCCCCTGCTCCTGCCTCCCTCTTTGTCCTTTCATCCTCACGTTGGCCTTCTCAAGGTTCCGTGTCCTGAACGTCAGACAAGTTTTGTGCATTTTCTCCCCCCCTCTCCTCTTTCCCGCGTCTTTCTGTGGACGGACGGATAGATGTGAGGACCGCGGTCCCTCAAGGGGTCGAGTGGAAAAACAGAATCCGTTCGCTTAGAATGCGAAGAGGAAAGAAAGTAGCTGAGAAAGGGGGGGGGGGTGGAGGGCGGGCGGGGTGCGGGCTCGTGTCTGATGAGGCCCTTCAAAGGCGAGTCAGGGAATCAAAGCCGACCACAGCCAACCTGATGCTACGTCCCCTTGTCAACCTGAAGGCATCCATCCGTCAGCCTGTTTTTGGAAGACTCCTTCATCCTTTTGTTTATTTCCTCCACTTTTTATTTTTCACACAGGTTTTTTTTTTTTTTTTTTTTTTTTTTTGCATTGTTACAACCTCAGAAACTTTGGATTGTGTGGAATAACCGTTGCAAAAACTTTCATCAGTTGCATTTCACAGCTGAGTCCAATGTCCGTGTCCTGTGTTTAATAAAGGTGGGTCATCCGTCAGAGAGATCTACGTCAGCTGTGCTTGAGGGACGTGACTCCTAGTGTCTCAGTTTGGTTTACTGCGTTTGTGTCTCTTAAAACGTTACAATTTCCTTATAGTCATTTCAGTTCGTCACTGATGTAGTTTCTGAAGCAGTTTCCTTATTTTTCGTTTGAGGCCAGTGTAAAATTCTGTCAATAGATTCTAAGGCGGTGGGAAGTAGGAGATCCATTCAGAGTGATCACTGCTGTGTGTTTGTGTTCCAGGTAAACGTTATAATGTGGCTGATGTGTCTGCTGCTGTCTGCATGAGTCTGGGACTCATCTGGTTTACCCTGGCTGACAGCAAGGTCGCACCCAACTTCAACGTCACAGGTAATTATTAAACAAACTTTACAGTTTTTTTTTTTGTTTTGTTTTTTTTTTTTACTGAAAGGCCCTAATACCGTGTTTGTCTGTAATATTATCCTTTTCAAGTACCTAAATTAATTTATAAATTGTTAGAATGTTTCTTCTGCATTTTGCTTATTATTTGCTGCAACTATGTATGCTTGTATAATAGCCTCATTTAAATTTTGATATATTTGCATTTTCTAGTATTTCTTGATGAACGTTTATTTTCCTTTACATATGCGAAATAAACTTTTCATTCATTCTTTTCATTCTTTTCATTCATTCACTATTGTGCAAATGCAGAGGTTTTGATGAGGTGTTGCTTCTGAACTGGACTTATTGCTGTTTGAGTCACTAATAATACTATAGATACACATAAATAAATGGTAATATTAGGACAGAACAGAGTGTCATTTATAAATGTACATTATCATTCTCCATTCAATTGTAAGCTATTCAAATAATACACAGGTTCAAGTATTATTATTTTTTAATTTCAATCTAAGCCTCTCTAAGCATCGCTCTTGCCTATCACAACATTGCATATTACACGCTGACCCTTTCAGATTCCCCTAATGACAAAACATTTCAATTTAAAGTTAAAACTGTCAATCTCTAATTTATTTTCTTTATCTGTCAATTATACAAATATTTATTTTCTTGACAGTTTTAACTTTAAACATAGCTAAATACTAACATGCTAACAGTACCTCTGCGGACCCCCTGTTGAAGACCTGTGCTCTAATACACTTTGTTTGCTCAGGTTCTCGTCCTAAATGTGTGTACTTTCTTGTTTGTGGCGGCACGCAGGCGTTCTCCTGATCTCCATGGCGCTGTGTGCGGACGCCGCCATTGGAAACGTGCAGGAGAAAGCCATGAAGCTCCACAACGGCTCCAACTCTGAAATGGTACACTGTCGATCTAAAGCACAGAAGAAGAACGTATGCATGTTAGGCGGCTGTGAGAAGTGTGTTCATTCTGTATGTGTGTGTTGCGTCGGCAGGTGCTGTACTCGTACTCTATTGGTTTTGTCTACATACTGACGGGCCTGCTCTGTGTGGGGGGCCTGGGACCAGCAGTGGCATTCTGCTCAGAGGTGACTATATTTATAATAGGAATATACACCCCTGATAACTGAAGTTGTTTACTGCACACATATCCTGCTTTATTTATTTATTTTATATATATTCAAATTAACCTCCTGAGACCTGAGCTGTTGTTTGCAATGCATTTTTCATTTCTCTAAGGTATTTGGTATTAGTAGGAACTAACAAGTATGGAAAATAAAGCATCATCTTTGAACACGAAGTAGTTTTTTGAAAAAAAAATATCATGTCCTCATATGTGGACATGGGGATTATTTCATTTTATACTACAATAAAGTCGCCACCGTGTAACAAAATATAAAACTGTTAATTTTAATACCTGAACATTGCTCTGCAAAGACAGAAATTATGAAATCTCAATGTCTTCAAATGAGTACTTGCTAAGTAGCGCTCATTAGTATTGACAGAATTAGACCAACTAGAAAAGTTAATGAGCAAACAAGTTTCAACAGTATAATTTGATGAGGTTTTGTACCTTGTCCACTTTTGTCCCATGATTGGCTGCAGAATGAAAAACTTAACGTCCCCCATATGTGGACACAGGGTCTCAGGAATGTGTCAGACTTCTGGTTTGTTATTCAGGCTGTATACATGACAATTTAATTTTACGCTTTATACGATTCTTTGATTGGACATTTTAACGTCAAGCTTGTTCATTGACTTGTTATCGTCTCCTCTCCTCCAGCATCCTGTGAAGACGTACGGTTATGCATTCTTCTTCTCTCTTACGGGTTATTTTGGGATCTCCTTTGTGCTGGCCTTAATCAAGCTCTTTGGTGCCCTCGTCGCAGTGACAGGTCAGAGTTTGTCAAACGTCTTCTGCATGATAATAGCGAATGTGGTCGTGTTCCTGAGGCAAAGGATTAACAGCATGTTAGCCACACAGCCAGCTCGAGGCCGATTACACGATATCAGTACAAGCGAGAACGTAGCCACCCAGAGTGGCTGCACTCTTTTCTCTGTGTATATGCAAATGTGTCCTGGGCTCCATTACATGACTACCTAGTCACTGGCAGCCTGAATTTGTATTTGTTTGTGCGCCATAGGCATCATGTGACTGCATAGGCTCTGTATAGATTTTACTTCCAATAGTCAAGCAGAAATGGTTTAGCTTGTGTGGAAATGCCAGGTGTGAACAGACATACTGTATTTGGAACTGTTCATTTTTTAAAAAAGTCACTTGTTCAACACATATCTTAATGCTACATGTGAACGGGATCATTAAATTTAATCCAGGAGAGAGAGTTACATGTTTAGATTTTGTTTCTGAAGATTTAACTGATGGCACCATGAGCATGTCGATTCTTTTGCAGTGACCACTGGAAGAAAGGCCATGACTATCATACTTTCCTTCATGTTCTTCACAAAACCATTCACTTTTCAGTAAGTACCGCCACCTTTTGACTTTACGCCGCTTCCTCCTTGTTTAAATCGAGCCTGTAGCGTGACCTCCGACCTCGCATTGGACTTGTAAAAGTTGATTTGGCTTCCCTGCCCCTGCGTTTTTTATGTCCGCAGTCCATGTTCGTGCTCTTTCTCCTCCTTCACTCTTCTGTCAAAAGGGGTCTCGTTTTCTGCTTACCTCTCCTCCCGTCCCTGACTTTCAACATGCGTGTTCTCGATGGGAAAAGAAAAAAAAAAAAAGGTTGCAGCCAAGTTCTTCATTCTCCCTCCAGCTGGTGTTTTGCCCTCCACCATGACTGAACTCTGAGTCCCGTTCAAGGATGCGATATAAAAAAAAGAATAAATAAACCAAAAAATTCTATAGTTAGTCTACATGTTGTCAGTAAATGGATGATTTAACTAAACAGCACATTTACAAATACTAACCTTATCTATCGCAATCTTATCAATAACATACAATGGTATGGTAGCACAGTAATGTTATTCCATCTCATTCATGATTAATTGGACAGTTTAAACCACAGTGAACTTCAGTTGAACTGTCAAGAGGAAACTAACGCTAACGGTGCCCTGTGGAGTTTACACAAGTTGTGCTCATTAAAACACATTGTGCGTCTCCTTGAGCTCTAGTAATTACACTTCTTTTCTCACCCATTTCTTTTCCGACTTTTCTTCAACCCCTACCACCACCAGTATAACAAAGGAACGGTGATGAAACTATAGATTGTCAACTGTGTGTGGTCATGCAAATGCACTAAAGAGCAACCCGAATCATGGTTGCAAACTCCACAGTTAACTCCATATTAGCGGCGATGATGTGCGTATCTAACCTTCCCCTCTCTCATTAGATACATCTGGGGCGGCCTCCTGGTGGTCTTCGGCATCTTCTTGAATGTTTACAGTAAAAACAAAGACAAAATGAAGCTTCCCTCCATCAAGGACCTCAGGAGCTGGCTGCTAACCGGAAAGAAAGTCAGATTCCTCTCACAGAACGTATAGGAGGCCCCCCACCTGTAAGTACAGCAGAACTTCTTCACGGGTGGACTTCTTCGGTCTGCCGCTTCAGGTGTAGAGCAGGCCCACATTTCTCAGGGGATATGCTGAAGCATGCGCCTGAGCTACAGGCCTCATCACCACCAACGTCGAGCCAAGGATGGGTATACAGGGTGTGACCTCTAAATCAGCCTTACAAAAACATTTGACGTGATTAAACTGTGGGTGAGGGAGTCGCTGTGTCCCATCTTTACCTACCAGCACACAGCTGGTTTACTGAAATTTCACCACCTGCAGCAAACTGAAGGAACTGTGACTACGTTTTTAAGGGGGAACAATGCCCCGCCGAATATTCCCAACGCGGAGTACAACACTGAGGACGCACACAAATCTCTAAAGGGAATCGGCTCCTTAGCTAACCAAATTGCGCAGTTTTGCACTGGTGGTCGCTCGAACACTTCAACCCCTCGAGTGGCTGGAACGAAAGAGAGACGGGAGACGTGTGTCACGTGAAATGCAACGATTGTCGCCAACCCCGAATTCATCAAAGAGAACATTCGTGCCTGCATGTGCCAGAAATATGGAAACTTTTACATAATCATCGTCTTTATAAAAGTGGCTTTCATAGTTCGTCGGTAATTCCTATCTAACTGTACCCTAATTCAAAATAAAATAAAGTGTGTGATCATGTGGTGAGATTTCGGGAGTCATTAGCTCCTCTGTACATCGACAACTGCCATAATTTGCTAACCATATGTTTGGGTGAAAGGGTACAACTCTTTTTACAATAAAGTATGTATTTAGTAATTGCGTCGTTTTGTGTTTGTGTGAGTGTGGTTTGTCAGACGGTCTTTACTCACTCTCCCCCTTGCGCCGCTCGAGAGGAGAGTTGAAATGTTGCCAAAATGTATGTGTGTGTTTATCCATCTAGTGGCCTTAGGCATGTTTGATTAGGAATCCTGAAAAAAAAAAAAAAGATAGCTCTGCTAGACAGAAAATAAACAGCAGTCTTCACTGTGCCTATCTCGTCCAATTCATTTGGATCCATCCTGTGTTTGCGTGAGTCAGTCACATACTGTAGATGCCAATTCACACTCTCTAATTGATGTTTCCTTTGCTTGTTGAACTGCTTTCCTCGCCGATATATTGTGCGTTTACACGACTGCGTTACAGTAGGTGAATGCTTAGTGGATTCTCACCCCTGTCACAGAGTTTCTGCTTTCAGTCTAAATGTTACTGTGCATCTGGTTTCAGTCCAGATTCACAATCCACCGGATAGATAGTCATTGCCCATGAGACCTGAGCCTTTCCAGTTCTGTTGACTGTTTCTTGTACCCTCACGTCTGTTTAACAGCAGACCTCTTTTGATGTGCAGGTCTAAATATGATGAGAACAATGCTGGTTACTCTTCCAGCTTAAGTCGGTTCAGAGATGGGTTTCCATTGTTGGTCTGCTAATCAGTGATTTTTATTTTCTGTATTCCTTCGGATTGAGGCAGCTCTTTCTTTTCCCGTGTTTCCGGTCTTTGTGCTAAGCTAAGCTAACCATATGCAGTTCCTCTAATGGCCACTTAAGGCTGACTTTAAACACAGAACCGTATATTGGTGGGAGTCATGGGCGCCATGTTTGATACATCGGAGGAAAGATACTACAGTGTAACCCTGCGGATGCGCTATGTTGAATAAATCGTTTATTTTCCACCATTAACAGGCCTATAAATGTTATTGCCAATGTCTGTCGATATGTAAAAGGCCCTCACTTAAATATCCGAATGTCTACTTACTTTAAATATCTTTAATGAACCTGTAAAATGCTTTGTAGCCCAATCACCTCATCAGTCAGGCAGCTGTGTTTATCTCCTCACTCCCCCGTGTTCATCCATCGCAGAGAAAACTTTGAAATTACTCAGAAAATGTGTAAATACTCAGAAATAGTGAAAATTAAACTACTTTTTCTATTATTTAGTTTATTCACTATAACGTTAGCACACTAGCCATAATAACCGGGGAAACAATGAAGTTTTCCCCATGTTTTGCTGAGCACTGTGGCATATTTTTAATCCAATGTTATTCTGTTATTGCCACTCCTCTCCAGGTGAATATTGGTTAGATGTATCTAACATAGTGCCCATGAAACACGTGACCAACTCAAAACCAGTCAGCATAGCGAGATCGCTCAGAAGGTCCATTCCCTAGTTGGCCAAACTCTCTCTAATATACGGCTCCGGTGAGTCAATCTCTGTGGTCAGGAACAAGCACATTTACATCCTGGTGTGGAAAACTCTTATTACATATACACCTATCAGGCATAACATTAGGACTACTGACAGAAGAAGTAAATAACATGAACCATCTTGTGACAGTACAATGCTGTAGATCGGACCAGACGTCCCCCACCGCAGAGCAATGACACTCCTTGATGGCAGCAGTTTGCAGCCTGACACGGGCACAAACGTTGAGGAACAACTCAAAAAAACATGAAGAACAGCACAAGGTGTTGGCCTGGCCTCCAGACTGAAGGTCTCTCGCGCCTCCAGTTGGGTGGCCTCACAGGCTTCTTGCTGTTTGCCTTGGCGTCACCCGCCCGTATCAGCCCCGCTCACGCTCCATTTCTTTGCCCACGTTTGAACGGGCCACATGTGAGTCAGTCTAGTGCTGCCGAGATGGCGGCAGCCTGGTGCCACCCGCATTGAGTTTTTAAACCGGTCCTTCAAGGTTCCATACGGGTGACGTCATGGAGGGTTTCGTCTATATGTACAGTGAATGACGGGAACATAATTGGGGAAGGCGCTTACTAACCGTGGATCTCGACTCCAGCCAAGTTTCAGTGCATTGAATCCAGCACATTTGTCCTGTCATGTAATTTTACCTCTCACATTAAAAAAAAAAAATACAAAAAAAGATTGCTTTTTATTTCATTAGGATGTCCGGTACTGATACTCAAATCCGGCGAAATGAAGTAGACAAGAATACGCTGGAAATGCTTGAGAAGTCTTTTGTCCTTCATTTTCATTTTGTGCATACGTGTGTGTGTGTGTCTCGCTGCCACGCTGTGAAATGACAGAGTCTTGCCAGCTCAGCAGGAGACGGGCTGAGCGTGGCTCTCTCTGTGATCCTAATAGAGGCCCAGATATTACAGTCTCACTTCCAGGCGGGAAACCTAACGCTGGGCCAATTAGTAATTTGGTATTTCATAAAATTTGGCAGCTTGTGTGTGATGACAAACTGACAGAGATCTTCCCTCCTCCGGGGAACCTTTGGCAGTGTAGCGGCACACACACACACACACACGCAGAGCAAGTTTCCTTCCGTAGCAAAGTGGCAAGTGCTGCACAGATTGCGCGCCTGTAAGTCGCTTGAAATCGGAAAATGACTTTGGGTGCCCGCTTGTTTGGCTATAGAGACAAAGGGACAAACTGGGGTGGGAGGAAAAAAAATGTTGTTCAACGGTCCACCTTGCTTAACTACAGCTTTTGTATGATTGATGGTCAGTGAAACGGTCCATTAGAGGTTGGGAGGTCACGTTGCTGTGTTAAAAATGTTAGGTTGCCGTTACACATGTTTGATGTGCAGCGCGCGGCCGGCGCCGCTCCACCGCTGTGGGAGCGGCAGTTCTCTTCCAGCTCCCTGAAAGGTCATTATGGGATGGGAAAGCCCAGTTGACCCAAGGCAAAGTACATCATTTGTCTTTTAGCACCTGGAGAACACACCTAACAAAGCAAGCTGACCCCTGTTAGAACACTGAGGATTTGGGCCATTTTTCAAAGCCACAAAGGAATCCACTGAAGTCAGCTGTTTTTTTTTTTTATTTATTGTTTTAGGTAAACATTTTGTTTTGAACTCGTAAGGTGTTTCCTCTTTGGTCAAGGTGAAGGAACAATTGCACACTTTATTTAAATGCAGTCAGACAGACGTTTGTCTTCACCTCTTACCTTTTCTGTTCCTTCTCTTCTTGCTTATTCGTCTTCCGCCCCCCGACCCCCTACCTACCTCCTAGCGCACACACACACACGCACACACACACTTTGTAACCTAGTCCAGCCAACTTCTGGTTTCACACGGCTGCGGCCCTTCCTAATAAATAATGGGAGGTGTCCGGAGCTCATCATTCTAGCAAATAGGCTGCTATATAATACGCGGTCCACTTCAGATAGGTTGCCATATAATATGTGGCCAGGCCTCGGACGGCCACAGCGGGGAGGGCTGGCAGCCCATTCATTACGGGTGCAATCGGTTCAGTGGGGGCAGCGAGGGGGCGAGTTGAGGGATATGCAGCCGCTCTCGCAGAGGCACGTACGGACACACACACAGATGTGCAACCACTGGAGATGGATACTGCGCAATACCAATGCCACAATACCTCTTAATGCAAAAACAATAAGAATAACTTGCAGCCAATTAGCTTAGCTTAGCATGACGACTGAATCAGGTTAACAGCACCTTAAGCTAGCACACATTAAGGCAACATTAAGACCACTGACTTGAGTAGTGAGTTGCATTGACCATCTTGTTTCTAGTGATGTGCGTGTCGATACTGCAATAACGATACTTTGACGACACCAGGTCTTTATGCTCTAAAATCGATACTTTTGATACTTCACTATTTCTTAACTTATCAGTTGTGGCAACACGACAAACCCTGTAGAAAACCTGAGGTCAAACCACAGCATACGATACGAGGCTCAGTGTCGAACATAACAACTTGTGATAGCAGTGACCCTCCTCGACAGTTCCTCTGTGTCAGATTAAACACGCCCCCTAATAAAATCTGAATATTTCACTCCACATACTTTTATTTTTGTATTTGTTGCCGACTAATTCTCCTGTCTTTGTGTAATGATGCCACTGGATACCAAATTTCCCACGGGATAAATGAAATATCTATTTATCTGTCTTAACCTTAACCTATAGTAATCCGTTTTACCACCAGGCTAATGCAAGCTATCTCTCAGCAACCGTAGGCTACACATTTAAATGAGTTTATGTTTACTTAATATGATAATTACTAATAATAATTAATGAATGATTGTGACCTGGAAATGTTTTAACGACGTGCTAGGTGTTCCTCCTCTATTTTCTTGAACGTATCCACGTTTATCCTTTAATTATGCGCTCCTATCTCCATGCTTTCCATCTGTTCTTTTGTCTCTCCTTCCCTTTCGTTTCTCCATCTCCCTTCCTTTCCTTTCCCTCTTCAGCCCCGCTCTGCAACTCTTCCTCCTCCTCCTCCTCCTCCTCCTACCTCAGACTCATTACACCCCGCCCACCCGTACCTCAGCCTCTCTCTCCGCGAAGCTCTCCCCATATAATATGATGGCCATCTGCTAGGCTGAGCCACGCTTCCCAAAAGCCCCGGGGCTGGATGTTTATCTGTCGTCCCTCTCTCAAACTCCTTTAAGGATGCAAAACATATCAGCAATCATCGCGGCTACAATTAGCACAGGTGCTGCCGAGCTGTAAAGTGATCAGGAGAAATGGGAGGGAACATAATTGAAGTGGATTAGAGCGGAGAGGTGGGAGGGGAAAAAGAAAAAAAAAAAATGAAATGAAAATTCTTGAGGCTTGGACAGCAGCCCCTTTTTCTATACCGCTGTTTGAAATTCACTGTGCTGTGATTAAAGCTGGTGCAGAGCGGCGGAGGTGGCGGAGGACCTGGCAGGGAGTTTTGGTTTTTAACAGCTGCCTAGCGTTTTCCTGGCCCGCCGTTTCCTCCGAATGTGGTCCCGTCAGGGTGAAATATGGAACTGAGAGAGTGTGATGATGCATTGTGTAACCAAAATCTGGTCTTTTTATTTATTTATTAATTTTTTTTCATATATGCATGCATTTTTCAGTCTTACCTGAGGAGTTTGCACTGTGGCAGCGCGTGTGGTCTGCGCGTGTGCAAAGAGGCTAACGCGTGACAAACCGAGCCTTCCCGTTGTCATCGTCCGCTGACAGCGTGGCAGCAAACATTTGCACACCGTGCTGTTCAAACACACACCTACGCACACACACAGGCGCACACACACACACACGCCGTTTGGCTGCTCGAGCGGGGTCGAAATATTCCGCAGCAGTCACTCATGAAGAGAAATTCTTAATAATAAATATCCAGCCAATAATGAATGTGCTGCTGGCTGCAGTTGTCTTGGGGGCATAATATCTAATTTCCTCCCAATGTTTCATATCCCTACTCCTGCATGTCGACACAGTCCATCATTACACCCCAATGCAGGTTCCTATCACTTTTATTTATTTTTCAAATCAATATATAAATCAAAGCCCGGACAGATGAGATCCAATAAATTACAGAGTGCCGGACAAATGCGGAATGTTAACCGTGCGCCAGGAGAGGAGATTCCCATGGGTGGTGCTGGGTCTATGTTATGTTCTAGGGCAAAATCTACTAAATGTCATATTAAATCACAGCTAACTTGAATATTACTCAGAGCTGTTTTTAATACAAGTGGAAAAACTCCTCCAAGGCCTGATATGAATAAGTTTGGAGGAATTTCTTGCACCTGCACTGATGGTCCTTACATTTTACATCAAACCTTCCTGAGCTGGTAATATTATTTTTACTACTAAAAAAACAAAAACAAGGATAAGACAAACAAGTTAGGGAAGGTTTAGCAGCTTTGGGTTAAGCTACGCATACAGAGCCACAACACAGCATTTGCGAAAGAATTGTCCAGGGGAAAGCGATACCATTTTGCATCCCTATCCACCATGGCGCTCAGGAGGATGCAGAATGGAGCAGCGGAGCAGTGATCTTCTGCACGCCGGCCCTGCTGTGCGAGTCACCCCTCTCCGTTCCAAACTCAGCCACTCGGAAAAGTAGGAGGGTTAGCGCAAGGAGGGAGAGAAACGGGGGCGAGAGGATGGTGAACCCGGTGAAGTAGAGCATAGAGAACGGTGGAGGAGGCGCGGCAGCCTCGTGAACCTGCAACTGCCGCCCTCACTGAGGATTCGCGTGGGTACAGAGGGCTGACCAGTCAGCTCGGGCGCGGACCCGTAACGTGAAGGGCGGGCTCGCAGGACACACACACACACACCTGAGCGAAGCAATCATCGCTATCAGCAGGGAATATGCTGCCATCAGGCCCCATAACGTCAGAGCGCACCTTGGCGCTGACACCGCATGACATGCATATGTGCGGAGGCAGCGCGGGGCGATGCCAGGCCAGGCAGCAGCAGGGGTTTGAGGGAGATTCCCACTGACAGTGGTCCGGTGGGGGGTGTGTGGGGGTGGGCAGGGGGGGAGAGATCCCCCCTGCAAAGTATAACAGCAAGCCGTCTTCACTGCATAGCAGGAGTGCAAAGAAAGCAGAGCCACACGGCCGCTGAGAACGAGGGAAAAGGCTGTAACAATAATGCTCCTTAATAAGTATTCATATCTCCGGCCACAGTATTAGTCAGTTACAGTGAGACTGGAGGACTGTGACTAACGATTATTTTCATTATATATTATTTTTGGTTCATTTCTGCTCCCATAAAACCCACCAACCGGTGAAGTGAAGGACATTGTTCTGAGGAAACCTGGCTCCTGGTATTCGCGTGGGACTCACCTGAACATCGCGGCCCTTTTTCACATACCTGTTGTGGGCACAAACGACGAAATCTGACCTCCGTTGTGCGTCCTGACACCTTTCACTGAGAACCAGTGTTCATTTTTTCAGCAGTTAAAAACGCCTGCTTTGAGGGTTTACATCCCACCCACTGACAAAGAGCATAACAACGAGGTAATGATCTGACGACATTTGCGGATTGATGCCATTAATAATACTTAAACATTCATTCTGAACCTTTACCTCACTTCTCGGCATCTCATGGAAACATTTCTCTTGGCCGCCGTCGTCTGTAATTTAACTCTAAGCATTTGGACATTCCGCCAGTTTGTCGTCGAACCACTGGAGCGTCCGTTTCCCATTTTAATTTCCCGCTTTAACTCATATTCCAACCGCGCTTTTATTCGAACGGGGAGCCTCGTGAAAGGGCAAAGCAAAGTCTCAGATCAAACATTAAGAGACAAAATACCAAACCTCCACCCGTGTGACGGTTGGAAGCGATTACATACAGTATCTTTTAACGCTACACTGGGAAACAAGATCTCATTTAAAAACAATAGCGAAGCAGAAGGCAGCCGTCCTAATATGGAGCGTATAAAGAATAAATAATCCAGTTGTCTGCGGTGCCCAACGCAAAGCAATTTAACGCATCAGTGGCAGCTGCCTATTAATTTCCTGTAGAAGGGGAGAAGGGGGGCTGGGAGCACTGATTGGAGGGACAACGCAGTAGCATCATGTATCACTTCGGAGCCGAACAAGATACACGCATGCAAATAAACGCTCCCACGCACATATACTTCCACACAAGCGGGGCGCATGCGTGCCGTGATTGCAATCACGCTGCCGCTTCCCACAACGTCGGCGCTTGCATGGGAGCGAGGTGGCACTACATGTCTAATGATAGTGAATTAATAAGGAGAGCCTACAGATACAGAGGCCCATATGTGACTTGTGTCCTTAGGGTGTTGCATCAATAATGCCCTCCGCCCTCCCCCACCCCTTCAAGGCCGACGGCACTCGCTTATTCTGCGCATTTCGCCGAAAATCCCCGTCCGCTTTAATTAGCCGCTCGGCTTCCGATCCCTTACCCTGTTTCCCAAATAACCGAAGAGGGCGTGGCAGCGCCGATGTCTCCATTTGGCGCTGGGCCGAACGACAACACCTCTTTCATGATGGGGGAGGAAAAAGGGGTGCTATAAATCCAGAGGTATTTGGACATGGGCCACGGCCGGTCCCAAACCACCACTGTGGTGCCAATAAGGAACGCAGGGGCCGCGGCTAGGGAAACCCCAAATCTATAAAGTAAAAAATACAACCGCAAACTGTAACGACAACTGTAATAAATCAGGGACACGTGTGTTTCCCAATCCGTAAGCTGTCGCTAGGATTAAAAAAAAAAAAAAAGAAAAGTTTTAAATATTTGCCTACAAACAAATTCAGTTTGTCTGGAACGCACACATCTTTCACGGACCCCGTTTCTGCCACTCTGCTTCCTATTCATTTGACCTGTCTCCTAGAATCAGCGCGTTTTGTTTGATGCATGGTTTTTCATTATCACTATGGCCCATCATTACTTTCCTCTTATTATAGTCTGGGGGACATTGGAGACAGTTCAGAAGAGCTGTGGATGAGGGACAACACACACACACACACCACACACACACACGGTTGTTTCTTTCTTTTGGGGAGAGAAAACTGTGCCCCACAGACATAATGTCTGTGTTTTCCTGCAATTAATTAATGGGTCCCCAGCTAGTTAGCAGTAGGCAGCACTTGTTTTACCGTGGCGACTGGGACAGGGCGAAAGGGGCTGGAGCCAGGCTCGCCTCGGTAGCTGCAGGCCTTTAGTTGTGAGCCACTGGATTTGGACTATTTTTAACGAAATCCTTTTATGGATAGATAAATCTGATTTTATGCAAGAAGAGTCTCCTGGGTTTCAATTAACTGGGGGTCACGCTGCAGATCTATCACAAAAAGAAGGAGGGGAGAAAGAAAGGGAGAGGAAAAGATGGGAAAGAAAGTGAAAGGGAAGAGGGAAGCCTTTAATTAATACGGTCTAATTAAACATTTGTGAAATGCATTATCTGCACTGTTTTTTTTTTGTTTTTTTTTTCCCGATGATGAGCCGCGGTTTCCTAATTGTGTTCCCGCGCCCACCTCCCTCCTGAAAGTTGTTTTGTGATTACATCACGGTTGTTAATAATGCAAAACGCGCTTTGGAGTCCCTTTCAACCGCGGTTTGTCTTTCCACAATTCAAGATTCGAAGGAAATCTGTAATTGGGAATGGTGGATTTCTCTGGGTGTGAGTCCTCTGGGTGCCTGTTGAAAAATATTTCACTTACTGCGAAGATTTGGAGGCGGAGGGGGCGGGAGAGCCTTCCCCGGAATCTAATTTGATTCCTAAAACATGCAAGGTGACAGCTTCCCGCTGCACGGCGAAAGGTAGATTTGACTTTGAATCATGCCGCTCGCGTTTAATCACGGGCCACGAGGCACGGCAAGTCGCTAGACCCGAGGAGAGCCGCATAAAGAGTGTCAAGCACGCGGGGCGAGAGATAGAGGGAGACGGAGAGAGGGCAAGAAAATCCATAACAGATTAAACAGTGTTTGGTCAAAACGCGCAGCGTGATATGGGCGTCTATCACCTTGGCGCTCTCTCTGTCTCACTGAGATGCATATTTCTTCCCAGCCAGCCCTGCTCTCTCATTGTTAAACTACCCACGGGGCACTTCTTAATGTGAAGTTGATCTCAGGTTGGAGTCGCTTAAACATGCACGCGCACGCACACACGTGCACACACAAAGAAAATCCAACGCGCACACTCCACCCCCCACGGCTGCCGTGACATTTTTCTCCCCATTCAATTCACTGCATGTGCAGTGTATTACGTCCTGCATGGTGGAGGAATGATTCAGTTCACCAGAGCACAGAAATGCACTGAAACACACACACACACACACACACACACAAACTCGCACACAATATATATCTGATGATAGAAGACAAACAGCTGAGCTGACGCAGGTATGTGCAGTCTGACATATACACGGGTGTTACGCTTAGTATCCAACAGTATTCAAAATGCAGGTATCCACGGCCATTACTACCAGTCGAGTCTCCTTTAAATGCTTCTGAAATAGGAAAAGGGATCTGTGTCATTGTCACTGAATCAAAGAAACAAAGAAACTTCTAGTCCATTTCTGTTGGTTATTTACCTTTAAAAACGGTGCCATGTTTTAGCATGCTTGTTATATGGGCATGTATGCGGTACTCACACCGATCACCCACAACATTAGAACCACTGAAAGGAGAAGTAAATGACATTAACCATCTTGTGTTCTGTTGGGAAACTTTTGGACCTGACACTCCTTGCTGCCAGCAGCCACCCCTGGCAGCATGAAGCCAACCCAAAAAGATATGAAGAACAGCACATGGTGTTGACCTGGCCTCCAAATTCACCAGATCCCAAACTGATCAAGCACCTGTTACCAGTCATGTCCATTCTCAGATGAGTGATTATGTGCGGATCGATACTGAAATATCGATACCTCCAATACCAGGTCTTTATGCTCTAAAATAGATTCTCAAATCAAAATATCGCTACTTTTGATACTTCAGTTGTTTGAGGTAGTTAACAGGAACACAGTGGAAAGTAACTAAACTGCTTAGTTGTGGCAACACAACTAACCTTGTGAAACACCTCAGGTTAAATCATAACACAGAATACGAGGTGGACAGCAGAGAACACAGTGTCAAACTTAAGATGCAAGTTTTCATTTCAATTGCAGTTCTTAATAATTAAACAATAACGTATTTTAATGGTCTTATTATTTTTGTGTACTTTTCTTTTTAGCATTGTAACACCATTGTCACGTATTTTGTATTATTTATGAAACTATGATTTTGAAATACACTACTTTTTCAGATTTACCAGACACATTAGATGTATTTGTATCTGTAAGCATCTGTAAGTATCGCTGATACCGGCCTGAATTTTACTCGGTATCGGATTGGAAAGGAAACAGGTATCGAACATCACCAGTGATGAGTCACAGCTGTTTTGGAGGCACAAGGGAGACTTACATAATATTAGGAAGGTGGTCATAATGTTATGCCTGATGGGTGATTCAAGAAGCTTCTTCAGCTCTAAATTGTTTTAATAGAATAAAACCACAACACTACACGAGTCACATGGAACCAAAGAGGTTACTTGGAGGACTGGTAAAACGTGTTCAAGAAACCAAACAGGTCCAGTTGCCCTTATCTGGGCTTTGTCGCTGTTTTGAGTTTTAGTCTTTGAGGAGAGTGATACAGTGTAACAGCTTCAGTTGTCTGTGGACAGGGCTGGAGAGTACGACAGTGAGAACATTCGATGTTGTGTGATTAACAGGGAATATACATTTCACTGTCAGAAGTTCATTGCTTGGTTTCTGTGTCGGCATCTTTATCCAGAATGGGGTCATGCTGTCCATCATCTACTTTTCTTAATACCGACTACGGATAAGTACTTCACATAATACACCAATCAGATACGTCCAGGCCAGTGTTCATATTAACCAGCAACACCCACAGTGACTTGTCTGTTTTTTGAGTTCAGGGTTACTTTTTTTTAATCTCCCCTTCACCTCTCTCTCTTTTTTTGTCTCCAGGTCTTTCTGTCGCGCCCTCACCTCCTCCCCCTCCCCGCCCCCCTCTTCTCCACCCTCTACTATATTAAGCCTGTCATCTCTGGTTCCAAGGTGCTCTAAGTGGCAGCAGTGCTAAGGTGACAGCAGGGTTCTCGTTCTCGCAAGGTCTGCACTGAGCATGCCCAGAGAGCCAACCTAACTAATTAGAGATCCAACCTTGATGAGCATGTTCTCCCTCTCTCTCCCTCTCTCTCCCTCTCTCTCCCTCTCTCTCTCTCTCTCTCTCTCTCTCTATAAGCATGTGTATCTGGGCCCAGAAATTACTTAATATGATATATTAACATATTTCTGGCAGGAGCGGCAGGAGGAGGGCGCTCGTTGGAGACAAATTATCCAAATTAATTTCTAATTTAAAATCCTATGCCTTTTATTATAAGCTGTGGGCGCCCTTGGTGCCAGGGAGCAAGTGAGGGAACGGGAATAAAGGCACGTAAGGAAGAGGAAATAAAGGCAGATAAGGAGAGTGAAGGGTGAAGTCAAAGATGGAAGGATGCTTTAATAACCTAGGCTGGTTTATGCCCACAAACCAATAAATCGAGGGGAATATGAAGACACAGAAAGGATTTAACTGTACATGGCTGGCTGATCTCAGCCCGGCTTAATTCAGCCATGAGAGAACTTCCCCAGAGAGGAAGAAGAGAAAAATGAAAATGGGTCCAAAAGTTTGAGGCGTACTTGGATCTCCACTTTGCCCTAATTAGTGGCCTCACATCCCGGCAAAGCCTGAGAGGGAGGAGAAGCCAACAGCCATGACCATGGGTCAGTCTTTCAGAAATTGTTATGAATCTGCACACAATAGCCCCAGGTGCTCATGGGAAATGTAGGCCCGGAAGCAAGTCCACGTGGAATGGTACTAGAAGTCTTCAGATGCTCAAAATGACCAATTAGGCCGTGTTATTTTGGCCACAGATAACGACGCTGTCGGACATCCTCTGTTCATAATTCATGCCTATTACCGAGGATTAGCCGCATCTCATCCTTTCAAGGGCTTTGCAGCTCCAAACATTTAAATGATTCATTAAATCACAAGGCTTGAATTGAGATTAATGCCCCGGTTTGTCAAGAAATACCCAGACACGTCACGGCAAATGCGCTGAACGTACTTTCGCGCTATAAGATATAGGTCAACAGGCATGTGTTGTGCTTTGATTTTAATGAAAGAAAGCTCAGGTCTGGAAATCAAGTTACATTCTGAAAACTGACAGGATTGTCTTGCCTCCACTAGATGCATTATTAAGCATTGCGGTATATTCTTCTGACTCAACCTCCTTCACTGTCATATAAGTGTCAGCACGCATTTGTTTTACAGCGCGTTCCCTCCCAAATCAAGCGGAAAGCAGAAGCTCTGGATGATGAGGTTCTTGTCGGAAGCCGCGGCGTTCTATGAAAACCAGTTTAACTCACCCTAAGAGAAGACGCGGAGCGTTATTAAACTAAAGATAATTGCAGCATCATTTCGACACACAGTGGCGACACTCGCATCTATCTTAATTGGTTACTGCACTGCGTTTTTTTTTCACTTTTTGAAGGCCCCGCTGCAAACACTTCCCCTTCGGAGAGTACATTACGGGAAAACTTTGTTTGCTGTACAGTAAAAACAGGCTGTTCCTTAGCGGGTTGCATCAGCTTGTAAACAGAAAGTGCATCAGTCATTATGTTCCTTGTTAAGCTATTATCCAGTGACGCACCGAACGTCACAGCCGCGCCTGTAACCGCGTGTTTAATCACCAATCTACCCAGGAGCCTACAGCTTGTTTCGGCTGATATCAAATAATGGCACAGCTCACCGTGTAATGAACAAACACCCGCTTCCCTACACAAAGACACGCGTGCACGGCCTCGCTGCTACGCCCTCCAAACATGTCGCGGCGGCAGCGGCGGACATGTGTCTTCTGTTTCGGCTCTTGGGGACGAAGGGGTTCGTGGCGCTTGTGTTTCGTTCGCGGAGGGTGGGGGGGGTTGTTGCGAGGGATCCTCTTGCAATTCTCGGTGCCGTGTTGGCTCGAGGAGAGGCACGGCGCTGTAATTAAGGACAGAGGGAGGAGGATGTTCGTTAGATGTAGTGTCCTCATTAGTGTAAGTTCCACCCGGAGGTGGTGCTGAGCAACGGACACCTAATGAGACGCATATTGTAATGAGAGTGGGGGAACCAACAATCGCCCGAGCACAGTCACGGGCCTTTAAATTGGGGTGTGTGGTCGGACTCCTCACGCCTTCACAGGGTACTTAACATGTGCCTTGAAAGGGGAGCGCTCGTGGAGGCCCTCGTTTCTTACGGCGCCGCGTCTCACGTGCGGCGCGCAAGTTCTCCGCTACTCGGCCACTTATCGTTTCCTCTTTCTCTTTAATCTATTCATTTAGGCCTCGGATGATGAGCGCCGCATTTGCATGGCAGGCCACAAATCACGGTTACATACTGTAAGCAGTCATCCAGCCGTACAAACACTGTAGGAGCTCACCTGCCCTGTGGCTAAAGACGACTGTAGCTACTGTATCCTGCACACACACACACACACACACACACACACAGACACACAGATATACGTAGACTAACTATCTCACAGCAGGCCTCTCACACAAGTACTGTACAGGTAATCTCACTTAATCATCTCAGAGGTCACCGCGAAGCGAGGTGGGGCGATAATTGCCGTGCCGAGCAGCGAGAAGTGAGGGATTGCAGGGGGAGAGAAGGAGGGAGAGGGGAACGGAGGAAAGAAAGAGAGGGAGGACGAGAGAGCAAGCAAAGATGGTGTGTGAGCGTGCGCGTGTGTGTGTGTTCGCCTGAGGGCAGGTTCAGAGACAAAGCCTATCGGTGCTGCAAGGACAATTGTTGGCCCTGGTGCATAGATGGCAAATGCTCTACTATAACTATTAAAACGTGGTTATTATTCTGTTATTTTGGTGAAAATCTCAGCAAACCACTTGGTCGTTTCTACGCGCAGGTTTTGCGCAGCTAAGAAGCAAGAAAGCCAGAAAGACATGCAACAAGAGGGATGAGTGATGTGTAGGAATAGGAGTGGAGGCGGGGAGAGAAACAGAGGGAGGGAGAGTGACAGCTCTGTATCCCCCCCCCCCCCCAGGGGCTAACAGGGCCAGGCCTCCGTCGGCCTGTGACAGCCAGCCAAACAGGTAGACTGTGAGATGATTTAAGGTGATAATAACCTCCACTTTGGCGGACGGATGGTGTCTCTCCCGTGGCCGCTGAAGCTTAATGAATGAAACATTAGTAAATACCACTAAAAAACATGATTAGAGCGGCCCCCTGCCGACAGCAGGCGTCGAGGGGAGGAAAAAAAGATGAGTACGCAAATGTGTCTCCAGCACCATCACCACCCACTGACACACACACACACACACAAACACACCACCTTCCTCTCCTGCGCTTCGCTGTGACTCGGGCGTCCGATTTATTTTTTTATTTTTTATTGTTTTTTTTGTTTTTTTTTCTGCTCAGCACTTTTGAATAAAAGATGAAAGAAGGGAGAGGGGACCTCAGGAGGCAAATATGTATCTGCCTGTGTGCATCTGTCGGAGAGTGTGATTTCTGGGTCTGTTGCCACTAGACCAAATGATATGTGTACAGCAAGGTGTGCCGCCCGCAGATATGCGCAATCCATACAAAGAGGCTTCTTTATATAGACGATGAGACAAAATGCTCCAGATGGAGGGTGAAAAGAGGCAAGGTCTCACTAAAATAGAGATTCACTGTCGCTCCCCTGCCTACTCGTCAGCGACGGTGACGCAGTAATGGACTCTACCAAAAGCTTAGGGCTGGGCGGTATACTGGTTCATACCGAATACTGGTATTTTTTCCTTAATGATATGAATATGAATTTGATACGCTGGAATACTGCTGTATTTCATTACACAGCATTTGGAATGCTGCGCTCAATCATTTTCAATGTAGCACATGGTGCAACTGTGTTACTGCAAGGCGTGGTGAAGATGGAAAGGTACGAAAAATTAATAATCAGTTTGAGAAGACCTCTGCCAAAAAACGTGCTGTTGTTTTTTTTTTTTTGTTTTTTTTTAGGGTGATCAGACGTCCCCGATTTCTGGATGACCTGTCTCCCGGCTAAAGCTGTAACCAATAATCTCCCGAATTTTTGCTATATGAAAAAAGGTTGTGCACAGGCTACAGTTATTACGGTAGTCAGTCGTGCTGATATTGACATTACAGACATAGCAGTTTAAATATGAATAAATATGTCAAATTAAATGTCAAAGTCATTAGCTGCGTTTCCATTACAGATTTTGCAAAATAAAATGCGATATTTCGATAAAGTGCGCTTTGTACGCGTTTCCATTGAAAGGTGTTTTGCAAATGAGCTGCGACTCTCGTAAAGTCTTGTCTCGCTTCACCGTATCCCATAATTCTCTTAAATTTTCATCACGTGAGTCTTCTCTTTGAGGAAGGTGGAACACAGATGACCGCCTGCGTCACCTCCAGTGACGAGGAAATGTGGAAAAATTGTTTCCATTGCACTGTTGCAATAAGTGTAAAACTGTTTTAGCAATATTTGAGAGGTTTTTCAAAATGTAGGTGTTTCCATTACCTTTTTTTTTTTTACCTTTTTTATTTAGGTTTTGCACATTTCTAGGGCAGGCCACCAGTGAAGTACAACTGATCACTTGTCATTTGTTTTCAGAAAGTTTAGCTTCTGGACGGTCCCCACCGTCTGTATGCTCCGGCATGGCTAATGCAGCTGCAGCCTCAGGTTCTCTCAACTGCATTAAAAAAAATAGCGTGACTCTAAATGATGTTAAAAAGATGCTATTATTGATGTTAGAAACTTTTAGACATCGGTGCTAGCAGGCAGAAAAGTTTGGTCACCCTCTGAAGAGGCAGAAACTAGAAACCAAGCTGCCAGCTTGTAGTTCTCCAAAGAACCAAAGACAGATTCCCACAATAGCAGATTTAAAAGATGAAACCCAGTGAAAAAAGTTTTCCACACTATATCTACTAATTTTGTTAAATACAGACAAAAAAGAGCAAAGTGTTCCGAAAACACAGCGGATGTTTTCCACAGGATGACAGTGTTCAAGGTGCATTACTGGATCACTATGAGGATTTTTTTTTACTGTGTCACTGTGTTGTACACTCGCATACGCAAACATCCAGTAACCTCGATGCCTCCTCCTCTGCACAGACACACAAACACAGGGGGGCACGTCCACAGCAGACCCAACAATAAACTGCAGTCCGGCTCAATGTGCAACAAGGTCGGCGGAAAACAGCAGTTTAGTGGCACCAAGGGGAAACGCCAGAGTGATATCGTTGGCTAACACTAACACTAAATAGGACAACAGCAAATCAGAGGGGACACAACCAGAGGAAGTGCTCACTCACCTATTTCTAATCATGGACATGTCTTTGGTAGAGACGGAGGGACACACAAGGACACGCAAACAGGCCAGACCTAGCTTTGACTCTGGAAGGGACGATGAAAACAAACAAGGGCAGAGAGAAGAGCGGCTGTGGAACAGAGTTTGGTAAGCCAAAAATAATATTGATACTTCATTTGCCTCTTTTTGCGCTTAAGTAGTGAAGAGTTTCAGTCAGCAAAGACCAACGCTGACACTACTACAGTTCGCGGAAGATGTTGCGAAATTTTCTAATGTCCACTCATCACTCAAGTGTTTTTATACGTATTTTTTTGTTGTGTAGCCACACACTGATGTGCAAGTCAGGAGCAGAGCTGAATTAACATGAAATCCATTAATGGCTGAGATCAAGGATGTAAGATAAGTTCCCACCGAACCCTGATGGTTACCGTAATGTTCATATGTATAACACAGTGTGACTTCAGAGTGAAATTAAGTTCACTGGGCTAAATTATGCCAGGCTGAATTTACCCATTTATATGACTCTTTTTATGGCTGATTCAAAGCCGCCTAGCTAATCAACGCTCTATTACAAAGCTCCTCCATGGCAGCAGTTTGATTGGCTTCAATTTACATAATGGCGGAACGCTGAGAAAGTGAGGCCTCAACTGCTTTCCATTTCGCCGTTGAGACGATTAGATGGGTTTATGGATTTGAAACATGCGCGAGGCATTGATTTTATTTATTTCATTATTCATTCATTGGTCTATTGCACCCGGGAACAAGCGAGCTGTCGGCCTGCGACAATCACGGAGGGAACATTTCTCCTGTCCTGGACTCCGCTCAGCGCCGCAAAACCAATTTGTGTTTGGAATGAGAAAACAGTTTCATCTGCAGGTGTAGACCTGTGGAAGTCTAACCGGTACACACATACACACACATACGCGCAAGCCTGCGTTCACGCGCACCGTCAGTATTGTGACAGCTTTGTGAGTTCAGGTGACAAATAACGAATTTACATCGCAGCTTCCCACTTGTTATCAGTCTCTTCTTTTTGTCCGTCCTCGAAATTATATTGATGTAGCCGTTATCACCTGCTGTTGTGTCATTATGCTACTGAGAAACAGCAAGAGTTAAGAGCTACCCCGGCAGCTGAAACTTGCATGCTCACATTGCTTGGAATTAATTAAGGAGTATCATTGCTATGGGGTGGATGTCCACACTAATGCCAGGTCCAAAGGTTTCCCAGCAGAACATTGCATTGTCACAAAATGACCAAAGTTATTTACTTCTCCTGTCAGTGGTTTTAATGATATGGGTGATCAGTGTATACTCAATATTGAAGCACTACTTTAGTACTTAAACCTTGCCTGTACTTGACTCCAGTCTTTCTCTAAGCCCTTGCCAGTCATCTCACCGGTTCTATGTCTACATTTGCCTCTTTCCTGGACTTTTGACCAGTCAGTGTATTAAGCCATGCAGATTTTGGATTCTCCCAGCATCTCCTGTTTCTCCTCTTTCTGTATTTGAGTTGTTACCCTCATATTTGTGAACCAACAAACCTATGCTAACATGGCTATGGCTAAAAACAATGTACCTCCGCCTGCTCAAGCGAAAGATTTATATACTGTAGAGTGAAGGGTTAGATAGTAACTACGTGACATTTGCTGCTCACATGTAACAGTGTTTCGTATCTGTGTGAAATCAAATAAGAAATCAAGCGTTTTACTGCTGCTCGAACCTCACAGCAACATGCTATTTTTTTTTTTTTTTTTTTATCAGCCAGAAAGCACATGGAGGGGTCTCACAAGACGTTGAACTCACTACTTACATGTCCTAATGTGCCTTTTGGACTTTATAGCTATTGAGAAAAGAGATAAGGGGCTGTATTTTTTTTTTCTTCAAGATATGGAGTTTCCACACCAGCTGTTACTGTAGTGTATATTATGGACTATCAGAGAAAACTGGGTTAGAGAGATAATATTTCAATAACACAGTGGTCCGAACTTAAAATACAGTGTGTGTGTGTGTGTGTGTGTGCGTGTGTGTGTGTGTGTGTGTGTGTGCGGGTGTGACGAGCTGCCAGAGGCACCCCAGCAGGAATCTCTGCAGTCAAATGATTTCCCTTTTCTCCTTGGCTGCCTGTGCTGCCATTTACAAAGAGCACCAACAGAGGACGGTCATACGTGCCGAGAGCACATGCACACATGCACAAACACACACACGCACACACACATGCACAAACAAAACTTGTGGTGTCATGGGCTGAAGATACCTCATGGCAATCCATCCGTTTCCACTTTCACAGTTGAGCTAATGGAAATTGACCATATTAAGTGGTTAGTTTTTGTTTAGATCTTTTTTTTTTTCTTAAAGTAAAAATTATGAATGTTGTAATCATAAATTCCTTGCCTGGTCTGACATGAACCTGTGAGCCGGTAAATCTTTTATCTTCTATCTGTTCAGATGTTTGTTTGACCAGTTTAATCTCTTTCATTAGGGTTGTTGCCTTTCACCACAGCGCACGCGCACACGCGCGCACAGACACACATGTAGCATCAAAGAGGGACGCCCCGAACGCCGCACCTCTCCTTTGGTCTCTGTGTCATGAGCAAGCCCGAAGTCAAGTGGAGGAGGATATTAAAACAGGAGAAGAAGAGCGAGAAGATCAAAATTACCAGAGCAGCAAAGCTGGAGGCGCAAAGCCCCAATGCGTTTCCACTCTTTCCTCCTCTCTCTCATCTGACGCCACATGAAGCCTGGCTCAGGTAACTGCACTTTTTAATGATGCCATTTGCCTAATGCCTTCTTGTGCTTGTCAATCTATCTCACATTATCCCTCATCTTGGCTGTCTCGCTGTATCACCCGCACCCCTTGACTTCGGCACACCAAAGAGCCTCGCCTGAAACGTCGCTGCAGCGGCCCATTAGGAGCCTCCTCCGGATTAATTGGTGGGAGACACCGCGTAAGAAGACGAGGCGAAAACAACAACAACAGAAACCGGGGGTGGGGGGGGGAGTGAAGAGGACGGTGATGGGCATATCTTTTATCCTGCCTCTTCCCCTTTGCCTCTCATTTCTGCTGATCCAGGAGGTTCCACGAGGGCGCAAATTGGGATGAAAGAGGAAGTCAAAGGGGAAAATGTGTTCAGCCATAAGTTGACAGCTCCTGTTGAAACTCTCTTTCCCTATACGTTGCTTAGTCTCCTTTTCTGTCAGTGTAGCGTATGTGTTCTTGTCAATCTCGCCTGGATTCTCACGCTTTACCTTAACCTTTGGACTCACCTCCTTCCGCCATGCCTCTCTCTATCGATCCCTCCAGGGTGTCTGCTGAAACGTGTCTTCTATTGCCTCATGTCTGCCTCGTACTCCAAACGATGGCAGGGTAACTTTCCTCACGACAGGTTGATAATTGGTACCCTGCCACATATGAAGTATCCTAAATATCGCTATTGCAGCATGTTTAGTGCTTTCCTCCAGTGCTTCATCTGCATTTTTTTGTGTTTGTCAGGATGAAGGCACACAAAAGGCCAGCTGCTGTAAAGTTAAGGTGGAACTAAATCTCTCGTTGTACGGGTCTGAATTTGCGTTTGCACACCTGGATACCGCTCTCTGCAACACACAAATGTCCACGCACACATACGTACGTGCTCTTTGTTTCCAACAAGCGGACTCCTACATGTCTACCATACACAATCCCATATCCGCACCACACGGGCAAACACACACACACACACATAGCTGGTTGCACATATCCCAACAGAGGCTTTTATGACAGGGGCCGGGTGACATGAAGTCCGCTGGATGAATAGTTTGATAGCCCCCGGCGAGCGAGGGGAAAGGATAGGCCGTAAATAGGATTGAAGTTTAAATGGAATAATGCGGCCTGGAAAAGAGCTAGGGCCCGGAGTGGGGGCAAACCCAGAGGTAACGCAGAGGTGACGAGTTCGCCTCGAGAGCGACTGAGGCAATAATAAGGCTCCTTTTGGATGGATGGAAGTGAGGAAAAAAAGTGGTGTTTGAGACAAAGTTAGAATATGATACAACGGCTCAGACAGGGGAGATGATGAGGAATGTTGGTTTTAGGGGCGAAGCAAACAATAGTCGACGGTAGCTGGTTAACACTTCAAGTGGTTTGATCAATAGACACGTGGCAGAGAAGAGAAAAAAAAAGACAAAGAGAGATAACAGCGGCACATCTGAAGAGGAAAGGGAAGGTTGTCCTTTGGAAGTGATGAGTGGACAGCCTGGTGCTGGAGTATGGAGGTGATCCCAGTAGGCCCACATTAAGAACAGAGCACTCCCTTCGTCACGAGTCATTAGACAGACTTAAAGCTGATGGCACGGCCACAGAGAAGATTAATAAGTATCCGACAAGAAGGGCCATTTGCAGGATGTTTGCGTAGCGTGTGCAGTTCGCTCGAGTAAACATGCACGCGGATATCACGTATGACTGTGCTGTTTGTGCCGTGTGCTTCATTATTGCGCAGCCCTCATCAAATGAGCTAGACGTGTTTGAAGAACAGAAGAAAAAATGCTCTCACTTGCCAAGGCATTCTAATATTACAGTCCTGCATTAAATCTTAGCCTCATGAAGCTTCAAATAACTAAGAGAGCTATTGATTTAGCTGTGTTTTTATTTTGGAGGCTGTAATTTGTAGTGCTATTAAATTGCACTGTGTTATTCCAACACATGTTTCTATTGTTTTGACAACCCGATAGGCTAAATATTACAAACACTTAATTAAATATTAACATAAACTGAGGATTATAACATTCATGAGGGGTAACTTAGTGTAAGACTGTTATATTAGAATAGATTTCTGTTCAGTAGTGTACCTAATGAACTGGCAAGTGAGTGTTTTCACACTCATTACATTACTTTTCTCAAATCACCGTATTTTTTGTGTTGAATCATTCCGTTGCACATTAGATCTGAGTGTTAGATTCATATCATTTGCAAGATTTTAAATACAGTTTAAAATCAACAACCAAACGCAGTTTAATTTAATTATAAACTCAAACGTTTCAACGAAATCTAACTAATCTGGATCTTCTTCCTCTGCTCGCTCTCCCTACTTACATTGATAAAAAAAAAAATAAATAAGCAGGCCCTAATGGTTCCTCCCCCAGCTCGGGAGAAGCTTCACAGTAAATTAGCTACAATTAGCGCTGCGGCAGACATCAACAAGACCATCCCCCGAATGCCATTAAATGCCCACCCAATCATATCTGAGTTAGTACAGTCCACTGGATCATTTCTCAAATCAATGATCGCAGTAAGTACTTGGTAAAAAGGCCTCCTATGCCTGATCAGCTGGATGTGGACAATTAGATTGGAGTAAGGGGACAGCCTTGATTAGCACTTTGCTCCAGGGCAATGCAAGTCATTTATTATGCGGTGCTGCACTGCGCCACCTTGGTACCCGGCGACAGCAGGGACTCTGAGGCATGCAGGTTAAATGTTGTTAGTTTTTTTTTCTTCCCCCTTTAATAAAGTGATTACATTACTTTGAGTCTCGTCAAGGAATGTTATTTTTCTCAGTCATATCATGATTTAGGATTTGTCACCTCGTAGTAGCTCTCCTCCTCTTCTTAGTGTACTTTTTTTAAAAAAAAACATATAGTTTTTATGCTAAAGGTGTCAGAAAGAAGCTAGAAAAACAAGGAAAATCTGTGAAACGTCGAGGTCAAGCCACAGTTTCAGGCAATGTGAACTGCAATTAAACTTAGGCAATTGTGCAATTAATTTTGTCCATTTTTAAAGAATGGTTTCACAGCTTTTATTTCCTCAGTCTTAGCTCGTAAATCCAGCCTTAAATGGCATCTGTTGTCCCCAGTGGTACGTTAATGTCCCCTTAACTTTACGTAATCTGTTTTATACAATATGCATACAAGTTACTGTATCACTCATTTTCCGAGTGATGTGTCTGCAGCATCACACTTTGCGTTCAGCTTCAACTCTGCACTACGCTCGCTCAGGCATACCGCTCGATGCCACCGACCGCTACCAGGTAATAGTTCTGGTGCCCTGGCAGCATCAGCCAGTACTCGCCTCCATGAAATTAAGCATAAAACATTAATAGAGGCAGATTAAGTCTTAAAACCAGGCTAATGTAGCATGAAATGCTGTGGCCATGCTCTAGCAAACAGGAACTCTGAGGGCTGACCTATTTTATACCGTCTATCCAAAGTCTCTTGGTGTTTAATTCAACAGAAATAAAATTTGCACATGCTACACAGAGACAGTAATCTATTCAGAGTCCATTATCTTATAATTCTTTGTTATTATTGTTTTTCAGACATGGTCCTAGTGCACACGTTCCTGTGCTGTGTAATACTGCCTAGATGCACAGACACTTGCTGGCACAGTTGTGACAAAAATCAATGAGTCAAGTCAGTTTATTTATGGATGTGCTTTAAAGACTTTGTGCCACAGTTTGGTGAATTCAGTCAAGTATAAAGAAAAGAATGATCAAATAAAAACACACATAAATAAGTACATTAAACTCCAGTGATGGAGAAATCGTTATGCAGCCGCAATGACCAGTGAAAGGTTAAAGAAAGGTGTTTTAAAATATATCAGATAATGGTTTATGAATATCGGCTCGACAACAGAAAACGCTTCATGATCAGAGTCTGAAAAACGGGGGTTTTGTTTGCATATCTGAAGGGCCAGAGGATGAGATGGGAGATGAGAAGTTCAGAGATGTAACCCAGTCCCACGCCATGCAGTGTTTCTGAGACAAACAAAGAAATCTCTAGATCTATTCTGATCTATTACTGTTAACTAGTGAACAAAGGACAGTGTGGGTGTGCCTATTAAGGAGTTTTGCTGCTGGATTTTTTTTTCTGGTGAGATAACGCTGACTGACTGATTCCTCTGTTGCAAGAGCTGCGATAGCTAAGAAGAAAAGGTATGAAGTGTGGTCTCCATGTCTTTAATAGACAGCCCCTCTCTCTTTTAAACCAAATACATTAAGTAAAATCAAATAAAAATAGTTATGACATTGTTAACATCCAGTGTTTATTGTTATAAAGTACTTTATATTTGAGATTCTTTATTCTGGTTTAGCAGAACAAAGGATTTTGCTATAAGTAATAGGATTTTACATTTAAAAAACGTGAGATATACAGTATGGAAATTGAAGAAGGGTCTAATATGGAGCCTTGTGGTACTCCACAAGGGATGTGTCCAAAGGAAGAGGACATACAGTATTATCTATTCTAACAGATGCTTATTTATACAGTATATGAGACTGGCTCCAAACCAGTGAAGAGCTTTTTACCTTAATCCTAACAGACAGATTATTTTCCACCCTGGATTTAATGCGTCCTGAATCCTGATTTGTCTAGAAAGCTGGACACTAGAGAATGATCACAAATGAACGGAAACAGAATAATCTAGATTTTGATTGCAGGTTGCATAAAAAATGACCCTCAACACTTCAGTGAGATGTTTAAATACTCCTTGAGGTTGCCCTGCTCCTACAATCCACCAAAGTTAATGTAAATTTAGTTAATGATGAATATTCACCGGTGTCAGGTGTTGCTTCCAGACAATTTGTTTCCGTAGGTTTAGGTGTTAAATAAAACCTTTTTTTTTCACAGACATTTTTAAATGTATTTAGACAGAGAGGAGCTTTAAACCAGGAATCATCCTTGAATTTATCTAATAACATAAGGCTTTTACAATTGAATGAATTTGACAGGGGGCTCCTTGAATTCTCACATGATAACTTAGATAGTTTGCAGATAAGTCGAGACCCATCTCACGTAGTGTGCTTTTTGATTGTAGAGTAGGAACAAAAATCATGCTGACATAGATTACAGCATTATGTGAGTTAATGATGAAAATCCATTAGTAACTATACACGATACAGAAATCCTGTGAATGTCAGGTGCCGACTCAGGGAATAAACTCTCTGGTTCATATCAAAGAAGTCATGGTTTACAGATTGGTTAAGACTCCAAAGGGGAACAGTTAGCTTGAAAAGGTCAAGGGTTATTGATTTAGATGTTTTTATTTGTCAAGTGGTTCTTCGCTGCGCTTTACTTGAGAACGGAGTCAGCCCCATGAAGGGAAACTGAACAAAGACAGAGAGGCAGCGAAGCAGGCAACAGCACAGTCGGATGTTGCTGTTTATGCTCCCCATCACGCACGCACAAAACGCACACGTGCACCGCAAGCACAGCAACACACAAGCTGAATAAGTGGAACACACACACACGCTGTGACACAGGCCCACACACACCCTCACACAGCAGACAGCAGGGCCCTGTCTCCGATCACGGCGGAGCATGGATCTGCAGCGTGGTGAGAGCAAACGATTTGAGGCATATGTCAAGTCCTTGCGGATTCAAAACAAAGCACTGTCAAGAACGCTCTGCCTTGGCCCGGGCAGCCTGCTCCCTGGCTCCGCTGTGCTCTGCATGCAGCGGGCGACGCGATCCTCCAAGTCCAAGACGAAACCCATCATCGTCCTTTCACATCGCTCTGTTCTTTGCCCCTGCAGACTGCTGCGGACTCCGTGTGTGCTGCTCCCATCTGAGCGGCTGCTGCAGATTTGCCTGCGAGGCTAGAGAGGGGGCTGCGACACCCGGGAGACTCAGTCCATTCACATTACCCACTGTGGGAGAAGCTGTGTGGCGGGCCAGGAACAAGAGAGAGAGAGAGTAGGAGGGAAGGAGAGAAGAAGGCATAGAAGGCGAGGAGGAACAAAACAAAGAGAAGGTGGATGAAGAGGGACCGAAGAGAAGCTGAGGCACCGCGTGTCTGTGGAAGGCTTTTAAAATGACATGTTAAGAGAGAAACAGGTTTCAGGTGCAAACTCATTATAGTTAATTATAGCCGCACTGAACCCTATCTTTACAAACACATTAGAGGAAACATTCTTGAACACTTATACTACCATCACACTGAGTCTGTACTGTATATATGACACTAGATCCAGCAGATGATTAGCTTAACTTTGCTCATAGAAGGGAAACAGCTCTCCCTCCTTTCAATATAGGAAAGAGTCTCAAATGTAAAAAAAAAAAAAAAAAAACCTCTAAATTTCTCTCACTTATAAATCCCTGTTCATTGAGTCTCATTTACAAACCCTTTAGTGCTTTTCTGCTCTCATTTCCAGCACATATTCACGTCTGAAAGGTAGTTTTTACACTTAGCCAACATCAATCCTATTTTCTACATCTCAGGAAGTGAATAAGCAAGCTTACAGAAATGTACTCCCTTTGAGGCGTTCTGCACTCACAACAATAAACAAGTGGCAACAATTATTGCACGTATCAGGTTAGAAAAGTGGCTCTTCTGATTTACACCGCATCTAATTATATTAATTTAGTTTTTAAATAACCTGAAGAGATGCATTCATTATTGCAATCAAATTATGCGGGAAGGCACATAAAGGGGATATTAGCGGCCAAAAATATTATGGATTAAGAGACGCAGGCCCCACTAACAGCATTCTCTCCGTGTTTGGATCGCACTGACAGTGGGCTGCTCGGATTAAAGAGCCCTCTGATGAATGGGATTAAATAATCTCTAATTGCGGCATCATAATAGTCTTAAATGTCTAATTGTATTATCCGCGCAAGTGGTGTAAAAAAGTAGTGTCGAGGCAGGAAAGAAATCTTATTGAACGCGCAGTGTCATGTCAAATGAGTCTCTCCATTATCCAGAGTCAGAAAGTATTTCCAGCCTGCCCCTGTGAAAAAAAACAAAAAATGGTTAAAAGAGCCTTTTTTGTGTGTGTGTGTGCGCGTTGCTTGCTTGAGGGCAGCGTTAGATTTGAGAGTTTGCCTCGTATGTAGCTTGCTAACCTTAATAACGCAACATAAGCAAATAAACTATTTCTCTGCACAAATGCAAAGATATTAGTAGACGTTATCCTTTATGAATACGAATGCATCCTTGCGTATTCCTTCTTATCTGTCGCTTTGTTTTATCTACCTATACCTATCTTCGTATGTGTGACACTAAAAGATGGCAATTTTTGGAAACAACACGCTTAAATAAAGACCAATAGGAAAAAAATGTTCACGAGCAACGTTACAGCCTTTTGTTCTTCCCTTCTTGTCCCGAAAAACATGATGGATGGGTTTTCTTTGCACCCCACAGGGAAATGTATAATGGAGTTAAAACCAGGATTGTTGAGTTCCACATAGACCTCTCCTCAAGACCCTGGAAAATGACTCTCATAATCCCTCACAGCGGGCAGGAAGGATCCACTCAGTATGGACTTTTCGCCTACTGAACCAATATGGCCGCCCAGACTTTCTCTTGTTTACTTTGCAGTTTCCGACAGACTTGCAAATGAGACTCAAGTGTTTACCCGACGTGCCAACATTTTGTCCACTATTCAAACCCACTTCTAAGCCCCCCCACCCCCTTCCCTTAACATGCTGCTAATGGTATTCATCTTCCTCCGTCTTTAGTATGTAAAACTGGTATGATAGATGATCGCAGGCGACACATAGCAGGGTGACGCACAGTCGCGGCGGTGATACACACTCCGCCCGGTTCGCAACAGAGTCGACCCAAGGCCCCGGCTAACGACTCCTTGCCAAGTAAATGATGATAAACATAAGCTCTCCTTCCACCAGTGAGTGGTACAGCGCTACCTAATGATGTTCAATGGCAGTGGTGAGCAGTAAAGACAACAAATATATTATACCAATGCATCTTAAATGGGCATCCCTAAGGAAACCCATCTGAATTGTAAATTCGTGCACGAAGCTCATTTTTCATTTGCGGCAAGGGTAAGATTCCAAATAACTGTGTACTTAATGTGCAGGGTTTTTCTTTTATTTTTTGCAATTTTGCATTTTTATGGGCACTTACTGGCGCCCGTATGTATTTATTTATATGAAATGTGCAGCACTTACCCATTGTCAGAAAAAGGCCGGGTTTAGATTGATGTTTTAAAGCGCTATCACGCCACAGGTCAAACTCCTACCAGTTTATTATCATAAAGTCAGAGGCAAGCAGAGAAATTGAAATGTTGAACTTATATATGTAATGAATAAATCTTGATATATACGGACTATACAAGTGTCGCACACCTAATCTTCCACTGAGAAACTCTATTTCATAGGTCTTCAACAGGGGGTCCGTGACCCCTAGAGGGTCCGCTTTGGCACTGCAGGGGGGTCACAAAATCTCGGGTTGATTAGACTTTTTTTCTATACTTTTTTTTCTCCACAAATTTAAATTTCTCTAAATACACATTAATCTAACATATTTTAGTAACGAGATAAGGAATAGCTTAATATTGGATGTAAAATTATAATAATGTATATTTATAAATAGCACGAGGCCTAGTTTAATATTGAACACATATAATAAGTATCCCTACTTAATCTCTCCATCAGTTTGGGAGTCTTTGGCCTGAAAAACGCTGAAGACCCCTCTCTATTTATTCAAGGTGATATCTCATAATGGAGCAGCAACTTCCCCTCTGTAATTTTTCCATAAAACCTTTAACAACTAACTTTCTGTTTTTTGGAATAAACCCACTTTATTAGAATCAAATGTTTAGTCAAGATCCATTACAGTGTATTTTGGGGGATATTAAAGTTAACTTGTGCACTCAGGGGGCCCACAAAGGCTCTTTATATACAGAGGCTAGTGATTAGCCGGAACCAGAGACGTCCTTTAGCATGAAAGAATAGCTGGCATCAGGTTCATTACTTAGAAATCAAGCTGCCTTTGAGAGACGCAAATTGCAAAAGACAGGCTGGCCAGGCTGAGAATGAATGTTGGCCGGACTTAAAATGATTGTGAGATGGATACCTGGCAGCTGCGCTGGTGCTGAGACAGGTAGAGCCTGTTGGATGGGAAGAAGTGGAAAGGTAGGGAGACGAAAAACAAGGGTCCCAAAAGTGGAACATGATCTGATAAGCCTGGAAAAGACTCGGACCTGGTGACATCTGTGCCGAGGGCCTTTCAGCAGCTCCAATTTAAACTGCCAGAACCAGAGGGTCTCCCGGGACAGAAGGAATGGAGCGTACGCACACTACACACACGTAGACCACACACACACACACAACACGCCTACATGACAAGTACACCTGTCTGTACGTAATATACACACACAATCTTTCATAACTTTAGACATTTACATCACTAATGTTTAAATAAATGGCCGCATTCATTTGTCAGCAAGTACTAGTAGAAAACATTTACTAAGCCACAGCACCTGTAATAATTCCCTTAAGTACGTTCGCTGAACTCTGACCATTCATAAGCTGATTTAGATCGAAAGAACAAAAGACGGTGAACAAAAGAGACAAAGAGAAGAGAAGGAGAAAAAGAAAACAGAGAGTGGTTTGATTTCCTCTGGGCCCACCCATGCCCACAGTGTAGCAGGGACTGTGGATAAAAGCGTCCAAAAAAAAAGGCCATGTACATCTGCTCTGGAAGTCAGATTTGAAAGATGCCGAGCTCGTTCTATTTTTGAAAATGTGAACCGCGGGTTGTCTGGGTGGGTGTAGCGCTGAGAACCTCTAATGGGGAGGTTCAAGTGCCTTTCAAACACGCTGAACTCAAACACTGGAAGGTAGTTCAGTAAATGGAAAAGAGCTGGCAGATCTTACATGAAACCTAAACTTGTCTTAACACTGAAATGAGCAACCTTTTGCTCCACTTCTGCTACTACACCACACAAGGACGGCTAGTTGTGCCCAGAGGATAATCATCTTTAGCATCTTTTAACTATGTATTCCATGGGTGTATTTCCCTGTTTGTCTCTTTTGGCTTTAATTGCGTAACCATATTAAGCTACAAGTGGCTAGTTATCTTCAGAAAAATACTTTACGGAGCTGAGCCGAGTACCGGAGACGGTAGAGAACAAAAACAGAAATAAAAGAATCGTAAATGTGGGACTTATGTTCACAAGTTCGCCAGAATCCAAATAAATGTTAATGAGTGTTGCTTACAAGTTTGCGTCACCTGAAAAGGTAATAATGTAATAAAGTTCTGTTCATGGATGCAGATAAACGTTACCGGTTAAAATATAAGTAGAAGTGTTGAGGAAATATTTAGCTTCTGAGCTAATTCTCAACAAGAATACTGACAAATTAATATCTCAAAATCTATCCACTGTAGGGTAAATAACAAATTATGGTACGATACAGTATGGTATGGTTTTTCAGTAAGTTTTCAATTTTAATTTCTCAATTAGCATTTTCCTTAGTTTGAATATTTCCAGCCATGACACATAAACATGAACCTCTCCGTCTCCTCTTTTACTCAAGGGGGATTTGTGTCTTCATCCTCTACCAGGGGCATGACAACGGGGGGAGAGCTAGGTGCTAGGCTGCCGAGGCTCTCCTCCACCTTGAAAGTGCTAAGCGTTGCCCTTCTGACACATCAAATAACACATGAGCACTCATACGCATGCGACATGCACACACCTCTGCGCTTTCCATTACCCCCATGGCTGAAGGCACGTCAAAGCAGGACCAAGGGGCTAGCTGCCAGCGTGTCACCAGGGTGGACGTTAGCTGTCACGCAAACACGCATAAAAACACAACCATGGGCTGATGCCAAGCTAATGCCCTTTCTGCTTCTGTCTGCAGGCTGGATGACAGACAAAGACCCCTGGAACGGGAGAACAGAAACAGGAATCTTCCTGTCACTGGGATCTTCGTAGCTCGGAGGCAATCTGCTGAGGCAAAGGAAATGTCTTCTAAAGCAGAGGCACACATGAAGGAAGCGTTTGTGAGGCTGGTAAGAATATCTCCTTTTCTGTTTGTTAAAACCTCACAGGAAGGACGGTGATTTTGTTCACATCCCGACTTTAAGCGAACAACGCCGTATATCATTAGATTCTGTGAGCGCAATCCTCCAGTGAATAATTGTAATTATGTCAAGATGCAACATGAAACGAAAGGCCTCCGAAGTCAGGGGTCTCGGTACCCAGAGATGCCTCAGGTGAAACTGGTAAACAACATCATGTGAAGAGTAAACAAGGGGTTAATGAGAAAAACCTATGACCACCAGTTTCCGCGCCAACATTTACTCCCTCCACATGAAACGTCCCACATGAAACGTCTCCGGATGGCGTCACGTCGCTCCGGCTGCATCTGCATCCGTCTTTCTATAACTTCCGTCTTATTTGCATCCCAGTGTCTTCCATCTTATTTGGATGGCATTGGAGCTCGGTTGCCTCGACCCCTTTTACCCAGCCTCTGTGGCCCCTGGGTCTCCTCTACAGCCCTGCACGCCCCCTTCCCACCAGTCAGCCAGCAGCCATCTGTCTCTTCATCCGTCTCCGTGCCCGGCTCATTTGGCCGCTCAGTAGGACTGTGTCGATTCCTCCATCGCTAGCGAGCTCGACTTATCAGACCCATGCGGAGGGCCTAATTAGTCGGTGGGCTTTTGGAAGCGCCTGGCGGGTCCTGGAGCAGCCTGACATACGCCAGAGACGGGGTTAAGAGGTGGCCAGCAGGGCCTAAGAGGTGGTCCGCTCGATCCCCCTCCAGCAAAGCCAAATGGGAGTAGAGCGGGCTGATATGGAGAACATGAATATTCCTTATTCCTTCATTATGTCAGATAATGAAAGGCAGCGGTGTCAAAAGATGTCCCATTGTAATTTTTAGCTTCTTCTTGTTGTTCAAATATTTTGGTTGCTTTTTGATCCGCGCTGCAAGTGGGGGCCGACATTGTCCTTAGCGCAAACGTTTGGCTGCCCCGGAGCCAAAACAACATATTGGAAATTGTCAAAATGTGTGGTGAAAACATGTGAATGGAAGAACAGTTCTTTTGTGTTTGGGGAGAGTTGTTTTTGAAGAACACTACAATGGAGTCCTGTGCCCCCGAAACAGCATGTGAAACTCATTCAGACTTTGGGCAGAGCTAAGACATAACAGAATCAAAGCATTTAAGATTCTTTTTCGCACTTGCATTGATGTCACTTGAGGAACACTTTTCCAATAACTGTCCAACTAGATATACCCATACATTTTTATACGACGATGTCTAGGCTGCTTTATAAGAAAACAATGCACACTGGAGGCAGCCAGGCTAAGTGGCTATACACCGATCTTGCTGGTGACGGCTGTTGTCATCAATTAGTGTCATTGCTATGGGGTGGGAGGGGCCCAGACGGGGGGGTACATGTGTAAGTAACGTCCACGTGAATGTCAAAAAAGTTTCCCCAGCAGAGCACTGAACTATCACAACATGATCAGTGATATTTACCTGTCCTGTAAGTAGTTTTAATGTTGTGGCTGATCAGCGTACAGCACAAATGCACCATGGCACACAGGCACACCTACAGAAAAAAGCATAACATGTCTATGAATACTGGATTTGACTTATCTGCAGCAGGATAAAAAGGTTATATATTTAGAATTTTCATTCATGTCAGATTTGTTTTCCTTTACACTGTATTTACTGTACGACAAACATAATGATTTCCATTGGACTGTCACATTTGGGAGATTCCAGATCACTGTTATATAGTCAGTGTCAACACATGATTATTTCACTGAGGTTTTGTAGCTTTTAACGATGAAGATCAAAGGTCTTTGATGGACCTGTTTATGTATCTACTGAACATCGTTGATGCAGTTATTCATAGTTTTATTGCCGTGATCATTCTCCGTCAAATTCGCTGACGCCGCCTGTCAAAATCTTGTCTAAACACGGCGTCACCGTTCGGAGCTAATGATGATCCCCCTGGATTTGTGTCAAGACCCGTTTACAAAGAAATGATCTGAAAAGGACTGATAGGAGTCTGACTATGTCAAAAAAAAAAGAAAAAAAAAAGACGTAAGACAGCACAACACGCACAGATTTATTTATTTTTTCCTGTTTGGAAAGGTAAAATAATAAGAGTGTGTGATTGGCCGTGTCCGTCAGAACGTGAGCGCTGTGGTTGGTCGTCTGGATGCGTGGGTTGTCTCACTCAAGGCGCATTAATGTGACTTGATGAGAGGGGGAGTGTGAGGAGGAATAAGGGAGAAAGAAGGGTATTCCCGATAATTCATTCGCAGCGCTCGCGAAGTGCATAACGTGACCCCGAAACCCCTTTCCACATAACACTTCACTAAAGTGACCTAATTGTCACAGTGAGGTCTATACTCCCGTCTCTTCTCTTCTTCTGCTGCCTCTAATTCTCCCCCCTCTATTCACACTCCTATCTTCCCCCTTTCCCGTCTTCCACTAGCTTTGTACCTCTGCTCTGTCATCAAAGATAACGTGTCTGCTTTTTGTGTGTGTGTAAGAATATCCCTAGCTTCTCCTTATACATTGTGTGTATACTGTATATTGAGATTAATTTAAAGGTTTAGTGATGCTCCTAACTCAAAGTCAATGCAGAACTGGTTATAGTGGAGGAGCATGAGCCAGACAGGTGACATGTAGATAGATAATATGTGAGGACCCGCCCCAGACATTCAGAACAAGCATGACTTATTAGATTTAGACTTAGACAAACTTTAATGACCCATGAGGGAAATTACTTTGTCACAGTAGCTTCATTGCACATGAAAGTAAACACCTCAAGAAAGATAAAATGAAATAACATTAGAATAACATGAAAATAAGTATTATCTAGTAAAATAAAATAAACAGTGTAATATATATATATATATTTTTTTTTTTTTTACAGAATTTGTATTATGAACAAACAGCAGTTGCCAAAAACAGTGTCCAAGGTGATGCGGTTGTTTGGCTAGTTGCATAGCAACAGCGGCATGGATCGTGTCGCATGGTGACTCCTTGTCCTTGTCGCTGAGGGAGGGATGTAAACGCCAATGGAGTGTGTCAGCCCATAGAGCCCCGAAGCCGCGCACAAACGTACTGTGGTCCGCATGAACCAGGTCTCCGAAGCACTTTCTCATGACACACTCCCTCTGGGTCCCATCAAGCGCACGCAGTCCATCCATTCTGCTGCCAAAGACCTCACGTTCCCCATGAGTACACCGCCGATCTGAACCTCCTCCACCTTCCAACTCCAGCCTGGCATCACCAGCACATCTTCTGAAGTTCAGGCCTCAGTCTGGGCTCCGCTGAACTCCACAGCCAACGACACGGCCGAACACAAAAGGTCCAGAATAAACAAAATAAAAACAGCCCAAGAGGACAAAAACGAACAAAAAACATTTTGACTGGTCCAAGGCACAGAAAAATGAGAACAAGGCAGACAGAAAACAACCTTTAACACACTAAGTAAACATCACGGAGCTCCACTCTTTCAGGCGCATTTTTCAAAAAAAGAAAAAAAAGTGGACATGCTACATTTATCATAACTGAAATGAACTAAAACTAACTGAAACTGAGGCTAATCCACTTTTCCAAATAAAGGAGTACTCTAGTACAAAGCTGTTAAAACTGTGTTGTATAAAGTAGCAAAAGGTCATACTTTAGTCTAAGTATAGTATTTCCCGGTGTTGAAATCAGATCCATAAATATCAGGATAACTGATTTCTGGCCACATGTCAACGTTTGTGGACCATTTGTTATTTGGTAGTTTGTATGGATCATCGTCAAGTCCATTTGTCCTTAATTTGATCTGATAATCCACATTTTCCCTGGTCTTGCTGCTGATCAGTCCTCCAAATTCACCAGCATCTGTGGGATGCACCGGAACGAGCCTGATCCACAGAGGCCCCTCCCTTAACACACAGGACCCAAAGGCTCCCACTCTCTGATGACTCAGAGCCACCGGTCATAATGTTACGCCTGATCGGTGTACGAGACGTGGCCTCTGAGTCTTGACAGTTTCTCAGATGCGCTCGCTCGCTGTAGCCGGTCAGGACAGTGTTTGGCTTCGCCCGTGACAGGGCCCAGGGTGAAATACAACACCGGCGAGGCAAATTAGAGAGATGAATGCGTGCACTTTGGCTCACTTAGTGACTTTCCCCGTCTCGCTGCCACCATTCACGTGGCTTAAGGTGTGTTTGTTCATGCAACAAGGTCGCCCAATTAAACCTCTCTCTCTCTCTCTCTCTCTTTCTCTCATCCGTCGCTGTATCTGCTTCCAACTCTCCCTCTCTCGTCGTCTTCTTTTTCTTCCAAGGCCTGTAGGCAGGTGATTATCCGAGACCAATTTTTCCTCCAATTTCAGAGATTTTGAAATGAAAGATGACTCTGGCTATTGAGCTATAAGTGACTCCTTCATCTCTGGAACAAGAGGTGGCTGTTTTTTTAAGTGACTCTGTGCATTTGTGTTACTGGTGAAGGAATGATGTCATGGGAGGAGACGCTGGAGGGTGAAGGTGCCCATTATTCTTTCCAGCAGTTTTCTGTGTCATAGCACGGCAGACTAAACAATTACTGTAAATTGCAGAGTTTTTATTTTATTTATTTTTGGGGTGGGTTTGGGGGGGAGGTGGGGGTGAGGCTTTGTTATTGTCTTACTAAATCAGTACATACACCCCTGCTCAGGGCGTTTTTCCTAGACTTTGCTCATCCTCAACACAGTCTCTCAAATACTTTTTCTTTTGCGCCGTATAAAAGTTTGGCCCTTCAGATGTTTAAAGATAAAAGGGTTACGGCGATGGCGAGCTTTAAAGAGACTTGGTAGATTTTACTTGAGGAGTGGAAAAAAAAAAAAAAAAAAAAAAAATCACACTCCCCAACTTTGGAAGCTGCCACACCGGCTAGGTGGGGATTGATTTTAAGGGAACCCTTTCAAGCTTTCTCCACAAAAACCCATGCAAACACTTCACACACTTACACTTACTGTAATCATTCAGCGGGGACATGTGCAGGTGGCTCGGGAGGAGAGGAGGCAGAGGAGAGAGTCAGAAGCTTCGACTTAAATGAGAGCGAATGACCGCTGGCGCTGCTTGTGTGGTGTTGGGGTTTGACAGCAGCCTGAACAGAGGCCACTTTGACTAATTGGGCTAATTTGGCAGCGAGGGAAGCAAAGGAGTCTCAAAGGACCGAGTGGCTACTCTTTTCATCATCTCTCTCGCCTCATCTGAACCCAATCTCACTTTCACCAGCTCCCCTCATTTTCCCACTCACTGGCTCATTCGCGCGCTCTCCATTTCACTTTCTCTTTATGCCGCTTTAATAACCGAACCCCATCTTCCAATCAAGGGACGGATGAGCCATTTGAAGTTACCTGGCTGTCAAGGCTGTCCCTATCCATTTCGCAGACGCGCGTGGACACACTGCTCACACTTGAGCGGGCCTGCAGTAAGGATAATTTTCGCTTGAGCTATGGACTTCTTCTACCGTTGTGCCTATTTATCCTTTTTTTTTTTGCTCCATGACGAAGCTTCCAGCGTGCCCCGCAAGCCTGGTGTTGAGTGGAAGATTAGCATGGCCAAGCCACCTAGTGAAACATGATACAATACAAAAGGGAGATAGAAACGCACACCCCTCCTGGAAAGCAGCACCAAGTCAGAGTACATGCCAAGGAAAAGATAATCTGCTTTGTGAAGGTTCCTCAAGGCAGCGCAGACTATTCTCCTCCAATATCAATAAAGCACACAGGCAACACGTTACAGAGCCGTGTTTGGTGGTGTAGGTACTCTGAATTTAATGCATTATGGCTCCTCTTCTGGGTCTTGATGGGGAGAATTCATATCATTTTGGTCCTCACAGTGGAGATGAATGATAGTCTTTGTGACATGTTTCCAGAACACTCTCCTCTTCTTCCTCCTGCCGTCCCTCCTCGTCCTCAGCCCGTGGCACTGGCAGACTCACTGGTCATCTGCACCAGTGGGATAAGGGGAAGAAGGGTGAATTTGAGACACAACATATGTTATTCGCTTTTCCAATAGTGTGATGCCTCGCAGGGAAATTTGTGCTATCGCATTATGACACAGAAAATGAAAGAGGCTCCATTGTGCCCCAAGATGGAGTACGGACAGCCAGAAATAATATCTAGAATGTAGACATTGGGGGCTGGTGACAGCTGGACTGCATGGAGACATCACAAACAATATATCTGACTTCAACTTCAAAAACAATCATAGCAAAGATGGAGAACGATATAAAAAAAAAAAGGGGGTGGGGGGGACAACAACAACACTTAGAGAAATATGTCTGTTCGGAGACAAGGAGGGATGGTGGAGAAAATTACATATGGAGTTCTTTTGTTCTTCTTTGCTCTTCCGCGTCTGTCTTCTTGAATTTGTACACGGATAAAAGAAAAAAAGGAATCACATATCAATATGAGCAGGAGAATAATAGATGATGTAAGGTTTTGAGATAGGGCTGGAAAACGCCCCGAGCGTACATCCCCAGCCCCAGCCAGTCACAGTTTCTGGCAGATTGTCACTGTTTGCTATTCTTAGTGGTCGCATCTCTAAAAAGGCAAAGGAAGATTAGCCCACTTAACAAACAGACGCATCTGCAGAGAAAACAAATTACTACGTTTAGCGCACTAATTCAAAGCACAGTCCGCGTAGCGAGCAGCGTTCATAAATAGATATGTAACTAAACAAATCAAGCAGATATTGTCGTGTTCCGTTCTGTCTTCCTTCTCTGGATCGCAAAACAAAAGAAAGTTCAGAGTTGAACGCGATGGCAGCGCGCCCCGCGCACTTAACAACTGCGAACGAGCGCACAAGTAATCCCCTAGCATTTATGCACATGTATAATCGCGCGCAGATGTGACATACGTGTTTCCACGCGCGGGGCTTTTCGGGGATAATCGCTCATAATCACCCCTATTTGCGAAAAACAAGGGCGCGCGATGCACGTGTATGTATATATATAACCTGGAATTATTCACGCCCGTGCATCAGAAAGCTCGACACCCGCGCGGGGCGTGTAAGCTTACAGTAAGACTATGTAACAGCCGTGAATTTACAATCACTTCCAGCGAAACACGCCGGATCACTGACACGTTGTGCGATCGACGCAGGAGGAGGATTCACGTCTGAAAGGGAGGAGGTCAGGAATCCACTTACTCATACAAGCAAACACACAAATGCTCATGTATAGCACATTTATACACATATAAAACATGCATACAGTCAGATAGACAAGGGTTATTGTATTACCGGCTAATTTGGGGGACTTGGCTTACTCACAAATCCTGTTCCTGTATGCTACCGTGCTCAGGTATCGAGACGCACGTGGGAAGAAAATAAACAGCTAGAACGCTGGCACCTGGTTAGACACCTGCTAACCCAGCACTGAAATAACATGTTTGCAGCACAGAAGGTGAGGAAGGACTGAGATGTTGCCGCACAACAGCACAGAGGAAGAGGCGCACGAGCACGGGAAGCCCTTCTTCGCAGGTCACCTGCAACGAGCTCAGAGCTGCGCTGCCAGGGTTCTCGCAGCGGGGGGATCTGCAGGGCCAGTCAGCGCTCCACAACAGCGCCGCGCTGCCAAAAGCCTTCATTTGGTGTCACAGCTCTGAATTTAGCAGAGCCAACTGGGCAGGAGAGGAAGGTAGGTAGGGGAGTAGAGAAGGAGAACCAAAGAGGGAACAAACGGAGGTGAGAAAAAGAGTAGAATGTGGCGAAGTGAATTTTAATTTATAATAAAAAAGTATTTCATATAAGTTTGGAAGCACCCACAAGGAAACTACATGCAGAATAATATCACTCTACTGATGAGTAATGTTGAGCAGCCACTGGACCAGAGGACAGATCAGGATGTTTCTTGAGATACACATCAACTGCCAAGAGAGAGAGAAAAAAAATAACGTGAAGGTGTAAAAGAAAGAAGCGCCTCTCTTCCAGCTACCCAGGCTGAGCTTGGCTCCCGGAAAAAACAAAAGTATCGGAGCGACTGTCCTGTGCTGAGAAGATAAGGAGGATCGGGAGGCGCAGTTTGGCTGCAGCTGATCTACAAACGAGTCGGAAAGTCAGGAGAGGAAGAGGAGGGATGACGCGGAGAGCCGTGACAGTGAGTTTGAGAAATGATGTCGCAATTCAAACAATTATATTTGCAGTCTGATTATACCCCCACACTTTGCCTCTGTCCCAGGTGTTCCTAGTGCCACTCGCTGAGAGTCTATCTGCCATTCAGGCTTTCTGAAATTTAAAATGGTGAGAAAATAAACACAAAAGCAGTCGTGCAAAACAGGTAATAAAAACAAATCATAAGTATAGGCATAACATATGCACTAATCGGCCACTTTATTAGGTACACCTTGCTGGTAAAAGGTTGCGCCCTCTTTTGCCTTAATTCTTCGTGACTTACTTTCAACAAGGTGTAGTAAACATTCCTCAGAGATTTTGGTCCATTTTGAGATGATAGCATCACACAGTAGCTGCAGATTTGTTGGATGCACATCTATGATGCCAATCTCCTGTTCCACCACATCCCAAAAGTTCCTCTATTGGATTGAGATCTGGTGACTGTGGAGGCCATTGCAGGACAGTGAACTCATTGTCATGTTCAAGAAACCAGTTTGAGATGATATGAGCTTTGTGACGTGGTGCATTATCCTGCTGGAAGTAGCCGTCAGAAGATGGTACACTGTGGTCATAAAGGGATGGACATGGTCAGCAACAATACTCAGGTAGGCTGTGGCATTTAAACCATGCTCAGTTTGTACTAAAGGGCCCAAAGTGTGGAAAGAAAATATCCCTCACACCATTACACCACCACCTGTATTGCAGCCATGTGATTGGCTGATTTGTGTTAACAAGCAATTGAACAGGCGTACCTAATAAAGTGGCCAGTGAGTGTATACAATATGTATAATGTAGACAAAATGTATCAGTAACAGACACTGTCTTGGGGTCAACTCACTGAGGTCTAAAGATGTATTGCACATTTTCAAAGAAACAACCATGGTGTTGCACATCGTTCATTGCGGCTTATCTTTTAGCTGCAGCTGATCCACAAAGGAGGTCAGAAGGTGAACTCCTTCCCTCATTAATAACCCATACACCTGCGTTACCTCATTAACAGCAGATAATAACCTAGTGTGTGTCGAGGCCCGGACACTAGCAACACACATGTAGCCTCAGTGAAGGCTGCAGTCGACGTGATGCGGGCAGGTCTGGGTCACCCCCTCGCCTGGCTCAACGGAGACCAACAGGACGGATGTGATGGGCTGCGACAGATCCTTGACGAATAATTGCTCTAATCACCCGATGGCTCGCGACCCCCCACCGCCACCACCCCCCCTACGCCCTGCATTCGCTTGCTGGTCGGCACAGTAACTGCAACCGGGGTGTGAGCGGCGCAGGGATAACTCCTCTGAGATCTTCTGCGATTATCAAGGTCTTCGGTCTTGACGGACACACACAAGTATCGACCGTAAATATGACCTCGTCCCTCCCGTCACTCTCTTTTCTTTTCTCCATCCTTCTTCTTTTTCAGTCTGCTTAGCGATTCCAAGTTTTGTTCTCACAGGTAATCACTGGCTGTCATTCTTCGTGGTCAACATCATCTCTCTGGGCATATAGATTGAGATGTAGCACCTTTACACAGTTTATGACCAATATGAAGTCTCCAGCAATCTCCTTTTTACCGTTTTAGAGTCTTGAATGGGGATAGAAATAGTGCGAGAAAGAGGAGCAGTAGTAACTGTGCCAGAGAAGCAGGGCAGAGGCAGATAGCAGGAGAAGCATCGAGAGGGGGGGTGGGGTGACGGTGACAAGAAACGGGGACGTCTAGATATCCGACCAGCCCCTAATCCAAGGGCGGCCACCCCCACTCCTCCCGCACGCCCACCCAGACCCACCCTCCCCAGAATAAGAGACCGTCAATTAGGGCCAGTGGGTCCCCGGCCGTCCCCTCGGCCTGCCCACCGCTCCACTGAGCTGCTGCTAAACGGGTGCAGAGGAGCTGGGAGAGGAGCAGGAGGGGAGGAGAGCAGCTATAGGTAGGCCTCTCGCTGTCAGCTCCACTCATAGGTAGCCCCGCATTCACGGCCCTTAATTATATGTGGGTTGTCAGCGCTGGTAGAGAACCCGGCCAGAGAGAGGGAGAGGGAGCCTGAACCACGGGAGAGTATAGTTAGTGAGATTGGCAAACGTGGACGAGACAGAGATGACAGGCAGACTACCCGTTCTGCTACTGCGACGACTCCTCCATCCATCCAACCCCCCACACCCCCACCCCCAGCCTCAGCTCGAGATGACTGAGAAGGTGAGGTGCTCACTGTCGCCCAGTAATGATGGGCGCTGTCTCGGCCGGTTACCGCTCGCCTTCAAATCAGGAGAGCCCCCGACGAAAAAAAAAAAAAATCGATCTAATGCGTCGCAATTTCATTTATTTTCCCCCGGATGATTGGTGCACACTTAGTCACGGCCACTGCACACGTAGTCTGGTCGTCCTGAGACAGGTCGGGTCGGGTGATGCGTCGGATTCTTCTGGTCGCTTATTGCTTTATTGCTGCTAAAACACACCATGGTTATCGTTATTATTGCTCGCCGCTCTCTGCCTCATTGCATACACGACAACAGTGGGGAATATTTGATTCACACAGTGCGCACTCATACAAATAGGCCATCATTAACCTGACACTAACACGGTGGTCAGTCCAATGAACAAGCAATTGAAGACGAATGGGAGACAGCCACGGTTGTCTTAGCAATAATCCTCTATCAGGCTGGGAGGAAAATCATCACCTGCCATTTTTGCCTATTTTTATATAATCAAGGTAGGTTTAAAAACTATTTTTTTCTAAATAAATGCAACAGTAACTGTAATAAGAATGAGCTTTAACTATATTTGACTGGTAAACGGGACATCCTGATGAAGAGTTTCCAGGAAGTGAATTTATATCCGGGTTGATACATATCTCAGCTATTTGTCTGTCTGTCTGCAAATGGATAATGCAAATAGGAAATTAGAAGATTCGGAAACCCAAAATACATGTGTGTTTGTGAAGCAGTGTCTCTCCGCCTGGGGCCCCTCAGGGCAGCTCTAAAATAACCACAATGTCTCCAAAGTTAAAGTTATTAAAAAAAAAACAGTAGTTCACAGAATACAGTGCAGCATGTCCCTGTTCGTCGGTTTCATATCTTAGCCCAACTCCCCAAAAACACTTACTCTGAGTGGTTCCATATACCACAGGAGAGCAGAGGAGAGAGAAAACCACTTACAGTCGTGGCACTTAAATGTGTCACAGCCACCGTGAGAATGGCACACCTTTATCGCGGCGGAGGTGTTTTTGTGTATAATGTCTTTAGGTGGGCTCGGCACACACACACACACATGGCTTTGCCCAAACAAACAGAACAGTGTGTGATCTGAGTGCAACAGGATGCACCGAGATTAAGTTTGTGGTCGTTAGCGTAAAAGGAAAAGCTAAATCTAAATGATAAAACATTGCATGTTTTATTCATTTTCTTTCTGATAGTAAGCTGAAAAAAACACTATGAACCACTGTAGGAATATATACCCATCATGTGTTATAATACAGTATATGTGAGGCAAATGGTGCCATCCTCTTATTATGCTTTTGTGTTTTCTACATCAAGGTTAGCCGATTGATAGCTTGTTAAACACTTGCCGACTTGAGTTTCTTACCAGCAATGTTGTCATAAGTTACAGCTAATATTAGCACTTGAATGCCAGGTATAATTATCTGTTAATGAGTCCCATTTGACTAAAAGCAGGGGCACACAGCTAGCTTCACCACGCTTCATCAACCAAATCTTTAAGCTACTAAAATGTTGGCTTTTGCTCATGAAACATTGCATCGACCTTTTTGTAGCTTCATCCAAAATTTATTTAGAAATGTACCATGGTCTGAACTGGCCTTTTATAGAGAGTTCTTTTCTTTTCCCGAATGAACACCATGAATGCACACAATTGGTGTTTGAATCTGGTTCAGCTAACGGTTTACCAAGTTTTCCTCGTTTATTTATTTATTTATTTATTTTTGGTAAACACCACTGGATCCTATCAAAAGTGACGAGTGTAGTGAGCACCTTAGACTAAATCTCGGTCCTCAGCCCCCCAGCCCATCATCATCAACAACAACAACAACAACAGGCCATCTCGTAAAGGCCTTCAGGGGCTTGGTCCCAAAACAAGGACGAGAGCACCTGGGACCACACTATGCACCCTAACAGCCTATAACGTTTGAACACACCATTCTAACTTGGGTCAACAGTAATTCAGTGAGGCTGTCTTTGAAGAGCAGGGGGCTTTATTTGTCAAAATGGTTGTTTATCGTCATTTTCAAATGGACAACTCCCACGTAGAAAGTAGCTACAAGCGTCTATCAGACGCCCAGCAAGTCCACGAGACTCAAAGTATCTGGAACAACATAAGTGTAATTAATTTTGGTGTGGTGTATTAAAATTAAACAAAGTCCTAGTCTGGAAAGTGATGCAAAAAAGAATCTTTGTACATTGTATTACTATTCTGTTCTATTAGTCACAGAACACCTTTCTGGATTTGTGGTCCACAATGCTGACACTGACCCTGATGGAGTCAAATGAACGTTGTTAGTGTCGGGTCATTACACTGCTAAACTGGGGTGTCACACAGATGTCCATAGGGGACATGACATGGGCGGACGTGTCCTTGACTCTCACTACTGTAAACCCATCTCTTTTCATTTATCTGTTTAAACTCTAAATTTCCTTGCTATCAAGTTATTGAGAGTAACGCTGCATCTGACTTCTTACACTATGCACAATACACTCAACAGTATTAGATACTGTTGGGTGAATAACCTGTTCAATAATAATACCCCGTACAACCAGATGGAGTTTCGGATCAGATCTTACCATATATCTACAGCCAATAATAATACTCTTTGTTTTTGAAACATTCGGTTTAAGCCTATTCTCAGTAACCCACGTACATTTTAGCGTCATCTGCGCTGATTTCCATGGTTGTTCTATTAAGTACATAAGGTAAATCATTAACATAGATTGAGTACAGTACTGGGCCGAGGCAAGTGCCCTGAGGGACACCAGAGGATCGCTTCAGGGAGCAGTTGCCATGGCAACGTTCAATCATCATAATGATTGATAGAAATTCATTTTTCTTCAATTTTTTCTTTATTTTTTTTTTGTACAGTCTATTGTTGTAACATACCAGCGTCACCTCTACTGGATTGGATTGTGGGATATTTTTGTATGGGTAGTGTCTGCTTCTTACTGCCATTTTGCCAAAAGTACAATTGGTTTCATTTTGCTTTTTCCAGGTTTTCCTACATAAGAATCCAATGTTCTGCTTTAGAATTAAGTCCACCCTGTCTGATGCCAAAAATCAATACATTATACCAACTTCACTGTACAAGCAAACTGAAAGGTAAAAGTGCCTTTTACTTTTGGCTGTTATAAAATAAATAACTCCCTCCTGTGTGAAAGGCCTTGGAGTCGTAGCATTTAAAAAAATAATAATCTGGAAACAGAGCACCAACTTTGTAAGGAGAACAGAGTCCCCTCATTCCCCCTGTCGCCATGTGTCTCCCCCTTTCAGTTCCCTTTATTGCTGTTGTTTGTCTCCTTAGTTTAGTAGCCTTCTCCGTAAAGCCCTCAGCGTGGTGGCTCTTCAAAGGCGTCCCGGAATAAATCAAGACCGCTCAAGATTAACGGCGGCAAATTATTCATGAACCTGAGGTCTACTGGCCGGGAATAGCACAGTGTCCTGGACGGCATTTCACAAAGCATCGGGTTAGAGAAAACATCCACGGCTCACACTTCAACACAAAACTGTCTTTTTGTTGACTGTCTATATGTTAACCACCCAACACCCTTCCCACTTAAATAAAGTATTTTTGGTTAATTACTGTGTCCACATACCTCACTCCTATCAGTGAGGGAAGCTAGGAAGGAAGACCGGGAGTGAGGCAAACACTAACAAATGCAGTTATACTTTTTTTTTTACAAGAATTACATCTGCTCACTGATAGCTGATCAACTAATCAATACACATTTTCAGTATTGTGGGACTACAGCAAGCTGATTAAGTCTTGAGCAGATGTGGGAACACCAGCCCCAGTAACACGGTGAAGGCAGAGGGAGCTCAGAGGGACTATCTGTTTAGCAGTGACCAGCCTCGGCCTGTGCTGATTCCCCCGTAATAGGCTTTGGGCTTGGCTCCCATCGGAGAGTTTGGTTGACAATCTGACAAAGTTATCTCAAGATAAATGGGTTACGGGTCGGAGGCGGCGGGAGGGGAGAGAGAGAGAGAACGACTTGACTTCTCTGTCAGTGGTGTTTTGATGGAGGATGTGTATAGCCGCCAGCGCTGGCACTAGCAGGTCCCCCCAGGTAGATGGGAAGATTGTCTTTGGCCGTATCTGCCAACAGAGCACTCAGCAGTGTGTGCGTCCCCACTTTTCCGTCCATTGCTAAATCTGATAGCTTTATTAAGAGGGAGATTTGCAAAGGCAGAACACAGCGCATGTGACGCGCCACCGGCAAGCCTGGAGAAACCCGAGGCAAAGGTCACAAGTTCAACATTTTAGAGGGACAACAGTGATAGGCCTAAAGAAGTGGACTCGCCGTGTCGGCCTATACCATAAGCCATTTAAGTAATAACTGAGCCTGTCCCTCACTTCCTCTCACTTACGCACACAAATGCAAGAGCCAAAGTTCACACACAAACAAGAATAAAAGTTCTCCCTTCACACACACAACATACGCACACACACCATACTGGAGAGCACCTATCACTGAGCCAGGCCTCCTTTTTACCCTTTAATTCCCCAGATAAACAGACTTTTCTCTGATCCTGTCAGTCCGCGTTATCTGCAACGCTGGTCAGCCGGTCCGCTACTGTGCAGCGAATTAGGCCCCTAAATGTCAAAATTGCTGCACTTTATTAAGTTAATTAGAGGCTGAGTGTACATGGAGGCAAGGAGGACAAACAGAGATGGACAGAATGACAAACAGTGACAGTCAGCAGAGGATCAGAGAATACAACACAGTGTTCAAGAGGTAATCTCGCAAACATATATATATATAGCCACGAACATTAAAACCACTGACATGAGAAATGAATAACACTGACCATCTTGTGACAATACAGTGTTCTGCTGGGATGCATTTAGTCTGGTCTAAATGTCTGGTCCTGTAGCAATGACACTCGTCGATGGCAGCATCAATCCCTAGCAGGATGCAGCCTGACACACACACACACACACACACACACACACACACACACACACACACACACAAAAACGGTTTAGGAACAACTAAAAAAAACAACAACATGAAAAGCAACACAAGGTGTTGACCTGACCTCCAAATTCCCAATCTGATCAAATATCTGTGGGATAATCCATAGAGGCCCCTCCCCTCAACCCATAGGACCCAAAAGGCCCCCACTAATGACAGTCTGTCACCAGACACCACAGGACACGCTCAGAAGACCCATGTCCATTCTCTGATGAGTCACAACTGTTTTGGAGGCACAAGGGAGAGAGCTACACAATATTAGGAAGGTGGTCATAATGTTATGCCTGAGAACACACACACAAACACACACACAGAGATCTATTTGTGAATTGAAGCAAATCCTCACACACATCAACCAAAGCTACAACCTGTTACCTGACAGCCAACCGAAATTAAATACAATAAGTCCGTGTACCTGCACGTCTGAGTTAAATCACATGTGCTGCACATCGGGTTACATCTGATCAATAGCAATACACAAAACACCGCAAGGGCAAAACATTTTCAATTTCTGATCGATGCTCACACAATATGTCACTCGGTCGGTCAATAAGGTTAAGGCCGAACAAACTTTTACAAGTCCTAAATTCCGTAATTTAAACCTTCATTAAACTGCAGTGTTTAAACAGCTGGTGCACAGTTGTTTCAATTAGGAGATCAAGTGATTAATTGGGTCCATTTGAAGATGGAAATCTATGACAGCACCTCCAACAGACATTGCTAACCCGTGTGTTTTGTTGACATTGGCTTCACTTCCTCGGAAACCAACCATTTCTTTTTTTTCTTTCTTGGCCTTATTAAGTAGCTGTAGAAAAGCGTGTAACTCTTCCCGGGCCAGAATGACTTCCACATTTGGTCATATTATGCCAGATATGGAAGTTTCATGCAAGTAACAAATCAATATTAAGTATGGGCTTGGGGTCAGATGCTACGATTCATTGCAGGCAATGCAAAAGAAAAGAATTTTCACTTTTGCCGATACCATGACACGTTAACCCCTGCCGTCTTCTCCGCCACGTCGAGAGCCACAAACAGAGACTCGAGTTTTCCCGTTTCAAAATCTTTCCAGTGCCCTTAAATCTCTATTTTCTAAACACTTCCACCATCTCGGCACATGAAAGCAACCCGCTGATCAATGCTTCGCAGACTGTACTAATCGATTAGGAGCGAACAGAGAGAGACGGGACTAATGGCTGTTCCTGACTGAACGGGCCTTCCCATACGAGAGAGCAATTGTTCATTACAGGGCTATTTCATGGTGTTCGTCACTTTGCAAGCTTCTGTCTTTCATTCAGCAGCGCGAGTTGGATGGAGGAATGGCCCCGGGATATATTGTCTGCTCAGAGCTTGAATGTTGTCATGCTAGTTCCCAGTGATTTGCCTTGTGCGATTCAGGACTTTGAAAAATGGGAAATGTGTTTCGCAGACTTGGGAGAGAGGGCTGAATGTGATATCAGCGTTACCCAGTGCAGGATGTTAAGAAAAGTCTGTGGGAGAACGGAGTTATGTTTCAGTTCAGTCAGAATCTTAAAGCGATGTTTTAGTACTTATGGTTGGATTTAATGTTTCACCGCAATCAGCTTAACATCCTGGGTTTTTGAATGTTTTTCGGCATTCGGGGCAGAACAATGTTCAATTCACACAGCACAGACCGAGGTTTTATATGCTTCGCGTTGCGGTGCTGGGAACTACGCATGTTAGCAGCCGTGTTCCTCCCATGGAAGCCCAAAGCAATAAGTCACGGACAGGTTCTTGACTGTTGCTCCGAGTTGAATTATTTACCCTACATTCCAACAATATGTAAAGTATCCAAAGCATCGCAATCGAAATCTGCCTGCAACACAGCTCAGTGATTCTCCCCCCCATACTAAACAGACACCCCTGGGCATGACAGCAGCCATACATTATTTCGACCTCACGCGCTCATAGCTCATACGTCCGCACGCCTGCACCGTGCACATAGCTCCACATATAACCACTGATGCATTATTTCTCTAGCCTTCAGTGCGGGAGTCACAGGTGAGTCCTGGCTGCTTTCATCATAGTCTGGCTGTCCGGCTGGCTGGCTGGAGTCTCATCTGTCCCTGGGTTGAAATTGCCAATAAAGAGGGCCTCATATAGATCACCCCCAACGGGGGCTGGCGACCTGTCATGCAGACCATGATTCCTGGCTCTCAGAGAGGGGAAGAGGGACAAATAACCCTCTGAATCTCCCTATATCTATCTCTCCACCTACCCCCGTCTACTCCCTGTCATCTTTTTCACTCTGGCGCACACACACACACACACACACACACATACAGTACATGTCCCTTCAACCCCTCTTCAGCAGGCCATAAAGTGCAACGCGAAAGGGATATAGTGGACACAGTCATAGGAGAGACAAGTGCCGGCCTGAGCTTTCACTTTCCCGCTCCGGAGGCAGTGAATCAAACTAATGGGTTAAAGACATGGAGACGGATGAGCGCGGAGGATTAGGAGCCGGGCGCACGAGGCTTCCCCAAATGCGTCCTCGTACGCCTGTGATTCTTAAACATTTCAAACTTCGCAGTGAAAAAGATGGAGTTTCGTTTTAACCTTTAGGAGGAGACAAGATAGAAAAATCATTAACGTGCCCCCGAGCAAAGCACTTTATACAGTATCTAAACCCGTTCCTCGTTTCATAGCGGGAAAAGGGGTGACACCACATTATTGTAGAATGCACTTATCTGAAATCAATGCGTTTAAAATAATATTTTATGCAAAGTTAAAACAAATGTTGCTCAGGCCATAGTCTTAAAGGTAGACTGAATATATTAGTTTGATTTTTTTTTTTGTTCAAAAGCTGTGATTTTTCTGTATTCCTATCCTATCACACCCATTCTTTTTTTAATAGTCACTGTCTTATTTCAGGTTTTTTTTTTTAAGAAAAGTTATTTTTTACTAAACTAGAGTCCTAGTTTAGATTCAACTGGACCGCGAGCAGAGATTTTTGGAAGATCCACAGTGCTCCCTGCTGGTGAAGGACAAAACAGCTGCCTTGTGTTCAGTTTAAAGACGATAGTTTAGTGTGTGTGTGTGTCTGTGTGTGTGTACGCGCGCCTGCTTTAACCTCACGTGAGCTGAATGACTTCAAATCTCTAACAACATGGGAGTCTCCCTCATCAACCTCGCGGCCACAGCGGGAGCACCGGCAATAACTGTTCCCTCCAAGATTTTTGTCTGAATCATGGATGAGAGACACAGAAAGGGAAAATGAGAAGAGGGAGAGAGAGAGAGAGAGAGAGATGGGGAGAAACCTGCATGGCCAGTGGGCAACTTCAATAAAAGACAATCTGACTTTTCAGAAGCTATAATAATCAAGATCCTCCCACCGAGGTTGTTTGTCTGAGGGGGACACGGATGGCAATGGAGGAGGAAATTCAGAGCGGTAATTAATACTCCTAAGTGACTGCTGCTGGATGGGAAGCAGGGACGGGGTTTGTTGTTACAGTGAGCTGGTACTGTGTCCCCCAGCATGTCCCACAGCCTTGTGGCTTGGCATGTAAGCGGAGCAGGAGGAAATGGAGAGAGTGCCTTTATTACTCGTTCGTTTGTCTGCGGGGCCTCTCCTGATCCCGGGCGCTCTCCCATCTGCACACGCACACACACTTGTGCCTTCAAATGCTAATCTCGTGTCGCAAATGTTAAGGGAAAGACATGAAATGCCACAAAAATGTCATCACTCCACCCTTGTCACTGGCTCATCCAGCCCTTTCCCTCCCCCACCGCAAATATATTCCAACGTGGGCTCATTTGCATGTGTTTGTGTGTGTGATGGAGTGTGGGACCAGCTTGTTGTTTTTTTTTTTTTTGCCTTTGGGTACCTGCTTCTGCATGGAGCAGCAGGGTGGTTCCTATAATCCCATCACTGTTGTCGTCACGACGGCCCAAAGGCCCCGCCTGGAGTGGCGACATTTCTGGCATCCTCTGACTTCTCCTCCACTACCAGAGCCAGCAGCTCCTGAGCCAAAAGACACACTGCGTGGACTACCGCTGAACACACTACACTGACTGAAAGTGACTTACTGTGGACTAGGTCTGGTTTGGAAGTGAGTGATACTTGTAGTCTTGGAGAATATGTTCAGGTTTTTGATGATAATCAAAAATAAAAAAATCATATGTGGTTGAAAGGAAATATATAAATAAAAAGCCTTGGTTACACCCTTAAAAACATAGAAATTATTTTGTTGAATAAAAGAAAAATTAAGATGGAAACCAATCACAATTTGCAGAACTAATTTTGCAACTGCACCAAGATCCTGCTATTATTCTGTTATTTTATGACTTAAACCTCCTGATCCACTTCCTATTTTGCCATCCATTGCCCAAAATCTTGTTCCCTGACAGCTTCTTCAGCTGTGCTCCAGGTTTTTCCGATCAAAAGTGAAGCCTGGCAGGAGCTGAAGGTACAGACAGCACGCTGACCCGCATGCGTCCGCCTGTCTTCATCTTCGTCCGCCTGTCTTCATCCCGGCCCTCTCCCCCAAACTGTCACCTCAGCCGCCTGGCGCCTGTCCCCCGCGTTCGCTCCTCGGTGGGGATCCGACCGAGCACCAATGTGCAATTTCCCCAATCCGTGCTGACAGCGTTCGCATCGACCGCTCACAACCGATCCCCCGTCTACCTCTGCGAGCATCTGCGTGGCTTAAATACAGTATTCAGTCAAAGAGCTTTCACAGGTCACGGAAGGTAACGGAGGAGACAGGCGGGGCTCTGGGCCCTGCATCCCGGGCTAGACAAATCAGTGTAACAGCATACTGTGAGCTACACACTAGGCAGAGAGGGAATACATCTACCAGGACTGAGGCTGCGTTTATGGCTATGCCTGCCTTGGGAAGCCCCACGGCACTAACCGTGACCCCCACTGTAGATTTTCCTTACTAATGTGACCCCAGATCGTGTATCACAATCGGACTGAGAAAACTCCCACAGGCTACAGTTAGTCCTACGCACAAGGGATCGTTGTCCTCATCCCGCCTGAGTACAGACAGGATGTGGCAGCTTCGAGGCATTTAGTTAAAGGAGATGCACTTTAGTGCTGCAGGCATGCATTTATGAAAGCCCTATTGGGTGGGAGTGTATTGTATGACGTGCTGGGGCCTATAAACAAACAGCAAAAAATGGAAGGTTAGATGGAGGGGGGGAGAAAAAAGCAGAGAATTAGCCATACCTTGTTTCACGGCATCTAATCATTTCTGATAGTCTGTGTACTCATTCTTATAATTAATTTGTTTTCTGGGACAGCTTTTTCTCAACAAATTGGGTTTAAAAATATCATCTGTTCTTTTGTATTAAGCGCACGCGGTGAAATGGAACATTGTGGGTACAGTGGATGTGCAAGGCAATAAACATCAGTGAAAGTAGTTCACATGAAGTACAGCTGCTGCCGTTCGAGCGCCCATACATATTCAGTGTTACATACAATAGTGTGACCCAGGTATAGTACAGCCTCATTATGATCTTTTGTATGCAGAAAGCTAGATATTCACAGCAGAGGTGCTGTGTGAAATCTGATGCTATGCGAAAGATGTCACACTGCAGCGGGAAGTGTGACGACACCGTGAGAGCTCAGTGTAATCTGGGACACAAAAAGAAAGGGCCCTCGATGACTTTGGCTTCAAGGACAGTTGGTAATAAAAAAAGAAAACATTAAGATGTGTGTTTTCTCCGTTTAGACTGATCAGAACAGTGTAGACTTGTATTATTTGTTTTCACTTAAAAGTTTAGTTTACTTTAACTGCTGCGTCTAATTTGAAGCAAGAGCAATTATTTGTTGATTTACATATTACATCGTCTTTCGGGGGGAAATTTATTCTTGTACATCTTACAGTTTTAGTTACTGGTTACTTTCAAGATTTTGTTTTTGAAAACCTAAATAAAGAGTTTTTTACTGCTGATGATGGTCTTTTTCTGGGTGGGGAGGATTTATATATTTACACGTGCCAGATTTGCGACCATACTCACAGTTGAAAAAGCTGTTTGGATGAGTAACAAAATATCTTCACAAAAACTCAACAAGTCCAGTTTCCTTTGTTTTTTATATTTTATTACAATCTGAATGAAGGGAATAAAATCCAGATGGGACAAGTTGAATTATGGAGTCGCTGACATCATCCCAAATCCTGTTGAGGTTTTACAAAGAATGTGCTGGGAATGAAAAAATGTTTTTGTGCGACACTAGTCACACATACACACACACACACACACACACACACCACACACACACGCGCCACACACACCTGCACAGTATGTAGTTAACTCGGTTTTGACTGACGGGTGACATTTCTTTATGGGGAATTCATAGTGGCACAGTACATATCCAAACTGACACACTGCGGAGACAGACGGGCAGAACTGGAAAACTTTGCTGTAGGACTTCAGGCAGAAACTATGTTGCCTAGACTGTCACTTTGATTCATTCCGACCCCTAATCTCAACAACAGAAATTATGTACTAACATGTATCTTGCTATAAACTGACTGGATTGTCTCTCATTCGTTTTTGGGGTTTGACCTGAGTTCACCAAAGCTGATGGAAATGTTTAAATATTCAACAATAACTTAAGATACAGAATGTGTTTGTATGTTTATTAGACCCTTGAATTGCTTTTGGCGTGTAGTCAAACGTGATTTGAAAAAAAAAAAATACATTAAACCAATGAATTACCTTAAATCTACTTTATCAAATCACTGCAGGTGAGCAAGCCATCTGCTACAACCTTTAAACACTGTAGATGACTTGTGGAGGTGCTTTATTTAGTTATTTACTATTCGTTTTTATAGCGGTTAAAGTTGACGTATATTTTATTTTATTTTATTTTATTTTATTTTATTTTATTTTATTTTATTTTATTTTATTTTATTTATTAAGCCCGCAAGCCATCGTCATGCTCACTGATGCAATATAACGAAAGAGAATCACATGCTGTGTTATTGGTTAAATCCGACTGTCAATCAACCCGACAGCCACTTTGTGGGCGGGACTCGAGAGTGTCAACCAATCAAATTAGCCGCTTGCTGTCTTTTTCCCTTCCGACAGTCGGAAACATGGCGTTGCGGGAGCTATCGTCTCTGGAGAAATATTTGGGACTAAAAAAGGCGAACAAGTACAGCACGCAAGGGGATAGAAAGGTGATACGGCGGTTCTTTGCCGTGCCATCCGCTGCTGGCGTTAAATAGCAGTTTTTATTTGAGAATAAGCACGTCAACTGCCGTAGTTAGCATGCGGTGGCTAGCATTGTGGCTAGCATTGCTATCTTTCTAGACATGTGTGTTGAGAATAGGGCTCTTGTTGAGGGATTTTGTGACTTGATTTAATACTGAATTGTCAGCTGAGTTGTCCCGACCCTCAGAGTTGCTCTGTTACTCCGGTATATCCAGGAAGGAGCATACGTTGTCGGCTGTCTGATTTCCACAAGTCAGCACAATGGAAATAGCTTCAGTGCTATATATGCATGGCCGTCCCTTGGAATAAAGCGAGGGGGGTATGCAGTGATGTCGATCAGAGATTCGAAAGTATGGAGGAGAGAGAAAGAGGAGACGAGAAATGCTAAATGGCTTCTAATTGTTTTATAGAAAGAAAGCTGCACAAACAAAAAAAAAACAATTATTCATTTAACTCTAACAGCGAGCACTCTCATCTGAATTTAACCAGTTTAGTTCATTATCATTGACACGCTAAACTAAATATTAATTGTGCATATGAGACCTCCCCTCTGACCCACTCAGTTACATTTATAAATGTGTGAAATGATTAAGGCGAGCATCTTTGGAAGTCAGTGTACTTCAACGTGTTGCAAAGCAAATCATGAATTCAAAACTTTGCTGAATTAACATTAAATTCAGTTTTTGGCGTCTCACTGCAACACTTCCCCGTCTGGCCTCTCCCCGCAGGTACCCGTGCTGCAGAATAATAATGGCCCCCCGCTGGTGGGACAGGTGACCATCGCCTGTCACCTGGTCAAAGAGGCCAAACGCCCGGAGCTGCTGGGTGACTCCGCAGAGAGCAGGGCGGTGGTGCAGCAGTGGCTGGAGTACAGGGTGACCAAGCTCAACGGCTGCACAAAGGAAGACATCAAGACCATCCTGAAGGTAGAGATGGTCAAGGAAATCTTTTCTTTTCCTTTGAAATGGCCGGACCCTCAGTTTTCCCCGTATTTTAACTGTAACGACTCCAACCTTCCTCGGAAATACATATTTGCCTCAGCGCTAAATCTAGCGCCTGTGACAAAAAAGCGCGACCGTCCACCAGTTAGGCCACTGTGTGTGTTTGCCTTGTTAAGGCGTAAGCGACAGGGATACAGACTGATGTATGGCCCTTCAGTGACATGGCCCCACGCGACAGAGAAAAATGCTTTAATGTGCCTGACGCCAGTCAGCGTGAAATGGATCGTCAGCCGCTGGTCTGCTTGGACGCTCGGCGCCTCTTGGCACCGTCCTGTCAGCGTGAAGCGTCTGCGCGCTTGTGTGTGTGTGTGTGTGTGTGTGTGCGCACTCCTCAGCGTGACACACTGTTGTGGCACGGCGGAGAAGTCACGCTGCGTGGCAGCATGTTATCTGGACAGGCCTCTTAAATATTTTAATGGTGCCACTTACAGAAGGAAGTCGCCCTGAGCTGCTCCAGCTCTGGTGCCCGGTGGCCCCCTGTCCTGTCCTGCTGCTTTAGCTGCATCCTTAACGCTCCTCTTTCAAGCACACCAGTCAGCTCCCATTAAATTATCCACGGATAAAAAAAAAAAAAAAAAGAAAAAAAAAAGTGTCAGCTGCAGGAGTTCTTAAACTTTCTCACCCCAGGACGCAAATGAGAAATTCATAGTTTTCAAGCTGAGACTTGTTTCCGAAGTAAACATCTTCACACTCCTCTGATATGGTGCACAAGCCGGGACACTTTGGCCATGATCCCAAAGTTAGCTGAATGTTGGGGCCCTCCACCTTAAACCAATTTGGCTTGTGTTCGGAGACTTCCTGCTGCCTCACAATTGGACCACTATCATTTGTTTTATGGTGCAGATGCTCTAGCTGCTAATTACATCTGCTAATTGCTACAACGCGGAGCCCCGACATCCTGTTCCTGACACCCCTCTGTACACCGTCAGTATGAACGAGGGAAGACATTTCCTTTCATCCTCTGCTTTTAACTTTTTCGGTAATTTAGATTTTATGTTCTCGGCCAGGCTTTGACCCAGGCGGAAAACAGGAAAAAAAAAAAAATCATGACAGCAGTAACATCGCCGTAGTGTGCATTGAAACCTAATCCAGAGCTACCGTAACTTTGGGTATTCATTCACAACTTTATGTATTTTTGAATTTCTGAAACAATGATACTATTCATCGGTCCAAATGCTGCCAGCATTATTTTTATATGAATGCAGCGACTATATAATTGCGTAGTTTATGCGGGGGCAGGTAGAAAAGGACCCAGGTTTGAGCTCCATGTGCTGGGTGGGTTGTGGGGGGGTGTGTTGGTGGGGGGGGGGGGTAGCAGGAGAGCTGCCTCTGCTCCGATGCTCGACTGGGCTTCAGCTCCGTTGCTGTAGGCTAAGAAAAGCAAGGATCTGATGGTGGAAGGAGAAGTCTGCAGTCTTCATGCCTTGTTTGGCATCACCCACTGTTGCCGCACAATAACTCCATTTGCCCCCAAGATGCTCCGTGTCTGTGTGTGTGGAGTTTGTCCCTTTGCACATTGTACAAGTGCTAAAGATGGTCCCTTCCCCTGGGACCAGCGCTTCCATGCACGACTTTGCACGGCGCAGAAACGGACCGAGAAATACACGAGACGCCGCCCAAGTTCGAGACAGCTTCATTAAATCCGCGAGCGGAAGTCGTAGTCATCTGGTAGCGGAGTAAACAAGTATCCTGTTTTGTTTAGCATCTGTGCTAAGTCGCCAGTTATGGGGGAGAGAGATGACATATATACCCTCAGGTTACACATTATATCCGCACACACGCGAGCTCGGATCCAAACTCGCGTACCTCACGCACCCACAGATATGTATGTAGGTTAATGAACCTGCTGCTGAGCCCCCTTTAGGTACGAGCGTCCATCGAAAGAGTAAAAAGAAATAACAATGTCAAACGAGATAAAAATACGTCTTTTACAAACTAAATATTCGCTCCGTGTCTGTTAAAAATAAATGCAAAATCCAGACGTGCTACTACTTAAAAGCAAGCTTCATTAGTAATTCATGTAATGTGTTCATCTGTCATGTGAAGACAAGTGTGTTTACATGGAAATGCTTACCACAATCCATAAATTACCATAAGTAATGACCTCATTTACATAGTGTTTTATGTTTTAAATTTCCTTTTTTCAGGACCTCAACCTCTACCTGCAAGACAAGGTCTACCTGACTGGGAATCATTTCACATTAGCCGATGCTTTTATGTACTATGGAATTCATCCACTCATAGTAAGTTACTTGTTTTTCTTTTTCCTCTATCCCTTATTAAAACTATCGATGTCACAATCAACTCACTCTTTAAAGTATGCAACGACAACACGTTCTTTTTTTAATTACAACTAAGCTTTGGAGAAAACTTATATGTCAAACTTTCTTTATGTTTCCAAAGTTGGGATCACACATCCAGGGGTTAATTTAAATCATTGGGTACATTCTTGGCACCAAAGACTCATCCGTCCGTCCCTTCCTCCATCCTTTTCCCCGCCTATCAGCGCTCACTTCACTCAAACCGCAACTTTAATAAGCAATTTGTCATAGTACATAACACACACTTAGACCAGTCATATGGCCGAAGGGCTTCAGGAACAAGCTGGCAATGAACACACGGATTATAAACACATTCTCACTTCTCTCCGTACAAATAAAGCGATGTGGCATAAAGTGATGTCTTTAGCCTCAGACCAGGGACAAGTAAGTTTGTTACGCCTTCCAGGATGGAGGGAAAAAAACAAAAAACAGAGAGGGTTCTGAAACGGGAACGGCAGAATGAGATGAAGGGAGGGAGAGATCACATGTTGAGAGATGTCAGTAGTTGTGGCGGAGATGGAAGGTTGCCCCCCGCCACCAGGCAGAGGGGCGTCACATTGGTTTGCAATCAGTGTGGGTTTTAACCTCGGGGACAGGAGGGTCAGCGAGCCCAACCTTAACCGCGGCCCGCACTGATGTTCAATTCATGGAAAACAACATTACACAAACATTAAACCTGACTGACGCCACAATGGTTTTAGGCAGGATTGTTGTCTGCGTGGGGAATTTCCATATTCTGCTTAATTAGATAATGAAAAACCACAAGCCTAATAAGATTTATTTGCCAAGGACATCGCAATGAGTTTCGTTATTGTGCTTTAATGTTGCAGTTGTTCACCTGCAAGGAGAAATAACATATTACCATTCAACAGAGATTTGTGGGTAAACCAGTTTAATGACCTTTGCCCCACAGTTTATGCTCCTTTATCCTGCTGTCATGCACAATATTCATGTTCCTTACCAACACTACAAAACATACACAAGAGCAACTATTCCTTTCACTTAGTTTTTGGTAGCTGTTTGTTACATTGAAACATTAAAGCATGATACTGTCCCTATGTAGTGGATTTACTAGTGTCAGTCTGACTGAGTTGTAAATGTTTTCCCTGAACAAACAGATGAGCCTCTCTCTTCTCTCTCGTCTCTCCCAGGTAGACTTGGTCATCCAGGAGAAGGAGCAGTACGTGAATGTAACGCGGTGGTTCGACCACATCCAGCACTACCCCGGCGTCCGACACCACCTCCCTCCAGTAGTTGTGCTCAAGAACAGAATTTACACCAGCAGACACCACTGAGACCTGACAGCCCCTTGAAAAAAGCAAAACAAGACAAAAAACAACTACCCTGCCTGACTAGACTACACGTGTCTTTTAATCCAAGAGAGTAACGTCACCGTCAAGTTATTTCTGTTTGGATCATGATCCTGCCTTGATGTTTTTTTGTTTCACGTGTTTTTTTTTGTTTTTTTTGGTCGCATACCTGAACTCTAACCCAGAGCTACAGTGAAGAACAAAACATTGTCTTATGAGCGTACAAAGTATTAGGCTTATTTAATATTAATACAAATCTAGTTCAGTCCATATTCTTAAAGAAAATGGTGTTTTTAATAATTACGTTGCTTTATAACCTGACTAAATCAATCTTTCAGTCATGAAAACTACATCAGAAGTCTGCTGCCTCAACTTTTATTTATTGACAAGGAAGCATTGCTCTGGACGGCTACATTAGTGTTTTATGTTTTTTGTTGGAAAAAGTGTTGGAATAATCTCCAGAAGTCTAGTATGTGTTTACAAAGGGAAGGCATCTGAGGTGCTGCTGTCTTAATAAAATGTGTTTCTATTTATGCATTCTTTGTTTTAATCTGAGCGCCAGTGTCGTAGGTACAAAGAGGCTGGCGGCGCGTTAAATGCAGGGTTCCTCAGGTCGCTCCAGTTCACTTCCTGACCGTTTGTCCCGAAGAATGCGACCACAGATGGTCCGCATTGTTCTGCCGTCTCTGTCCCAATGCATCTTATCAGTCATCGGCTCTTTTCAGGCAGGATTTTTCTGTTTTATTTTCCTCCGCCTCACTCAACAGTTTAGTTCCTCCGCGCGGCCCGTGTTTTTGTTCGTCCCCGCGTGCGTCCCCGCTCCTCTCCGTTCCACTTCCTCGCCACCAGTTGTGTGGGCAGCAGCGAGCAGTTGAGCATCAGCCCCAGAGTCAGAGATCAGAGTGAGGCTCCAATCAGTCCCACTACCACCACTGTTGATGCTGCAGGCCACTGAGAGGGCAGCGGGCTCACCAGCTGCCACACAGATCCAGCCAGCCGAGGCCAGAACCCGGGCCCCTGGGCGACAGTCAGCCACTGTGTGTCATTTCAACCCCTCACGTTCCCACGGGGGCCTACTGGAGAGAGAAGGACGAAGGCAGGCATGGAGCGAGCGAGGGAGGGAAGCCACATAAGAGGAAAAAAAGAGCACCCAGAGGCCGAGGGACCTTTTTGTGACATGTGAACAATGATCTGTGCCTCCGAAAGCCTTACTGCTGCTGGCTGGGTGTTTACTATCGGCACCATTAGCAGTCCAAACCTGTGTGTTAACATGAAGGTAGTGTTATATGGAGAACGCATTAAAGGAAAATAAGACTCATTGTTGATCGTACCTGTCTTCGCTTTTCCCGTTGTTTCCCAGATTAAAACCTTTTGCCACATAAATTACTCTTGTGTTTGTGTGCGACTATATCCGTTTTTAATTCCTCTCCGCTTTTGTCTGATGTAACCGCGATGTTCGTCCTGTGCCAGTAAATCAAAGGAATGCGCAGCTCATGACCCCCCCACGACATCCCTCCAGATCATCCGCCGTGCGCTTGACGTGTTCCCAGAAGTTGTTTTGCGCAAGTAAGGCCAAAAGACAGAGCTATTGTTCGGCGAGTTTCTGTCAAAGGCGGCCCGCTGTGTGCGTTTATGGCAAGTGTTACAAAGTAGACGCGAAGGATAAAAACAGCTTGCAGTCATTTGAGCGAGCCTTGTGACTAGTTTGGGAGGTTTATGCTGTGGCGTGGCATTAAAGGAGGCCTTGTTCCCCTCGGTGATGTTTCGAACGCGCGGTGTCAGACGCCTCTATTTACTTCTCGAGGTGTGAATAATCATGGTTCGCCCGCAAAAGTCGCAGCTGGACACGTTGCCCTAAATGAATTTGTGTTTGTGACGATGCCATAGCTACAAAGCGCACACACACACGTCTTTTTGTCGAGGATTCCAACAAAGATCTTATTGCAAAATGCAACACTATCAACAAGTATCCCATAGACCATGGAGGTTCAACAGTTCTGATGGAAAGTAACGAACCCATTCCAAGTAAAACAATGTGATCCCATCAGGCATAACATTATGACCACTGGTGATGTGCAGATCAATACTGAAATATCGATATATCCAGGTCTTTATGCGCTAAAATCAATTCTCAGATGAAAATATCGATACTTGTGATACTTCAGTCATTAAAGGTAATATAGGAACACAGTGGAAAGGAACTAAACTACTGAGTTGTGGCAACACAACACACCTTGTGAAACACCTCAGGTTAAACCACAACATGAGTATGAGGCATTTATGATGAGGTGGACAGAAGACGAGAGCACAGTCAGAATTAAGATGCAACTTTTCATTTTATAGTAGTTCTTAATGGTTAAACAATCATTTATTTTAAAGGTCTTATTATTTTAGTTATTTCTTTGCCCTTTTTTGTGTGATTGTGTCCTCTATTTGTTTTTTCTGTTGTTGTATTAGCTCGGCTATATAGTAAATGAGGAAACTACTTCAATATACTTCCGAGTTCAAATTAAATAAATAAATAAAATACTCTGATGTTGTGTATTCTATGAAGCTATGATTTTAAATACACTGTATTTTCACAAAGTATCAGTATCAGAATGGTATCGCCGATACCAGACTGAATTTTACTCAGTATTGGATCAGAAAGGAAATCTGCGGTATCGAACATCACTATTGACCACCTTACTAATATTGTGTAGGTCTTTCTTGTGGCTCCAGAACAGTTGTGACTCATCAGAGAATGGACATGGGTCTTCTGAGGGTGTCCTGTGGTGTCTGGAAACAGGATGTTGTTAGTGGGGGCCTTTGGGTCCTATGGGTTGAGGGGAGGATACTTAATCAGTTTGGGATCTGCTGCCATCACAGACCGTCATTATACATTTTTTATTTTATCATGTTTTCACTCCATTTCTTAAAAGTGAAAAGATAATTTTTTTTTACGTGTTCATGTAGTTTATACATCCGTGCAGTTTTTCTCTTTTATTTCCAGCCCTCAGTACGTGTTGATTTCTGCAGAGATTTTCCACTTACCCTAAGATATTTTTGCGAATCATTTTCGAGCTATTCTTGTGCCCGTGCTGACGCTGTTGGCAGAAACGTCCCAGTCAGGCTCCTCCCTGATCAAACCCGAGTGCAGTCAAAGCCAGACGCGGTGGTGAGGTCGCAGCAGGTAGCCGGGACAGAGGCGCCAATTAGGGACGACCTTCACGTGGACTTCTGAAGGCGAGAGGGGCCGCGGTGGCTCCGGGTCGACACACTCCAGACCCGCCCACCGTACCCACCGTCCCACTGTCTCCCCGGCAGGCAAATAAAAGCTCAATTTAACCGGTTGCCTGGTGAGAGAGGGGTCAAAGGTTAATAAGGTAGGTTATCATTAGACTTTAAGGATGGTTTTGTCTCTAACCAGAGAGCTCACTCTCTCCAGATTAGCCGTCACAGCAGAGGTGGATAAAAAAAAAAAGAAAAAAAGAAGTGGAAGCTCGTTAAAGCATATGACATATTTGCGGATTTATTACGGAACGACATTTCAGTTCGTGTTTTATTGAATTGGCCGCTCTTATCCTCCAGGGAGCCCTGAACGCCGTCCCAGATCATTCAGTTCAGTAGTAATGTACAGATCTGCACTGTTTACGCAGACGTGTGTAAGCTTTCCATGCAACAGGCGAAAAAAAACAGAAGAAATGAATGAAACATCAGTAAATCCTCTGAGCCCTAAAGAGATTAGAGGAAAGAAAAAGGACGTGATAGAAAAATATTTACCCCGAACTCCCTTAAATGAATGAATGCACAAATAACACGAAGACATAGTGCCAGGGCTGTGACTAAGACTGTTCTTTCTTCATTCTTTGCAATGTTACGTTCTTTAAAACTGGCCTCGTAAACTGCTGATACAGACTGCGATTAAGACGAAAGATGCACTTGCTTTACAGTTACAGGTTCAGGCAGATGACGGCAGGTCGTTCCTGCGCTCCCAGCCCATAGGTCTTCAACATGGGGGGCACGGCCCTGAGGAGGTCCGCAGAGGTACAGCAGGAGGGGGCGCAAAATCTTCGGTTTATTAGACATTTTTTTAATTATTATTTAAATGATTCCAACATAGTTTAGTAAAGGGATAAATAAAGTCAGAAGATGTTTCACTCAGCAGTTCTCTCAGTTATAGTATAGAACACATACAGTAGGTAGGGGGTCCCTGCTTAATCTCTAATTGGTTGTGTCTTTGGTCTAAAAAACGCAAGAAAAAGGCAAGAAGATCGTTTTAAAGAGACGCTGAGCTCATTATTCTTGCTTTCAGTGGCGTACACGTAAGAAAAACTTTGCACACACACAAGCACCCTGTACTATGTGACGTGTCACATCAGTGTGCCATTTACAAAACAATGAACATATGGTCAAACGTGAGACAGTTTGTGTCTGTGCACTTGGGGAACCCAACTGTCTAAGACACGTTTTTAAAATCAAGTCTAAGCTGGGTCACAGATTCACTGGGATAACCGAGTTTCACCAAGAAAGTCAAGATCCACTCGTTCCTGGAAGTCACCACGCCCGCTATATGTTGAGCGTTTCACCAGTGTCGCCCCCTCGTCGTCTCCCGACACCTTTGTCAGCTTAGGTTTATCAGCCGTTTTGCATGCGCCCCCCCGTTCCACCTATGCGTCCGCACAGTCGCCACCACCCTTCATTAATTCTTATTAACAGCATCAGAAGGAGAGGGGGAGCATCGGCGGCGACATCTGCTAAGAGCAGGGCCGGCCCCCGTCTCTCGCTGACTGATTCGCCGGAGCAATCAACACCGCGCGGTGGTGAAGGGAAGCGTTAGCGTGTCGTAAGCCCTTTTGACAGGACTTATCGAGCGCGCTTTATCGTCCTCTTACACGTTGTGACAGTTGTACCATGCGCCTATAAAGATGGCATCTGATTGTCAATTGCAATTACGTGAGTTGCGGGAGCGAGGATGCAGCTGTGAAGGACATGGAGGGACGGCGAGGCGGGGGAGGGGGAGGTTTCACAATGTCTTCTTGAAGAAACTTATTCCCGCAGACGTGAACGAGAGGAAGGTGTCTTCCCCTCTCAAGGTGAAAGGGTGTATGGGATGTTGACTTGGAGAAAAGTGAAGTTGATAGTCGCTGCCTAGTGTCTCCAGTTGCGAAGAGGTGACACACTGATCAGCCAGAACATTAAAACCCCTGACGGGAGAAGTTAATAACATGCTTGTGAGAGTTCAGTGTTCTGCTGGGGAACTTTTGAACCTGTCATTCATGTGGATATTATTAGACATGCACCACCCACCTAGACCAGACCATGCACCCCCCCACCCCATAACAATGACACTCGTTGGTGACAGCAGCCATCGCCAGCAGGATGTGGCAGCCACACACACAAAAATGCAAAAAACAGGAAAAACATCACAAGGTGTTGACCTGGCCTCTAAATTCACTAGATCCGAAACTAATCAAGTATCTGTAGGATGATCCACAGAGGCCCCTCCCTTCAACCCACAGGACTCAAAGCCCCCCCCCCCCAGCAACAACTTTCTGTTGCCAGACACCACTGGACAGAATCCTTTGTAGGCAATGATTGTCTGAAATCTAGACATCACCGAGGAATGAGTTTCCTCCTTTGTGATGCCGTGCCAGGCCATCACTGCATCTGTCTTCGGCTGTTGTTTGTTTGTGGGTCTTGAGTTTCCTCTTTAGTGATAAATGCATCTCGTTCAGGTTGAGATCAGGTGACTGACTCAGCCGTTGCATAATATCCCTTTTTCCTACCTTCAAACACGGTAACTCTCATTTCTCAGTGTCCATGAATATACGGACCTAGCTTTAAGTCACTGTCATTTAAACCGTGTTCTCGCTCCTTGTTTTATTCAATTTTATTGTGGTTTTAAGGTAAATGTATCTGGGCCCAAAATAAAGGCTGGCGCTCAGCGGTACCACGTCAAACCGTGCCAGTTATTAAAGGGTACATCTGGTTTATCACAGGCCGCAATGCTTTTTGCGCTTTTGGCTCAGTTTTGGGCCCCAGTTCCTATCATTTATAAGTCCGGACATGTGTTGACATCGCTCACAAGACGTTTATCGGGGCACTGAGAAGAACCACATGGGAGTCGCAGTGACTGCAATAGGTCAGAGCAAAGCTTCATGTGGTGTTTTCGACAAACACGCAAAAGTTTGGATGCTCGCGATGAACATGTTGAGAGCGAAAAACAACACGCAGTAGATGGGCTTTTTTAAATAACAAAAGGAATGAAAGCCCCACTGTTGCTGACATCAAAAGGGCAAAGATGTGAGTGCGGCGCGCTGAACATAATTTAACACTGGTGCAGTTTGATCTTGCTCAAAACATTCACGTCGTGTCGTGCTGCCACATTAGCCGGTGTAAGGAGACACTTAACTGTAAGGCGAACCAAACCGAATGTCAGACTTTTAGCTGGAACAGATCAGGCTTTTGTACCCTTCAGCTTTATGTCAATCCACACTGAATGCTGCCGGTGGCCGTCTCCTATGTGTCCAGCGCCTAAAACCGTGCCCGCTGCTCGTAGTGCGCTCGCTCGCTGCGGTTTTGCCTCCACACGGAAACCCTAACCCAACATTTTTAAGCCTGTCCCATCTATCTTTGAAATAAAGTGGTTTAGAACCATAACAATAATCTGAACTGCCGCCTTGTTTACAGCCAGACAAATGGTCCGATCTCTGGTTTCATAACAGTGTCACCAAAACCAATAGAAACTGTGGCCGAAGCTAAAAAAAAAACAAGAAAAAACAAAAAAGCTGTGATAAAATGCGGATGCATGCCTCATCCAGCTGATCATTACTTTGCTTACAGTCACACATGTGTTTGGTAGCTTCAGCTCTTGTCACTCGAAGACTTTTATGTGAAGTGCCAGTGTACAGTACGCGCAGTTTTTGTTTCCTTGTGTTTACCTCTAGCAAGACGAGGCCTCTCGTTGGGTTGCGTAAGGATCCCAGGTGTGCAGACACGCCGTTTTTTTTTTTTTTTACGAGACGCAACCACCCAGCTCATCAATCAGAGAGATGGGTGGTTGATTCGGCACGTAGGTGCTGAAGTACATATGTGTGACCCGGGGCAAGGAGATTGCACAAGACTGCACCTCAAGTCTCACTCCCTCACACACACACACACACACACACACACACACAGATGACTCTTCTTGAATTAGTCGCCTCGATCGCTCCTCACCCCTTCTGCTGATCTACCTCAGCTGCAGCTTCTTTGAATTCTTTCCACTGTGTGTGTGTGTGTGTGTGTGTGTGGCCACGCACCCATTCACGGGGTTATGGTTTTGGCCCCCGAGGGTAAGAGGTGAATTAAGAGTGAAAAACCGAAGGAGAGGGTCAACCCACTCAAGTGAATGAGTTCAGGAAACCAGCCTGTAGCAGTAGTCTTAAAAAAAAAAAAAGAAGAAGAAGAAAGATATTTCCGTAACATAAAGTCGCAGCCATTTTGAGACTTGTGTAGCCTGGTCGAATCCTCATCGCTTTATTCATTCCGCAAATTAGCCATACATTTATCCCCCCCCCCCCCCCCCCCCCCCCCCCACCCCACCCCTCCGTCCTGCTCCATCCAACCCACAGGTCATGCCACTTAACTTCAGCCAGCCCCCCTGCTGTAATAGGTTCTGATAGGAGGCCTGCAGGGAAGTTGACTTCTCACTGAGAAGTGATACTAAAAGTAATTGCAGCTGAAACCCTGTGACAGGGGAGTGTGCTTTGGAAAAAAAAAAATAAATAAAAAAATGGAGAGTGCAATACAGAGGGGATGGCATTTGAAATCAGCACAGAGGATACTTTGGGGGGTGAGGGGGGTGGACGGCTGGGTGCAGGGACCGCTGCCCTCAGCCATTCCTGTAATTTGACCTCCATGGGAAAAAAAAAAAATCAGCAACACTCTCCTAATTTGCATATTCCTTCGGCTCATCTGCATACGTCACCATCTTTTTTTATTCCGGCGGTTTTAATTTGAGATGACTAATTTATTTAAACCTGGAGTTAGTGCAGAGTGGCCCCCTCTTTGTGGTGCATCTAATTTCTCTAATGATTAAAAAACATTTCGGAGAGCATAAACAAGGTTTCATGTCATTAACTTTGAGTACGCGCGGTTACCTCAATGACCCCCCCACCTCCCCGCCCCCAGTTTATTATTCTTGTGTGAAAACCGACTAGTTATTTTTAACGAGGAGGGGATGCGGTGCCTGGTGGTGGTGGTGGTGGTGGTGGAGGTGGTTACGACTCACACAAAGGAATGCTGTAAAGAAACGTCCTGCACAATACCCACGTATTCACTCAAAAACAAAAAAGATTTGATTCCAAACAGAGGGGAGAGTCCATCTGCAGACGATTTAAAACTCCACTTGAGTTTCAGTAATTTAAATGTAAACTCTTTCCCCCAGAATCGCTGCTCTCCCCTGGGCAGGGATTAATTCAAGAAGAAAAGTATTTCTCTTAAACATGTTGTGAGCGCCCCTGTTTCCACTTTACAGATTAATCCAATCACCAGTATATGTCGGATAGCTTTTCCTACTTTACGTCATCACTTAGCCGTGTTCGAACCACAGACATCTTTGGTCCTCTTTTATTTTATTTTACTTTTTTAATATAAACAGTTCGCTCTTTTCAACACATATCTTATACTTGTTTGGATGTGGAGAAATAGTCACCTCATCATTTTTTAATATAGACATGAGCTAGTGGTTAGAGCAGCAGGTTCCTTTGGTTATTCCAGCATTTGAAGAAAAGAATTAGAAACATATATATAGGAACAGGCATAACATTATGACCACCTTCCTAATATTGTGTAGGTTTCTCTTGTGACTCATCAGAGAATGGACATGGGCCTTCTGAGGGTGTCCTGTGTCACTGCTATGTGGTGGAGGTGTCTGGTCTAGGCGCTCCACGTCTAAGTAACATCCACATGGTCCAAACCTTTCCCAGTAGAACACTGAATTGTCCCAAGTCGGTCCACCCGTGAGGTGGTGTACATACACTACCAGTCAAAAGTTTGGACATTGAGTTGAATGAGAAGACGTGTCCAAACGTCTGATAATCACAAGGGCCTCCTTACCTGCGGTAGAACCAGCATCTCCTCTGTTCTTCTGCAGGGTGAACTTAATATTTCTGTCGGCCGAATACACCGGCCTCGAAAATATCAAGAAGACTTCGCACAGAACGGGGCTGAGTGACAGAACAGCCGGTCAACTGTGCTTTAATTGACTATAATTATGAGCCAGAGACACACACTTGGCTATTGTGTGTGTGTATGTGTGTGTGTTAGGAGGGTGGCTTCACTGCTGACTGGTTATACACTGGACTAAGGGCATGAAGCTGCAATCTGGCAGAGACAGTCCCCCGCCAACACACACGGAGACATGGCGAGACAGCGGCACTCCTGAGCGATGAGTCCTCTTCCCGCCGTCTCCCTCATGCGAGCGGACACGTCACGTCCTGCAGAGGAACGGGGGCGCATCACCACAAGGCAGGGAGAAAGACATGGCTGGGGCATGTACGGAAAGTAGAAAGATCAAAGAGGGACCAGTCGGACAGTCACGGAGAAAGAGGTTTTATTTGGAGCTATTGCATTTAGGCATTTAGACATCTCTGCACACGTTGTGAAGACAGCTTTAAATGCAAGCAGGCATTGAAATGGGAGCAAACAGAGAGAAATTGATGTGAAAAGATCTCAGCGTAAGGTGCAGTAATCCAAACTAAACTTCGGCGAGAAAGAACATTTAAGTCTCAGATCGGGAACAATGAAACCTTGATTTGCATTTTTATGAAAAACAACAACAACAACAACAACAAAAAAACGGTCAGGTCGAATGCGTGCCAAAAACCTCGGGCTCAAGGGTAGACGGGGCTTTTTTTAAGCATACAGGCGTGTGTGTTTAGCAGTGACAGGCATGGCTAAGCAGAAGACAAACAGAACGTTGAAAGGTTAAAGGCAAACTAATTCACCAATTTGCTGGAGTGCGCTGGTGAGGGCCGCTTTTATTTGCTCTGGCCGTGTCCCATGAAATGAATTACACATTTCGCAGTGCAACACAATAGCCAGTGGGCCTTGCTGTCAGAAGCGAAGGGCCAGGGGCCTCGGTTCACACCCTCGACTCCCGAGTACCAGTAGCGGTTTGAAGGGAGACTCAAAATGCAAAATAAATAGATAGATAAATAAATAAATAAATAAATAATGCCCTCCATTTCAGTAAAACTGACTCATCAGCTGAACATTGCTGATTAAGTTCAAATGTCCTGAAGGGAATGCATCCCCAAAAACAGATAAGCTCCTGCTTAAACTGACCCAGAGGGACAGTGGGTGATTTGTGTATTCAGTGTGCTTCAGTGCAGCATTAACATCATTTGATCTTAAGGGGAGACTCGAAAAACATTCCTCACCGAGGCTAAATATACCAGCACATGACACACAGCTGATCACTGGCCCCTTTGAAAGGAGCCCGCAAACGGAGGGTGGCATGAAATCGACATGAGACACAAAGTCATCTCTGTATCTCCTGATCCTCTAATGTTGCGCCGCTGAGGTTGCCGCACACGTACGCAGACGCACACGCACGCACACACACACACGGCGGCCTATCTGCGCATCTCAAGGATGCCTCAGCGTTTCACAAACTCTGACCCGACCGCAACCACCAGCCTTTGAAGTGAAATCCTGAGGACATCAACACACAGTCACACACACGCCGCCTCGGGGGGCGAAGGTGGGAGGGCGAGCCGGCAATGAAAGATGCCGTTGATGAGGCCGAGGGCTGGGAGGGGGAACAGAGGATGTGGGAGGCTGATAGAGTGCTGATAGTCTCCAACAATAGGCCCCAGTGTGCGAACTTCGACTTCAGGACTTCGTGGCGAACGGACGCGAAATGCAAACGCGAATGCACACAATCTGACATTTTTTTTTCCTTTTTTTTTTTTTTTTTTTTAAACATGCGCACACATGTACGTACACTGTGACCATTATATTTACTCACACAGAGCACGGCCTCGCCAACACGGACCGTGGGTCATACCCAGAGGGAGGGAAACTTCGCTGGCGGACTCCCCTTGTGACTTTCACAGCTGTCATGCTCCTTTTTACAGCCTTCATTCATCCCCTAACCTAAGGGACGAGGAGCATGTGATGATGCCTCGCACGTACACACTCGAGCGCAGTTAACGTACACAAATGCGCACAAGCAGGAAGCCAAGACAGCTGACGCGGCGCAAATGCGGTGTGTTATTTGTCCAAATACGATCACACACCCCGTTCTGCCGTCGCAAGGCTAATGATGTGGACTGTTATCGAGTAGGTGCTCCGTGTTAGGGCCGATTATTTCAGAAACGTTATCTAAATGGAGGATATTGTGTGTGAAGCAAAATAAAAGCGGGATTTGCCTTCGACTCTCGCTGATCTTTGTTGTAACGTCACTAAATCCATTCATCTTAGAGGCCCTCGGACGTTTTTTCGGGGATGTTTTCATCAAATTAAATGCAGCCTTCGAGCCTTTACAACCAACAAAAATAAGATAATGTCACCTTTCCACGAGGCTTTTATTTTAAAAAGCTCCCCTCTAAAGCCGAAGTGACACCGCGATCTTCAGCGCTCCAGTGATGAAGCAGAAACGAAAACGTCCCCCCTCTCCACGGCGTCTCGACCCAACGGTTGAGTGGCTGTTTTTTTTTTTCTTCTTCTTTTTTTTTTTTTGTCGCTGTAGCCAGAAGTGCCACGCACCCCGCCAGTTGGCTTTTTGTGCTTTTTATAAGTGACACAGTGTGATAGACCCTGCCCGCAAACCCTCCATAACAATCATATTGGTATCCTCTCAACTTCATTCCTATGGGGCGCCGTCACTGTCAAGACTGGCTGAAGTTTAGTCGAAGACATTAAGAGAGCACCTCTGGGGGCAAACGTCGATGGAGAGAAGAGAAGAGAAGAGAAGAGAAGAGAAGAGAAGAGAAGAGAAGAGAAGAGAAGAGAAGAGAAGAGAAGAGAAGGCCGCCTTTAAGCTCCGAACCATAACTTTCCATATGTTCAAAGATAAGTGAGCATTTGTAAAGCTAGTTGTTCATATGCAATAAAAATACAGTGTAGGTTTATATTTTATTTATTTATGACTAAAATGATGGTGAAAATTTGTTATTTAATTCACATAGTGGATATGCTTTCCTAAGCACCTGTTAGAGTCAAACAGCATGAAGGGCCCTAGCAATTTGCCAGGTCTCTACAGGTCCCTACAAGACAAGTCTGGTGGAATTCCTGCACTGATAAACACACGATGTATGTGCCAATTTCACAGGGAGATAAAAAAAAGGTTAATTTCTGTCTCTCTTTGTAAACCCCATTCTTTTGGCAGGAGTATTATTGCCTGTTTTAATTCTGTTTCAGTTTTTTTTTTCTTCTTCAGTCTTGGCAAAGTCTTTCTCCCATAGAAGTTTTCCAACTTGACTAAACAAAGCTTGATTAAAGTTATATAACTCTGTTTCCGTGAGCCCACTGGGACTTCAGAAAGATGTGATGTTGATGCCAGATTTAAAAAAGATGAACAGACCTGCCATGATGTCACCCGTGAGTTTCCACCGAGAGTGGTTTTGAAGCTCAGCGTGGTGGCAGCCATCTTGGCAGTAAAAAATGGACAAAGAGCCGGGGAGGGCAAAGTGACGCCTAGGCTGACAGTTGTGATACAAATGGGGAAATTAGCTACAGAAACCAAAACATTTCTGTTTACCAGGCTGAGAGCATGATGATTTCTGCTGTAAACTTGGACTTTTTAACATCTATGGGGATTGACTATGGCTTCAGAAGGAAGCCTCAAAGTGGTTATTCAACTGCAGTTTCCAGTAAGTTGGCTCTTAGTTGTAGGTAGACATTAAGATTCATCTTCTGGACACCTTGAATGTTATAACCACAGACGGTATAAAAATAGACAGAGGAACTGCTCCCCAGAAGTGAAGCCAAAGCAAGTGGAGCTCCCCCTGGTGACTGGCTGCAGTACAGGTCATAAGCTCCACCTCGTCCATGATAGTGGATAGGACTTGGGTCAAACTAAAACATTAAAATACTTGTCAAATATACATTTTTTAAGGAAGTTTCTGTCATTTTAGACAGTTAATATAAATTATGTTCAACTGCCATTTTTCTTTTTTCTTTTTGGATAAGTTCAATCATTGTTAGAAGCAGGATGGGACATAATGGCGACCACCAATTGACATGCCAGCCCCTCTGGAAAATGGTCCCCTGGGTCTTTAATACAATATTTCTTTGTAACTTGGTTGAAACAGAGCAAAGCACAGTATTAATTAACTGAAAACATGAGTGACTCCACTCTTGGACCACAGACTGGCTCCAATAGCGTCCAGTGTAAGACAGTGGTGCCACGGTGTTGGTATTTATACAGTTCATGGTTGATACATGGTTGATACATCTAAATCAAAAAGCAAAAATGACAGGATTATGGTGGTACATGGTTACTTCTACTTCTTATGGTGTGTTGCCACTGTTACCACCCCTAGGGCCATGCTTTAAGCATTTTTCAGGTGTGCATCCTTGTCTTCGGTGAATAGAATCAGTGGTCTTGTTTGTCTTCTATATCATTTTATACCCTACACATATTTACTAATCTTAACCACTGCGTAAAAAGAGTGCTCTCCTTCCTATGCTTCACACCTTGCAAGAGATAAAACATTCACCATTCACTTGAACAGTTGCAAATGACCAGAAATATCAATTTTAAAGCCCATGACTACTTCTTTTCTTTGAAAACAGGATTACACCGATTATCTGTAAAATTTTCAGGTCCAGAGAAGCTCAGCGAGACCAGCTCCACATCCAGACTCATACAAGCCTGGAAGAGTGACAGTGTCTCCCGCGAGGACGGGTGCTGCCATCTCTCGCCGTGGTGGTCATCGGTGCTAAACTCCTGTCAGGTTCCATCTCACACACAACCACACACACACACACTGCTCTGTCTCGGGGTGGGACCGGCTCTCCATAGGGGTCAACATGTTGTCACACACACCAGGAAGCGATGTTGTTGTTGGCAGTCCCCACCTCTTCGCTACTGTCCACGTCCACCTCGCACACAGAAAACCCACTGTGGCTATTAGCATGTCAGCATGGAAGGGACACTTTGGGCCCAGGAGGATTTCACCCTGCCTAAAACTAGACAGCCATCTTTTATATTTATTTATCTGTATATTTAGGAGGGAGTGATCCATCCTTCTCCTGGTTAGTTTGCAGACAATAGAACACTTTTTTTGTCTTATTTTGTTGTATTTTTAAGCTTAGTATTTATTACATCTGCAGTGGTTCTGAACTGTAATAACATTTTTATATATATATTTTTTTAATTAATCATTTTTTAATTTTTCTGAGGAATATATATATATATATCTTTAATGTCCCTGTACACGATTTATTTATTTTATTTTTATTAATGTGTATTGTCCCAACTAAATAAAGTATAATATATTTAATAAAAACAAAATAAATAAAAATAAATAACCAAAAAAATAATTTTCTATAAAATGTAAAGATTTTACATTTTACATATTTATCTTGCCAGAGTTTGATTAAAAAAATAATTTTTTTTTGAGTAATTTACTGTTAAGGGATTAAACAGATGTTATTTGAGAGAGGAGTGACTGAATTTCGAGGAAATTAAAAAACAACTTTCTCACCTTACTGCATTCTTAGGTTTATCATTCACATCAGTCCTTTGTGATATTTATTCAAATTTTTAAATAAATAAATAAATTACGGTGGCATTCTATGATCACATGAAAATTAATTGATTGATGAAAATTAAATTAATTAAGCACTTGATATTTCTTGATTTTTGATTCGTGCGCATGCTCACACATCTTGTTTCCACACTGCTTTGAAACTAAATTGACTAGGTTTCCAGTTTTGCACCGTAACCTCATGATCTAGTTCTAAACTGACAACTCGATCCTCAAGGCTTTCCGACGTTTCTTGCATATTCAACAGTTGTGGCAAATTCAACTTTTCAGCTCTCCCTCCTAATTTCCCAGGATGTAAAATTCTTACGCTGAGGAAACGTTTTTATTCGACGTCATTTTTGATCATGTGCTCGACATTCGCAGCCGTCTCACAACTTGGACAAGAGGAGATGAGGGAAAAAAAAAAAAAAAAAAAAAAAACCTTAGTGGAAATGCCTTTCCACTCAAACACGGTGCATCTCTCCCAGGTGACTGCTTAGCGGTGGCAGTAATTGAAAACTCGCCCCTGGCGCTATGTATGTATGCGAGGCTGCATGCGAGCGTGTATGTGTGAATGAGTGAGCATGCAGGGTGCATGCGTGTATGTGTGTACAGATTAGAAGCGCATGCAGTGGCCGTCCTTCCGCCGCGTTCGAGCACGTGCTAGTGTCAGCTAGTGTTGGAACAGTCTTCGTTGCCGAGTCTCCTCCCTTCTCTAACAAGTCCACCTTTCCCCGATGTATGTCGCTGCGAGTTTAACTATTTTTTTTCCCCCAACAGGAGGATTAATAAATATCATTTTTTTAATACCACCCTCCCCTCCCCCCACCCCCTCTTTTTGCTCTTCCACGACGAGGGGCCAAATCTCTTCAGCATTTCCAGCCCTGTGAGCTAATTTGACAGCTCACGGGGGTGACGCTGATTCCACTTCGCAGAGACAGGTACCCTAGGGCTAGCCAGCTGGATCGCAGCGGATGCTTACAGATTTGGCTTTAGCTTCATGCTGGGTGTCATCTGTCTCTTTGGTCTGGCGCGGGATAATTTTTGTATGCGTATGTGTGTGTGTGTGTGTGTGTGTGTGTGTCCGCCCTGACATCATGTGCCTGAGCAGTTTGTGCCTGGCAGGCCTTGTCTGTCCAGGTTGGCCATCAAACACAGCCAGCATGGCCCTAATCTGACGAGGCACTGCTCCAAACATGCCACAGCAGCCTGAGCCGAGTGTGTGTGTGTGTGTGTGTGCGTATGTTTCGTTTGTCGTGTGCATGTGTGCGTGACCCCGGGGTAGACCCCCTTTTCCATACTTCTTGCCTTTCTCCTCCGCTCTAACCCACGTCCGACATCACCAGGCGCGCACACACACACACAAGCTGAAGAACAACCTCAAAAACCATCAAAGGTAGCTAGGTCCACCCCCCCCCACCCCATCTACATCTGTCATTTTGATTGTGGCCATTTTTCAGGACGCCCTGCCTCAACAGGTCTGGAGCGTCCCCAAGCCTGTTGCCCTCAGTCAACTTCGGCGCTGCCTCTTGGAGGAAGACACGATACCTCCCTGCGCCAGGACGGGAGAGGACGCGGGGACGGCCCCCGCCCCCCGCCCCCCCCTCCTCCTCCCGCCGCCCCTGTGGGAGAAATGACAGCGCAGTATCCTGTAAATCTCTGGGACGAGTCCCAAAATGGCAGCAGGGGCCCGTTGAAAATGCTAATCGAAGCCGACACACCGATCTCCCCCCCTGTACGTACGCGCGCGCACACACTTCCTGTACTCCTCTGAATGCCTGAGTGCCAATCTCCAGCTGGAAGGAGTAGGGGCCGTCATCGCACGCGTCTGACAAGGTTTCGTTCTGTTTTGCCGCAAAAGAGAAAAAAATAAAAAAATAAAAAAATCTTTCCTCAAATAGCATGGGATGATGACTACATATGTTGATTTTCAGGCTGTAAGCAACGTACCACGGCCGTGTCTTCCCATCAGGCCGTGGGCCACTGTGACAGCGGGGTTGTATCACACTACACGGCGACTTGATAAGGGCCGTCGCAGAGGAGTCTTAAGCGTGTTTATTTGGGTCTTTACCTCCGTGCTGCATTAGTTAACCTCTCATTCTGTTTTCTGCTTACCCCCCTCCCTCCCCCACGACCCTTCTCCGTGGTGGGCAGCTCTGAAGCATCCCGCCTTCAGCGGGCAGAGGAACAAGAGAGTGGTGGCGACCTGGACGAATGACCTGCTTCCTGCTCAGGGAGCAAGAGAGAAACATTAAATGATATCACGAGCGGAATACGGAGACAGAGAAGGGCAGAGGCAGGTAGGTGGGCTGCTGGACAGCAGGTCCTCTCCCACCAACCCGTTCTTCCCTTCAGGTCAGAGTCCTTGGCATCCGATGAGTAACGCCAGCCTCCCTCCCTTTTTCCCTTTGCCATCAGTGCCCCCCCACCTGTTCGAAGCCACGGCGCAGTCCGTGGCATTCAGTGTGTTGTGAACACAAAGCAGCGGCCCCCGCGGCCCTCCGCCCGGACCTCTGTGTCAAGACCCAGCCAAGCCGAGACAGAGAGAGAACGGAGAGCGGCTAAATGCAGAATAATTATACCCAGTGGGTAATTCGACCACCATCGTTACAGGGGCGGTGTGGCTGGGGCCGGGGAGGCGAGAGGCACGGAGGCAAGAGCGTCAGTGGGGCGAGCTCTCAGGGCCAGTGGGCATGTTGGGTAAACCACACTCATAGACCTCCCACTGCACTGCTGAAGCACCGTCGGTGGAAGTGCTGCAGGAGATCATCTGGATGCTGGCGAGCCTGCAGTCGCAGGGGAGGAATGCTGCTGCGCCGGTCTGACATCCTCCGTACAGATATCATGTGGAAATGTAAAACACACAAAAAAATAAGGGATGAGTATCGTTTGCAACAAGGAAAAATATACATGTGTAAAACACAGGAGCTGCTATGGTAAATAATAGATATATACATATATATGCATTATATAATCTGATAAAAATACTGATTCCTAGATTTAGTATACAGGACACATTATATATATATATATATATGTGTGTGTGTAATATATATAATATAATATATGCAGTATGATGAATTTACAATACTTTACCTTATTAAAATATATGCAATGGGTCTTATGTTGTAGAAATATAATTAATGTATGTTTTTCAAAGGTTCCAGTAGTGTCATTCCTAATTAACAATTGCATTTAAAATATATATGCAGTGATGCAAGCAGGATTTAACTTCCGCATAGCTGAACTTAATTTAACAAAAAGAAAAAAAAATGTAATAGGCTTAAAGCATGAGCAGAATTAAAATAAGGCTACCGAAGGAAAAAAAAAAAGAACCTGACGTGTTTATTTTAAGGTTGACAAGAGTGTAACTATGAACACTGCCTTCCTTTCAAGTGACAATATTGGAGAGTGTCCCAGAAAGTCTTCTGGGCTCCGTGCAGGGGTGTCAAATAAAAAGCAGAATTCACTTAATAGACCTGTGAGACGGGAAAACACAGAGAAACATGATCTGCTGTCGTGCAGCGAGCTCTCGCATGCAGACTGCAGCCCAGCATCAGAACGCTCGCAGATAATGATGCAGAAGGACAGATATTTCCTCGTTATGTTGATGTTGGCCTCGCTCTCCGAATTCTTTAATGCTGAGTAAAACCTCAACTTTGGATAAGTTTTATTTTAGAGGGGAGCGTTTTTTTTCCTTCTTTTTTTGTCTCTCTTTTGAACAGACTATAAATATACTGTAGTCTTTTTAATGCATTTAATCCCAGTTTAAGTATGCAAGACCTAAATTGTATGTAATGTTTAATTATAAAAATGCATCGATGAAAAACACTGATTTTATTTAATTGACTCCAAACATAAATCATTGCATGATTTTATTGATTTACAAGGAAATGTGAAATATTTGACTTATGAAATATTTTTTTTCTAAAAATATTAAATAAATTTTCAAATAGCTATAAACCACTCAGTTAGATTATTTTATATATATATTAATAATATATTTTCCTTCACATTTTATAACATAATCAGGACTTTTTAATGTCAGCCTGCAGATTCAGGAATAAACAAAACAACAGGATGTGCATTCTAGTCACAGGACGGCCCTGGCTGGTTATGACATGTTTTGTTGTCTTCTTCTTCTCAGACAAACCTCAGGCTTGTCTTTATCCCTCGGCTGTTGATCAATCATTTAATCCCTTTAATAGGCCCAAATCAAAACTAATGGAGCACGTAATAAGTGTTTAACTAAACAATGTGGACAGTGGGGGGGACTTAAGTGGTGTCTTAATGATTTTCTCTTAACTGAGCATGACAGTCCTAATGAATTCAGGGGCTCACAAAGCAAACTTTTGACAACTAATATGAACCGTTTGCCCCAAACAACGCCTCTCCTCACTGTGACTGGATTACTTTGTTCTTTGCCGCCAGTGCTGTGTGTATTAATGCATTTATGCCAATATATTTGCATTGCATGAAGAGTAATTGAAGCATAAACCAAGGTAATTCACACAACAGTGTTTCGCTCGCCGTGGATTTTAAAAACGAATGTGAGAGATTTAGTGCCGCCTTGTGGTGATTGTTGTTAAGGCAGTTTCCTCAAACTTAATAAATAAATAGATAAATAAATAACGAATTCCGATTCTAAGTAAAATACAATTACAAAGATGTCCGATAACCCCCATGGAGTCCGGAATTAAATATGAATTCGGGGCTTCACCAAAGACATCCTCAAATAAGCTTTTTAATTAGAATCTTTGTATTGTTGCTCAACCTCTATTAAGTGACGTTTTTTATCATAAATGGAAAGTAAATGTTGTGTTACTATATTCTGTTATCTATCTACAATAATAATATCCTTTAATAAAGTGCAGACTAATAGATACGTTGTATTTACAGTGTTTATAGTAATATAGCAGTAGGATGAATTTAAAGATTTGCAGCAGAACTGTGCTTCTAGTCCTGCGGAACTAATAATGTGGTTGATCTAACTCCATAAAGACTAGTCATAATATCATTCTAAAATTGACAAGGCAATACTTTCTAACAAATTATAAATAATGGTTAATGTTGAATGAATCATAATTTATTTACATGGTTTCAGCACAAACCATTTAGAGCAAGATTGTTTTATTAGATTGCATCCATTTTCGTTAGTTAATTTAAATTAAATTAAATTTTACTGAGTGGCCACATAGGGAAAAATCTCTCTGAGTGTTGTTTATTCTTCTTAATACAAGACATTATAAGTTATCAATTTATCAATCAGTCTGTGCTTTACACTTTCCATTAAACCATCAGGTGACAAAGTCAGCGAGTCATTAATAAACCAAAGGTAACTGGTACATTAAAGCGTATACATAGTGACCTATACGTGAGATATAACAAGTGTCCTGCAGGAGGAAAGTAAACAGAACAACTATTTTGAAAATATTCTTATAAGGAACAAAAAGCTATTTTAATGTGACTACTGTCTCAAAATGTTGCATTAAAATGTATGAACATTTTGTAGCTGTGTAATAAATATATTTTTAAAGACACAATAACGCCATTTTCACAAGACCCTTGATTAAATGTGACTTACTGTGAACGTGGTACCAGGATTTTAAAAATAAATAAATAAAATAAGTGTGATTACAGCTATATAGCTGGGTAGAAAATCGTGCTTTTGAGAAATAACTGAGAAAGACACATTCCCGTATTAGTGGCCAGCTGAGTGACTTGTGAACAGATAAGTTAACGTGATGAAATGAGGTTAAAAGGTACGATTAGATGCCACTTTGCTCCACCACGGAGCAAGAGTGACATCTGCTGTCCTGGGTCAAGCAAAGCAGGCACACAGCCCGAGCGAGAGGCGGGGTACACCCTGGACCGGTCGCAAGTCTTTCGCAGGGCGCATTTAAAACATCCAGACTAAACGCATTTCAGTTACAATTCAAATATTAACTAATTAAAAATATTTTGGTATATAAAGGCAAATCCGCGAGAAGAGGAGCTCTCACGAAGCTATATGTGACACCCCTCTTTCATCCAATTTGGTTCAGTCCGCGTTCTCACATCCGGAAGTAGTAGTTAGTGTTTATTATTTGAGTCAGCTGACTTCCATTCAGCTGACCACAGCTAGCAATGGCCACTCACAACCTATAGCTTGTGTGTAAAGCTATAGATTTATATTGGCAGATTGTCCTTTATTAGTGACTGGTACACTAGCTATGATAAGTATCTCTGTAGTCGTCACAATTAGCTGCCAGTTAGCTTAGCATTTGGAACATTTAGCGGCTAGTTAAGCTAAGTAGCTGCATCACAGAAGAAAGCACATTTATTTAACTACCAAAACGACTTAACTGGAGTTTAGAACAATGGACAAGATTGCTAAGGGTGAGTGAAAACCATAGCATAAAAATATGCTAGCACGTTAGCTTTGTTGCTTGTCGTCCTAAGCTCTTATCTCAGGCTGCAGCTGATTAAGCACACATACAGAAAAGTGTAACTGCGGTTAATGTTAGAAACTATTATCTTGTCATTAAAAAAAGACAAGTTGTTTTTGCAAGCGCCCCTGTACTACAATGTGCACAGTCTGCTCTCGTGGTTTTCTCATATTCTTTCCTGTTTGAAACTGTATTAATCCTGATCTGTGCTGATCCTCCAGATGTGGGTGATATCCAGTCCCGGCTGTTAGACCACAGACCCGTCATCAATGCAGAGATCCGCTACTTTGTGAGAGAGTTTGAGGTACTTGACTTGATGTACATACTTTTACACCAATGCTTTGCACACACTCACATGGCGGTATTCCATGAAACATATGAGGGCAGAAATCTAATGTTGTACCCTTGGGTCATCATGCTGTAGTGTCCCTGAGCCAAACAATATGTGACCTCCATCACTGGTGGGCTGTGCTTGAACTTGATCACAGACATCAGCAACGAAAAAAGTAATAAAAGGTGGATTTTATGTCCTTATTAAATAGCCCACAGAGTAGAGATGGGGCTCAAGCCCTCCAACCGTTTGGCTGGCAGACTTTTTGTGTTTTGTTTTCTTCAGGTATCTGAGTTAATTAATTGTTAGTTCGCTGTATTCAAGAAAGTGACTGTGGTTTTTAGAGAGACTGACATTTTCTGCTGCTCTTTAGGAAAAACGGGGATACAGGGAGTGTCGACTGCTGGAGAACCTTAATAAAATGGTCATGGAAACAAATGAACAAATGGTGCCAACTGATGTAGAGGACATGAACAAGCAGCTGTCTGACGTCATAAAACGCCGTAAGTCAACTCAAAATGACCTTTTTTTTTCTTTTACTTTTTTGACGTTTTCTTCGACAGCGACGCTATGTGAAAATCTAATTCTAATGTACTGTTGACATTTTGTAGTGTTATTTTAAATAAACAGTCAACCACACGGAAAAGTGAAACCTTATATATATGACACCTTTTAGGGAGATTTATTTGAAATCCGTCTCATTTAAACCTCTGATACCTGAGATTTTGTGTTCTCTTTGAAAATGAAGTGGGTGGTGCCAAGATTTTAAGAGCTTTCTGAAGCTTGTGGAGTCCTAAGAGTCTGGCATGGGTTTAAACAGATCTCCAAATGACTTGGTATCATTCCCCTATATGGAAAATGATGTAGAAGTGGCATAGATATCAAAAGACTGCCATTCAGTCCAGGATTGGCAGCACAAAAAGAGGCTAATGGCGCAAAAAATCTGTAAGAGCCCTGAGTTATCATCACAGGATCTGCAGGTGCATGTGTCTACAATCAGGAACAGACTGCACAAATGTGAGCTGCACGGGAGGCGTGCCAGGAAAAAGCCTTCGCTTTCCAAAAAGAATATTACAGCAAAATTTGCCAATGAACTTAACAGGCGAAGACCAGAGGCTTTTGGAATAAATGTGGTCTGGACGGATGAATCACAGATAGAGTTGTTTGGCCAATGGTGACCGATCAAAGATCACACAGTACCAGCTGTGAAGAATGGTGGTGGAAATGTTATGGTGCACTGCTGCTTTGCTGTCACCGCCATCATCACCGATTCAACCACGAACTCTGCGTCATATCAAATAGTGCTGGGAAACTATGCGAGGCTATGTGAGGTAGCTCAATATGAAATGATGTGTAATTTTGAAACATCCAAAATCTACACCGCGAAAACATTTGGGGTGTAGATATATCGCCTTTATCTGTAGTCTTTCACATGACTTAACTGTATAGAAAAATTTATTAATATATACATTGTTACAATTACAAATAAAAATGCTGTCTTCATTTCAACAATGTACTGAACTTTACATTTGAATGCATCTTCCACAGTGGAGGCTGCTAATCACATGGCAGAGAGAGTCCAGCAGAGGGAGCTAGAGGCACAGCAGGTAAAAACTTGGGCAAAGCACTTAACACAGCAAGTGGACACAACTTGATAGCGTCAGAAATCCACATTGTAATGAAGAGATTTATGCCATTTTGAACTTGTACTTTAAGCACAGCACAATCCTTCATCATCTTCAATACTTTGTTGTGTTGGTCTCGTTTTTATTTCAAGAGCAACCAGCTGCAGACGAACTTGGAGCAGCTGAAAGAAGAGTGGGCAGAGTTTCTGAAAGAGCAGCAGAGACTGAAGGAGGAGGTGGATGCGGAGCACGCCAGGGCTGTATCAGAAGTCAGCACTCGGTACAGCGAAAAGAAGAAGGACTTGGCCAAGTTTTCGCTCATGTGATCAGCCTGCCACAGTTTGTCTCTCAGTGTGCGAACGCACTGTTGCAGGCGTGGACGTCTGTTCCGCACGTGCAAAAAGCTCACGCCTCTCGTGACACACACTCGAAACAGAGCATAAAACTTTTTAAAGAGTTTTGCTCAAGTCACCATTTTCCAAATCATAAATATGAAACTGTGATTAAAAATGTGGCACTTTCACAGTCCATCAAGTTCAGTATATATGCACAGCGTGAAAGTCGTCTGGAATATGTCATTTTTAGAACAAGCAATCATTTGATTGTTCCTTGGCTGTGAAGTTTTAAACATTTCACCATTTTTAATGGATGCCTGCCTGAAGGGTCCCGATGATAAATTAACATCTCGTTGAAAGGTGCCTTGAGCTTGGCACTGGTGAGAGGTATTCCAAGCGCAGAAAGTCAGATCATTAAATGTTAGAAAGGCTCCGCGGAGCAGGTGTGTTTAAAGCACAGGCCTGGCGTTGTGGAAATGAGCGCGAACAGAACCCTTTCCTGGAGAAGCCGTCCCTCACCAGCCCTCCCGTGTTTGTTACGTTTGACCCCTGACATTAACTTGGAGTAAACCGACTGTCTGTGAGGTGACTTTCATTATAAAAAGGCTTTCGCTGAAACCGGCTCCGAACGCTCGGCAGCAGATGTTTTTCATTTGCTCTGCCACCTCAAATCTGATTTTAATGAGTCGCAAATCCAATATTTTTTATCGCTGTTGAAACCGAGAGGAATCGCAAGTTGCGTTGGGGTCCTCTGGTTTGAATTTCCTCCTGGTCATGTTTGTATTAAAGTAAGCTTTCAGAGGCTGTCGTGCTTTTGTGTTTAGAGTGCTTTACATTTGCAGAAGGATAAATGCAACCTCCAAGTGTTCATGTATTCTACAGTCGTGTTACCGCTAACGTTGGTCTCGATCCAGATGTCGCGACCCTCTGAGGATCATTTAATGATGTGTTTTGTTTTCCTACGTCGCACAATGGCATTCTTTAAGACAGGTTAACAGACGTACGGGCACACTGAGCACGTTCTTGGTACGTCTCGGAGCAGAAGACATTCAGACTGCTCATACAGTTTGTACGAATGTCCACATGTCCCATCATCTGACGAAGGAGCAGGTCTGGACTCCAGCTCAGCCGTCAACTGAACTAAAATAAAGTTTCTGTAAGGAAAAATAAGACACGGAGTCCCTCTCTAGAGTGTTTGACACATGTGGCAGCAGCAGACTCGAGCTCGCTGTATCCCCTTTCATGGAAGCGGCAACTTTTTTTTTTTTTTTTTTTTTTCTTTCCATTTGGCTAGCAACGACCTGTCCCTCCCGCTCTCATGCGAGGCCGCTCTCTGGTTACTCTGCTGCTGGCGACTAAGCAAGACGCGGTGGTAGCATGTCATCAGAGGGCGCAGACATGCCAGCACATGTTTAAGCAAAGGGTCAGCATCAGTCCACTCTATGTAAAGTCCGTGTGTGTGTGTGTGTGTGTGTGTGTGCGCGCCCGCGCCCACCCTCTGCCTTGGTGACTTCAGCCGTACAGAGCGGAGACAGGCCATCATCGACTAACGAGGAGCGACAACACGGAAACATGGCCGACCTCTGCCAGCCGGGGACCTTTTCATTTTTCGTCTGCCCATTTAACTTTATGGTTTTCGTCGGAAAAGCAAGAAAAACAAGCCGCGTGAGTGCTAGCATCTCAGTGAGTGGCGGGTCATGAGGTGACGGCAAACAGAGTTGGGCTTGATAAGGTCAGACTTATATCTGTTGTAATCGATTTTGACGTCGCTCTGCAATGACAGATTTGGGAATATATTCAGGTCGGCAAAACTGCACAATCTCTGGGTGGGTTGATTATCTTTATTGAGAGTAATGGCAACACGAAAAAAAAGTTCCCTACTTAATCTCTCCATCAGTCCTTGGCCTGAAAAACGTGAACCCCTGCTTTAAAGGGATATGAGTTTAATCACTCACCTGCGCTTTGCTGGCCCCGACCAACAAAACCTAATAGAAACAGTCTCCCTGATAACGAGGCGGTGTGGGATAGTTCTAAGACGAAATCCGCAAAAGCAATCACTGTCAATAAGGACGTGCTCTTTGCCAAAGTAAATTGATATTAAGCAATCTGGGACTTGGATCCGTTCGTGCGTAAGGGATTGCAGCAACACCAAGTTTTGATATTCATGGGAATTTTGGTTCCAAGTCAAAGTATGTGCTGAAAAGCGAAGTTGCGCTGGAAGTCTCGGCACCTGGTCGACTAGTTGTTGCGCCAAGGCTTTAGTTTAACGGTATGAAACGGATAATGAGGTAAAATTGTGGTTATGCATGTAGATTCCTCACGCAGAAGCCTCCTCCTCTTGCAGGCAGGAGCAAGCGACCCAGTGAGGCGATGCCATGCGCACACGGCGTCTCGCCGCCGGCCGAAACCTCGTGTTATCGTCTTCCTCTGTCTGCTGCCTCTCGTCTCTGGGCCGTTAACCGGGCTGTTTTCTGTCTCCTGTGTCTATCTGAAAGCCGTGTGTTCTTCCTGTTTTGCAGGGAGAGCGGCGCTCTCTGGCCGCGGAGACGCTTGCTGTCCGTGCCAACACAAATGGTAAAGGAAGCAGCGGCACCCAGCTGGAGCTCCGCCGGGCGAGCGACAAGAGATAAAGGGTGTGTTGGTTAATGCAACCCGATACTCCGTCTGAAAAAGAGGTTTTCCGCATCAGAAGGAATGATATCACGGGGATGAAATGTGCCTATCAAACGAAGTGAAAAACAGGATCTGATCTAAGTAAATCGCTGGATGCCTGTAGCTGCTCAAAAGTCCCATTTGAGGATGTTCAGTTTTAACCAGCTCGCAGCAACAGTCAGCCATGGCTTATCTCATACCTGAGAATGATGTTGGGTGCCAGCCTTCGCCATGTCTATTACATTCCAGTGTTTTTGAGCTTTTTGAATGAAGTATTAGCATATATTGCAAAACTTGCGGTGGCAGTGGCCAGATGATAGAGCAGGTTGTTAACAGAGCACAGTGTTGGTGCTAAAATCACTTGGAAACCAAAGGCAAAGGTAAAAAGTGTCCCCGGGCATATCGAAGTGGCTCCCAGTGGCACTAAAGACCGCACCTCAATCGAATTTCAAATTTATTTATTGGGAAATCAATGGACGCATGGTGTCGAAGTTGAAAGCACAAGTGTGGCTGAGCGAAGACACAAAAGATGTTTGGGTGCATTTCAGGAAGCTTTGGCCCCTGGTCCCCCTGGTTCCTGTAATGAATGTGAGAGGAGGAAGTAAAGCTTATTATTTTGGCTCCCTTGCTACCCAAGGATTTGACCAGACAGGAACTGTTGTTCCCCGACTCTGTCAATTTCATATCCTGTCCCATCTCTAATGTCAGCTCTTAAAATCGAAAAACAAGCACGTGGAAATTAGTTTGTACCCTGAATTATATTAAAAAGGCAGCCTACTGTCGTCTTGAAACAATAACTTAGCCAGATGAGGCGCCGCTTGAGGCATTTTTAGACAGAAAGAAGGTGCACCGTACGTTTCTTTAACGGCGTCAAACACCGCTCGTATCGCAGCTTTCCATCCATATGCCCATTCCCTTTTATTTTCTCCGGCGCTGTTTGAAAACTAATGAACCGCTAGCGGAGCTTGAAGTTCCTTGAAGAAACAAATATAGTACACATGAGCTCAGAGGACTGCCACAGTTTTCTGAGAGGCTGACAGCGGACTTGGCACCAACGAGCAATTTCTTTTTTTTTTTGGCCCCACCGCCTTTCGGCTCCATGAGAAAAAGCAGGTCCAACGCGAACACAGTTTCAGCGTTTTGCGCTGCAACAACACAATGGCGAGGAGGTGGATCGCCCTCGCTTTCTTCCGCGGCTTATGGGAGTTTTTCGGGCCTCTGCGTGCTCGCTTTCTCCCCTTTTGTGCCACACGACGGGACCCCGTTACTCAGTTATGGAGGGCCGCAAAATGAAAATGCCGACGAACAAAGGCGCCGCGCTTCTATGTTAATAACTCGACATAACAACACCCCGGGGAGCCGGTGATGGGTCCTGGGCGGACGCTAATGCAGGTGGTAATATGAATTCTTTGGCAATAGGAAACGTTCACCCGGTGGATCGCTAAGTAAGAAAAAGGAGCGCTCTCAAAGCCGCTGTATGAAATTGATATTTCTCTGAGGGAAGGCTCCAGAGCACGCTGGATATTCTCAGGCTCTGGCAGCTTTGGAAAATGAGCACTGGGTGGCATATAAAAGCAATTATTGAGAAGAAAAGTGTTGGAAATTAAACGTCCCACCTTTCACTGTAAATGGCAGCGCACCCTTATTAGCAAGCGCTGATGTACTCCCTGGTGACGGCCGACGCTGCAACACATCAACGTCCATTCTGAACAGTGAGCAGAATCCATTTTTTTTTTTTAACCTCTTCTTGCATTCGTCTGAACAACAGAGCGCTGAAGGTCTAATTAGCCGAGCCGTACGTGATGTTCCTCGTCTGTTCAGTTTCATCAGACAGCCTCGCTTAATACAGCAGCTCCGTGTTCCTCTCGGGTCCAAGAAACACAGATAAGGGTCCAGCAACAACAAACACCTTCCTCGGTCAATCACAAGCCAAACAATAGCCAGGGAGGACGCAGAGAATGGGTTGTCATCAACCGGTGCTACCAGCAGCAACAAAGCTTGTTGTCGTCTAGATTCCTGAACCTTGGAGGAATGTCTGGCTTCACTGCCAGCCGCATACCTTCGCAATGGCTTTGATTTTCCCTGTTTTCTGTCCCAGGCAGGTATTTTTCTGATGCTATCTCTCTTAGACTGTTTTAGAGATGCAAAAAAAACAACAAAACAAAACAAAAAAAAACCCTGGCAACACTGAAAACATTAATGGCATCCAAATAGGAGTATATGGATGCAGAAACATAACATACAGTATAATATATTTACATGTAAGCAAGTGGATAACATAAAAATAGCATCTGTTCAGGGGTAAATGAAGCAGATAATGATGAATGCCGCTAGTTTAGCCTTAACTACAAGGGAGAGACATTTGGATAAAATAACTTATGCTAACATCGCATTATTTCCTTTGTTCTTTCTTTGAGAGCTAACTTTAGTTAACTTGGCAAACAGAGTCCAGCTCTGCTCTCCCTGACCCATTCTAGAGTCAAAATGTTTCCCCAGGGCCTCAGTGGACCAGAGTCACCTCTGGCATGTGTGATGTGGATGTGTCATAAGTTGGAAAAATGGACAAGTGCACCTGAGCCACAGAACAAGATGCTATTGATAGAGGACAGAGTGTCTCCACCACTTCAGGTCTTGTGGAGTGTTTTTGATGTACAGTGATTAGTACCTACCAAGTGTAGTCCAACAAAGGACAACTGGTAACCTGCCAAAAGTTTCGAGTACGACCAAGGCGACTTTGACACTTATGGGGAACGAACGTTGACACAGGTGACCTTAGCCTGCAGAGCAACTACCATAGAACAAATTTCTGAAAACCTTAACTCCACAATGACCCATTGCCAACCCCAATAAGGACCCAAAATGTTCATGTAAAGATCAGAACTGAAGAAAGTGCCCTGACATCATTTGAGCTGACAGTATAATGGCAATGTTTCTTCAAACCATTTAAATTCATAATCAGAGATTCCAACTGTTTACATGGATGCTAAGTAAAAAAATGATATTGACTTAAAGTAACCACTATATTTATTTCATCAAATGCATCAAATCTTGAAATGTAACAGAAGAAGACACTTTTTGACAACTCGACTGATGACGCTGAATTTATTTAATGGAAAAAGATACATGGGATGAGATGATTTTACTTTACATAGCTAAGCATGTGCGGGCAGACTGTATTTACTCCCCCTAGACAGAAACAATCTTATCAAGCACGAGTCTGATGCAAATGTATTTGAGTCTGATCAAAAAGTATTTCCCATCGTCCGTTGAGGTAGTTGCACGAGGCGTTTTTGTTCTAATTGGGCTATTATTCGTACGTCCACCCATAGCACGTAATTCTTAGACGGCAGGGGTATCTTCCAGCCGTGTAATGAGCCGTGTCACTCTGCAAACGTCGTTCTTTAGTGCTTTGAGGAGCGTGACAAAAAGTTCAAGGTGTTCACTTAGTATCCAAGTTCCCCAGACGTCCGTGTGATTGAGCACCTGTGAAATGTGCTGGGAAGTCTGATACATACTTACAGGGCTTCAAGGTTTGCTGATCGGTGTACGTAGTCATAGTAGTTACAAAGACAGCTGCTGGTTCTCTTTAGACTTTCACATGCGAGCGATCAGGTCACCTATTGCTGCCATAAAAGTTGTGACGAGCCACTTTACTTAATCTCTTATTGAACATCCAAAAGGATTGTGTTTCAGTCAGTTTACTGAATTCGAAGCTTCATGCCAGCTCATGCAAGTCTAGATTTATATTTCTTTCTAGAAAAGTTCCTGTTTTGACTTTTTGCAGAATTAAGGCTTTGATTTAAATCCTTGAGTCACAAGAAAACCATGTCTGCATCCTTTTGATTGGGTATTTATATCTCATTGTCTGGGTATTGATTTAAGGAAATAAGTCATGGAGCAGGGAGCAGAAAAGGTCGACAATATAAAAGATGATTCAAAGCCTCGGTCCAGTGGGTGTAGTCTGCCGCAAAGATTGAACTAACAGAGATTCAGTTTTTTTTTTTTTTTTTTTTTGAAGACAATAAAACATTTAAAATTTCCAAATATGCTGTTTGTCAGTATCAGCGTGTATTCGTGAAACCTGAGCCTTATCCGCAGGCTGTTTCCAAAGGAATAATTTCAGTTTCAGCATTGTTGGGAGTCCTGTAAAATAAAACTGATATAGCTGTAAAAGTTTCAATGGTCCATAAAATCAGACACCGTTCCCGGTGAGGAGGCTCAACATGTGGTCTCCAGATTTGGATGTTTGCAGCCACGACTTCTGACTGATCACCCACACTGTATTGTCACCTTGAATCCATTGAAAAGGGGGAGGGAAAGGGAAATTCCATCCTAGGAAATGATGATTCAGATCTTTTTGTTTTTTTTTCAGTGAAAACACTTGCACATCATTTGTAATAGCTGTTAGCTTTTATTCCAACACGTCAGAAGTTACATGTTTTTTGAAGATAAACTGAAGTATAATGGGAAAAGTGAAAAAGCTAATCTCCTAAAGAAAATACATTTTCACAGAGCTACGTGAGCACTTTTGTCCCATTGTCAGCGTAGGGAGACCTGGACGTAAGACCCTGGAATTTCTCTTCTGTTGTTCCTCATTTCTGGCCCTTTTCTCTCGCTCAATGATCTCCAAGGAGCATCTAATATCCCTCCTACTTCTGCCCCTGAAACCCAATAAATCAATCAGCTGTGCTTTACAAGCCTGCATGTGTGTTGCCCATTCAAAAAAAGAAAAAAGCAGAGGTTCCCTACTAGGCAGCGGAGCTCAGAAACCATCCTGACTGACAGAACAATGAGTGTGAGAGGAGACAGAGGAACAAGGTGCATCAGTGTCTGTGCAGATGTAGTGTCTGTGTCTGTGTGTGTGTGTTTGGCTCACCTCCATCTGAATGTGAGTTCAGCCTCTTATCCTGGCTTTCTCCAGGGAGGTCTGGGTGCTTGGCAGAGGAATGCTCGGGAGTGGGCTGCTTCAATAAAGGCAACTCTCTTTCGGGGCCCCGGACAGCCATGGGCTTTGCTTTTCATGGTTTCCCTTCCCTGTTTTCTCTAAACCCGAGTGGGCTGCTGCTTTTGCTGATGCTTCTTCGTTTCAAGCATAATGGCTTTACCTTGAGGCTGAGAGAAGAGGACGCAGACAGAGGGAGGGCTCTAAAACTAAAAAGAAGAATATGAGTCATCTAATACATGGCCACGTTAAGCGCTGGGTGTCATGGCATCGTTTTGGGGCCGAATGTGGTTTTGACTCTCATTTGGCAGATAAAGCATAATCAATTAGATTGTAACATATCAGTTTAATCAGAAATATCATGCAAATTACATCTTAAAATGACAGTTTGCAATCTGCGTCTTTGCTAGTTGAGGAGATTCATATCACCCATGTCTTCATGTTAAATATGAAGTCACAGTGTGCAGCCAGTTAGCTAAAGCTTAACTTCAACCCACGTCCACCGTCCCAATCCACATCCTGCCTGCCAAAGCTTCCCATCCAGGCCGCAGAATATTACACTGAAATCAGAGAATGTGAAGAGTAAAATAATGTCTCCGTCTACACTGAAGCAACTCCAAATATATTGGAGGCAAAAACAACATTGTTTCAGGAATAATTTAGCAACCACGAAGTTCGAGAGAAGATATAAACCCATCCATCAGCTTACTATTAGCAAACAGGCGACGCAGTCCAATGCAATAACATTTATGCACAAAAAACAGCCAAAACTCCTCGGTCTAACAAAGGAAAAGAAGTTAAATGTTTCAGACAACAGAGATACTTATGTCTGAATGATATTTTCTGCCAATCGGGATTCTGTAATTATGTGTTTTAATCATTACTCCTCAATGGACTGTCTCCTAGATGCAGCATGTTTCAGTTAGTCCTGCACAGTACCTATAGAATAATGATTGGTGCCAGAAGTCTTGCAATAATGAAATGGAGGTTAGGTGCAGTGACCGTAATCAGTATTCCTGGCTTCAAGTATTGAAAAATATAAGTCTGGGAATGGATACAAAAGAAATGTTGGAGAAAAAATCCATGATTAAGAAATGAAAGGCACAGGGCCTAGAACAGGCCATCCTCACAAAGGCCACCACGAGATAAACGCTTCAGCAGAGATGGGAGACACTCTTTTTATGGTCAAAGATAAAATAAGTCTTCATGACATTTGTTGATCCAAAAGCATGTGTGAGACACATAGGTCAAATGGAAGATGGTTCTTGCTTCATTTGATGGACACCGTCATCACAAATACGCCACTCCCACTGTAAAGCACGGTGGTGGCAGCATCAGTCTGTGGGGAGCAGGCAATGGATCTGCTTGAAAGGCTATAGGGGTAAATCCTGGAGGATGTTCTGCAAAAGAACCATTTTTACCCAAAGCATACAGTGAAATCTACACAGATGTGGTTTAAAAACGAGGTGAATGTCCGTGACCCAGATCTCAATTCAACAGAGAATTTCTGGCTGGAACTAGAAAGTGCTCTCCACCACGCATCCCCATGCAACGAGGCAGAGCTTGAGCACTTTTGCAAAGAAGAATGGGATGACACCGTAGTGATTGAGATCTACCCATACAGACTCAGCGCTGTGATTACAGCCAAAGAGGCATCTATACTAACTCTAAATTTCTGAACTACTTTCAGTGGAAATAAGCTAATTTCTGATGAACTGTGGCTTTTTGAACCACTTCCTTCACATTTGAGGAAAAGCAACAGATTTACACCTCCCCTCAACATGTTGACTAAATGTCTGAGTTAGCAACTTCCAAACCTGTGCTACCTCTCTTTCAGTGATCCCCTGAATGCATAAATCTCAACTTGTACTCATTGCTCTGCACCCAGTGGTGTCGTTGATGTGTAGCAGCTGCGTGGCTGGAGTACAACTAAGCTCTTTAACAGCTAGGATATGGGGAGAAGGTAGGAAGCAGATGGGGGCAAAAACGCAAAAAAAAAAAAAGGGAGACAAAGACATTTGAAAAAAGAAACTGAGGGAAAAGGGACAAAAAAGTAAAAGTGTATAAAATGAAGGAGAGTCAGAGAAAATGAGAGAAAAAAACGCAAGTAGCAGGAATGACAGCAGTATGAAAATGGAGAATGGAAAAGAGAAAGAGGAACAAAGATTGAAGGAGGAAAGGAGGAAGAGAAAGAAGACATGGAAGGGAAAGTCACCAAGGAGGGACGACTGGTCCCTGGCCTTCAGATCAAAGCAGGCAGGGGGCAGCAGCTCTGAGCCGGTCCTCCCAGCACCTGCTGCTGCCCAGCAGCCAAGTCAAACACATTATTCCAACAGACACACGGCTTAATGGCTTCTGTGGAGAGACCTTTACCGGGTGCATGACTGCCTCTGCAGACGCTCAGATGATGCACACACTCTGACACACACACAAACGCTGCTTTGTACTCACTGCTTACACATAGTGACACATCCAGGAGAGCACACACACACACACAACTCGCCTGTGTGGGATCCATTTGATCATTTTCTTGGACACCTGTTTGAATGATGAACAAATCCAGTCGCTTGTCAGAATCTTGAACATCCAATGGAAGACCAGTGGATTAAGCATGAAATCCATCCCGCATTCACAATGAAACGGGATCACCTCACATCAAGCACCGTGAGCCCGTCTAAACCGTTCAAAGTGACCGTGGTTATACTTGGACCCGGGTCAATATTCAGCAGAGAGCAAATCATCCTTAGAAAAACAGTAAACATCTGTTTTGTGACTTGGCCACCACTCACAGGCAGTGTCAGCCTGACCTCAACAAGGCTGGGCCCCTTTTACATTTTCCATGAGAGCAAGCGGGAGTACCAGTAAGAGGGTGACAGCATCTGTAATTTCTTTTTTTTCAAAAGCGGGGAAAAATAAAAACAAACCTTGATGCAGTGAGGGTAGGTACTGGGGCGCTCTTAAAAGTGTCTTGCAGCATGTCCAAAAAGAATAAAACCACAGACGGTCTTTATATGCATGGCTTTTGCTCAGGCAAAGTGTAGCCTCATTGGTTATTGAAGACATTTATGGCTCGCCTCATGTGAAATACTGTCTGCTGAAATATCACTTTAGAGCAATGCTGTCCCTGCGTCTTGGAGCCTTCCTGGCAGCTGATTTGTAGGCAGTCACTGATATTAGGGTGCACCATGCGTGCAAGAACAACACGGCGTTTTCTTTGCTTGAACGCAGATAGCATGTCATCCTCTGCTGATCCTCCTGAGGAAATCCTGTTTTCGGTTTCAGTGGCTGCGCCCAGCTGCGGGGAGCGCACATAGAGTTGGTAGCAATTCAATTTCTTGGTAACTTTAGCGTAGAGTGTGTGGGCTTCTTTATTTGGGGCTAAGGGTGATACCCTTTTAAGGCTGCCTTGTGGGGGACTTAAAGCTTAATCAAATTTATGCATACTGTTTTTTTTTATTTAGTATTAAAAAGAATAATAACATTAATAGTCCATAACTCCGGGTCCTCGGGTCCTCGCTCTCAACTTTTTCTCTCCTTCTCTGCCCCACCTCAGCCCCCTCTCTCTGGTGAGCATATTCTGATGGCTTTACCAGCAGGAAGAGGGCTTTTACAAAGACGGCTCTGAACCAAGAAGTGCCTGTGAAAGGCAGCCTCTAAGTCGAGGTGGGTCCTGTCACCACCTGGGATGTCTCACCCCAGGTGACAGGTATAAATATTCAGCACAGTGCAGTGCTGTGTGAGCTCTTGGAAGCATTTCCTCATCACATCGACGAGGAAAAGCGATTCTTGTGTGAAAGTTCTTATCAGAATGTAAGTCTGGTAACCTGCCATTTGGAGAAAACTGGATGCAGTCAGATCATCCTGTAATTAATCAGAGCCATTGTGTTGTACACAAATTCAACTCCACAGTTCTAAAGTGAGGGCTGAGCACCAGTCGATTGACCAGTCCATTAATCCACAAAGAGCTGCCACAAAGAATCTGATGCTGCGCTGCAAACTATGATTCTACAAAAAGCAGCTGAACAAAAACCCTTGAGTAACACCGCATTATGAACAGATGGCATGACCCAAGCTCCCTGCGTGCAACATGTGACATCTACAAATGGTGCTTCTCAGTGTCATACTTTGTGGCTAGCTGTATTGATAAGCTTAACAAGGCACAAGGCAGTGGTCATTGAAGAAATTAGCTTACACTTCTCTTAACAGCTTCTTTAAGGTTGATAAATGCAACGTAGCTTGATTGGCAGCAAGGTATGATGGGCATCCTCGCAAAGCCACGATGCCACAGTCCATAAAAAAGTAGGGTTGTTTTTTGAAAAGCGATGATCCCCAGTCCACCTGTCAATATCAACCCTGTTTACAGCTTTCTGTCCAGAGTTTCCAGCAATGAGGAAGCTGCTAACCCTGTTAAGTACACAGGCCTTGTGGAAAATTATGGTAATTCCATACGGCAGATACTTCATGAGACCTGGCACGGCTTTAGTCATCCGCTCAGATCCAGCAGAGAGCAGTAGAACATAAAAACACTCAAACACTCAGGACAGAAAGAGAGTTGTCATGGCAATCCACAACTACCAGCTCATTTCATTTCTGTTTCCTCTTACTCCGTTATCTGATTTATCACTTTACCCCGCCCTTTTCTTTTCCTACCCTTCTTTTGGTTTTCATTTCCCTCATTCCATTCCTTTCTCTTTTCCTCCTTTCCGACACTCTCTTACTTCCTCTCCCCCCACCCAGTTGAAGAAGTAAGGTGCTTTCCGGTTTCCATGCTTTAATGTTTTCTTTTTTTTTTTCCTGGGAGCATTCCAATCATGTGGGAGAGCCCTTTCCCAACAGTTTTTTTCCATAACAGGTGTGTGCTGGTTTTAGTAAGCTGTCTGCAAATGACATTGGTTCCCCTCTGTTGGTCACATCCTGTGTCCCGGATATGATACGACCGTGAGTCTGTGTGTTCCTAATGGAAACACTTCTGGCTTTGGATTACACAATGTCTGCTTGTGGGAATGTGATCCTGAAATCATTTTACAGAAAGACTGAGCACCCGGAAGCTGGTTCTCGTATGTTTACACGACAGGACTGAATTTGTTCAGAAATAGCTTCTGAAATATTGTAAGTGTTTCAAAGATTTTCTGTGTTTTCCATGGGCAATCTTAAAAAGCCCTGTGGTAACAGAGGGTTAATTCATCAACACATTGTTGATGAATTTAATTGTCAAAGTTGAGGACAAGCGGTTATGGAAGATGAGTAGAAAGTTGTTAGACCTTTAGCTGCTGTACACGGAGAGGGCCTCAGAGAAATACCACTTCTTTTATTTTATTTTAACTTGCTGTGAGTACTACTAAATGCTATTGATGGTGCTGAGGTGCAGCCTATTTTTATACAGGCTATGCATACCTGCAGCTCACAGTATGTAGCACATGATCTGTCTGTTCTCAGCACGTATGTTCAGGTCGAGAACGCAGATTTCATGGATGCGAAGCATTACTTTCTACAGTCGACTTTAAAAACTTGAACTTGTGCAACCCCTTGTCCATAGACGCGCTGCATATAGCCCTAGCTTTAAGTTAAATAAAGCTATTTGGCTGTTGGTCATATCCTCAAATAGGTACATGTAAAAAGAGAACTTATTTATATAGTTTGTCTAATCTATCAAATTAAAGGTCTACATGTTTTGAGTCTTCTCTACACCTTGTACCTAAATAGCCTGAAAGAAAAAAAGTATTTTCCTTTGCCAGTGGTTGCTTTGGAGCTATTTTTCATTCAGGAATTTTTCTTAGAACATAGACACACCTCATGGAAAAAAAAAACAACCTTCTTATCAGCTTGTCTGGAGTTATTGTTCATTATGTGACCTTAGAGACCTAAGAGACCTAGAACAATATGTAACTGTGGAATGAATGTTTTTTAAATTCACATGTGTGCGCACTCCTCTCTGTTATTCACTGTCTCTCGCCTCTCACTTTTAACCCCCGTTTACCACCTGCTGACTCTTGCACTCTCAGCCTCCAACTTCGGGCAATTAAGAAAATAAACAGAATGTCCTCGGGTCCCCGGAGTCCATTCATCTTTCTTTTTCCTATTACACCATGCTATAGCTGGCCTGGCAAGGTGCCTAGCTATCAACAATGGGTAACCAGTAGACACCCACAACTATGTGACCTCCAATCCAGCGGGTGAAATGTAAAATATGTCAGTGGCAATGTGGTCATATTTACCACAGCGCTATGACATGTTGAGATTAAATAGTGATGTGTGGTTGTTGGCTTACCATGGTAACAATAGAAGGCCCTCTGGGAGAGTCCAACCTGTGTGTAGATGTTATTTGTCACGAGGAAATGTCAAGGAAAATAATCTCATATATCATTTTTCACCTCCAATTAACCAGAGAGGCATTTGCGTTTCACCGAGCGAGCAGCAGCTGGAGTGTAAGAGGGTGGCGAGAGCTGTGGGTCAACAGAGGATGTCAAGGCCATTTTTAGATATAATAGCTCAAATAAACTTTAGTGGGTGGGAGTTCTCATTCTTCCAACACCTTCGTGTCAGCACAGCGGCCTCAGTCAGGGCTGGAATATCGTCGGAGCAGTCATAACAGTGAAAAATACCTTTTGATGTGAAACGAACAAGTTCACGAAGGTGGCTCTCGGTGTGTAGTTTTACTCAGTCTAATCTCTTCTGAGAGGACTTGTTTGACATGTTGGGGAATACGGTTATTTGCTTTTTTCGGCAAAGGTTAGATGAAAAGATTAATTTCTCTTTCGTGTCTGTTAATGCGAAAACAGTCTGCCAGTCTGGATATGGCCAAACATAACAACAGTGGGCTACCAGCACCCCTAGGGTTCTACATTAAATCTTATTAGGGATTATGTTCTGTCTTTCTCTATGAAATACTTAATATTTTAAAAAATGTTTTCTTTTGCTTTTTTTTCCCCACATTGGTTCTTGTATGGACTCACCAAATAAGACATAGTTGTTGAGGTAGTGAGTACAGATATTAATGATAAAGGTTTTGATACCAGAAACTTTAACATTCCTGTTTGTTGTCGTCCATTATTCCAAGTTATATTGCTCAATTGTGTTGCAAGTATATACTATAAGTAAGCTAACACATCCCATTCATCTAGGAAACACCTTGAGTTGATGAAACACTAACATCGTTGGCCAAAGTCAGACCAACAGTGAGCGGTGGAGCCTGTTCGTGAAAGAGGTCACTCTGACTGATTGTTCAAGTCATCGAACCAGTGCAGGGTCAAGAGCACACTCACACAATGCTTTCCTAGTAAGCGTATCTTGGCCTTTCCCATTTCCACATCTGAATGACAAATTCAGACTACTGCCACCTGCTGGTACTGAGAGTTGTTTGGTTTCTCTCACGCTGTATGTGCTAGTTGGCTGTAGACTTTGTGGTGTGTTCAAGTGCAACATTTTGGTCCAGACACAGACAATTAGCTTTTCTTACCTGGAATTATTTATCAGTTATGTGCTGGCTACAACAATGTGCCCCAAACATAGACTATTGTCCCCAGAGGATAAGTCATCAGTGAGCTTATTGCTTCACATATGGCATGGACTTATACAGTAGTTCTTATTTCCCCATGATCATACCTGCTGCTGCAAGGCCAACAACTTAGTTCTTGGTTTAAACTCTCAGTTTAAAAAAGGAGGTGTCTCCAGGTGTCTGAAGACAGTTGACCTTTTGGATTTGTTGGTCTTTTTCCCCCTAGTTTGCTTTCTGCAAGTGAGGCCTCGGACAAAGGGTAAAACATTACTTGGCGTTCTTCAAAGAGAAAGCTCGAGTTTATATAGCTAGAGGTTAAAGATCATCTTTTGTCAGTCTTGAGGTCAGCGTAGAATCATGTGTCTTGGCAATGGAGTCTCTTACAAGTATGCTGCTTCTCCTCTGAATGGATGTACTCCCTGTGGATGGAATAATTATGTGTGGAATTTCAATGGTTGTCTGGGGAACAAAAGGACGATCTCCTGACACTGGCTGCCTAACAAGTACCGACACACTCACATCTACGCTCTGTGGACAACCCCTTCAGTCTGTGATATATATTCCTATCTATCTTTGGATGGGCTGTTCATGGTTTAATCATTTTCAACGACTGTTGAAATATGTACATTCAAGGGCTGGTTTATGAAAGAGCCCTTACAGTCTGGCATAGTGTTGCATACAGCAACTATAGTGGCTCTCTAGGCGACACCTCTGTCTGTTTCCATGCTGTAAACTCTTCCTTTCAGCTCCCCACTCTTCCTGTTGTCCAGATGAAAGGAAAAGGGGGATGATTAAAGAGGAATACCGTGAATATGAAGGCTGTCTCTATATGGTGTCATGAAACCATGTTAAAAGAGGCGAGGACTTTCCAAAGAGCTGTCAATTCAGCAAGGCCGTGAAGCAAGGCTACAGCCCCCATGAGCCACGCTATTTACCCAGTGCAATAAATTGGATTAATTATGTTTGCCTAAAATGTTCTCACTAAAGCATCATTGCCTCTAATGATGAGGAGGCAACTGTGACTCATATCTGTCCATCGGCATAGAGAACCAGCAGTGTTGCGACACCTGAGCTGAGGTTGCCCATATTTTTACAGAGCAAAATGTTAACTGTGTTCTCTCTTACACTGGAGACTATTTTCATAATATTTCATCTTCTCGTGGATGTCTTAATAGATTTACACTATAAGGTATTATAAGTGAAGCTAGTTTGAAACTAGGAAGGCAGCCTTGGGTGTAAAGGAAACTTACAGAGCCTGCCAAGGTGGTGCAGTCGTCCTGAATGCATTGGATCATTCATAATAAACCAATTAAGCGATTCCTTACACTACCAGTGGCGAACAAACTCTCCCCAAAATGTCTTTTAAATTATACCCTTATTTGATTTTTCTGTATTACTTCTTTTTTTTTCTTTTTTGGCTTTCATTTAACATATTTCATATTTGAAATATTAACTTCACATTCATCATCTTAAATCTTGTAGCTGCCGAAATGTCAGAGTTTGCTACACTTGTCCACTGACCAAAGTTCCTACAATGGCTACGTGAGCAACAGAACAGGACCACAAAGATATGGAAGAAGGTGGCTTGATCTGGTGGAGACAGTATTCAGTGTTCTTGTTGGGTTTAAAGGGGTTAATAAGGCCTTCAGCCTATGTATATCCTTGGGAAGAATCAAGTAGAATGTTACTTACGCTATCTCACCATATCAAACGTTGTCTTTCGCTTCGCTACAGCTTGCTCACAGACTAGGACACATTACACCCTAATATTTCACATGCTGGAGACCAGATAAAGCTAATCGGCAACACATAGAAACTCACTGACACATGAAAGGCAGTACTCCTCCCCATTGTCTTACGGGCGGAGTCTAGGTAGAATAAGGTCACTGTACCTCCCTGAAGTGAGGCTTTTGGTTCTTTTTACCCCTAAGGTGAACTGACCAAAGCCTCAGCGCTGAAATCAATATCTATTCTCTGTGTACCAAATAAATATCCAAAATGTGAGAAATTGTCACGTGATTTGTGCGTAGGTGAACTACCCTTTCCAAACGGTATAAAGATCCTGGGCTGAAGGAGAGGAAAATATCCTCCTTCACATTCTCTTAGAAGACCTTGTGTCCTGCCATTCGTGTTACTTTAACACATGCCGCCTGCCTAGACATTATTGTGCACCCTTACATGAAGACTGTATTCCCTGATGGTGGTGACCTCTTTCAGGAGGATAATGTTCCCTGTCACAAAACAAAATGGTTCAGGAGTGGTCAGAGGAACTCGGCAGATTCAAGGCGTTGATTTCACCTCCAAATTCTCTGGATTGCAATCCAATCAAGCATCAAACAAATCTAATCCACAGAAGCCCTTCCCCTGAACCCATAACAACATTCTGTTTCCAGACACCACAGGACACCCCCAGAAGGCCCATATCCATTCTCTGATGAGTCACAACTGTTTTTGGGCCACAAGGCAGACCTGCACAATATTAGGAAGGTGGTCATAATGATATGCCTGACCGGCGTAGATACGCAGCACCGACTGTTTGAGCCAGTCCTGCACCTTTAAATCTCATACACGCGTGCACACACCGAATATTATGACCTAGTAAAACATAAAATCTGTGTGTTTGTGCACTACTTCCCTATGATGAACTCGATGTTACCAAATGCGCTTTCTGCAGAGAGTGACACTTGTTTGGACCTGTCAGGTCGGACAGAGTTGCAAAGCGCCCGAGGGCTGCCGCAGATCTACACAACACCGCGTCTGCATGTCCGCATGCAAATACGCTCATCTCCATCTACAATCGTCCCATCCAGAGTCCACATTCCTTTAAACGGAGGCTGCCGGAGGGGCGTGCTCGCTCAGAGTCGGTCTTTTTTCGCACCAGCGGGGACGCACCACCGTTCACCCACCGAGACTTCGCCATGGCTTCAGCGCTGCGCTACTCGCCCTTAATGTTGTCTTTTATTTATCTGTCCGTGCTGTTCGCTCGTGTGTTTTGCGACGCCGATGCAGAAGAAGACGAGCACGCCAAGCACACGTACACGGTGGAGATGTTCAACGAGGCGGTGCCTACTGCACCCCACTTTGTCATGTTTTACGCTCCGTGGTGAGTGCACACTTTCTAAGTTTCAACAGCCCAAGCTAAGTGAATGCACTGCCGTTAACCGGTGTCTTTATTTAATATCACAAATGAATAAATGAAGTAAGAAACATGTCCGTCAAAGTAGGACCTGAGCTGACCGGCAAATTAGCAGGAAAGCTAGTTAGCGCCCAAGCTAGCTGGCTGCGACGTTCATTCCCTATGGGTAGAGCGGTCCGGTTAGCTTAGCCGCTAACTAGCAGAGTGCCGCTTAGAAACACTTTTCAGTCGGGCCTCGGTGCTGACATTGCTAACGGTTTGCTCGTCGTTGACGTTTGGTTAAAAACTTATATGCAACTTATATAATATGGGGGTGCGCTTTAAACGATAAATACAGTTTGTGTCGCTTTTTTAAAAATCCACAACTAGAGCAGAAATGTTCAGCCGCAGCTCAAAGTTGTATTTCGGGGAGCAGCGCTTACGTGGCACGCACTGATTGACTGATGTTACGTCAGTGATTTCAAAACTTGGGGTCCACGGAGGTCCTTAGAGGTCCAAGGAAGTATTGCCAGTATTTAACAATAAAATAAACGTGTCGTAGTTTATTTTTTTAAAATTTTTATCTGATGATGCGATTGGAGATGAAGACGTTGAATGTGAAGATAAGATCTGAAGTTCAGTTCTTTGTCACGTCAAAGACAAACCACCACAATATACAGTATCTGTCCCTTTGTCTCACGCTGTTCTCTACACAGACCGTGTAACTTTAGATGTCTTTATGCATGCTCCAAATTCTGTTCTAAATGTCCTCTCACAACAGTGTAAGTGGTTAAACCAACATGACTCATATTTCCAGTTTTTGTGCTTCTAATATAACACAGGTTCATCTCATTTAGTGAAGTCTTCCTGAGGGTAGACAAATAAAGGCTGTTCATTGATTAAATCCATGTGGCTTTTTGTGCCAAAAACAACAGAATCTGCCATTCAAGCGCCAGAAGCATGTTCCTTTACGATTATTCTTGTACGCTCATTTTATTTATAAGAAGACAGTGTCTTGGATAGACCAGTATATAATAAAATGCCTGTTTCATCTTCATGACGTGGACTCTAATGTGTGAAGTTCCACAAATTGTCAATTTAGAGACAGTGTGTGCAGATTATGGCTTTTAACCAAGACTACAGTTTAGTTCGAATTTTATTTGACAAAAGTGTTGTACAGTTGGCTTCTGTTGACCACTCACAGTATTTATGACTGTTGTTTCCAGGTGCGGCCATTGCCAGAGGTTACAGCCGGCATGGAACGAGCTTGCGGACAAATACAACAGCATGGACGATCCCCCAGCGTACGTGGTCAAAGTGGACTGCGTCCAGGACACCAAGTTCTGCTCCAATGTCCACGGTGTCAGAGGCTACCCCACGTAAGCACACACCGGCTGTCGACCCGTCACGGTTATTGGGCTCAATTTTATTACGTTACCTTCCAGTAACTTTTTTTAACTTTTTTATGAAAAATAATGTGGTTTCTGTGGCTTTTAGGATGAAGTGACATATTGTGTACATTTTACAACACACACGCAGAGGCTCCTTTTTCATTACTGATTGACAGAGAAGTGACACATTGCCCTGCAATTAGTTCAGCATTTTGTTATCGGTATCATAATGACAACCTCCTAAATGCGGGACGTTGCTGACCGCGTCGCGTATCTGCAAAGTCACTGGATAATGATTGACAGAACATCAGTTTTAATAACAAAACTTTAACTAGGCCCTTGAGCTGGGAATGATGAATGACTTTAACTCTGTCAAACTGTAGATTTTAATTTATACGCTGCAACCCCACCTAAAAATATATATATTTTTTTGTGTGTGTAGGCTGAAGTTGTTTAAGCCAGACCAGGAAGCAGTTAAGTACCAGGGTCCCAGAGATCTGCAGTCTCTGGAGACCTGGATGCTGAAGACTCTCCAGGACGAGCCTGCGGTGAGTGCTGATCGCTTAATTCATCGATTCAGTTTTGTAATTTACAAGGTGGTGCTCAGGCTTGTTGTTGTACATCCCCCAGGAGCCAGAGAGTGAACTGGAGCCTCCCAAAGCCCCAGAGCCCAAACAGGGCATGTACGAACTCACTGCCCCCAACTTTAAGAGTCACATAGCCAAAGGTAAATATCCAGTGTTTAAAACTGTATTAAAAGGGTTTAGTCACAGCAAAGTTAAGCAAATGAGTTTGCAGCTCTTATTTTAATGCAGCTGCATCCTGTCATAACAAATAAATAGTTTCTGTTTTGTTCGTTTTTAAATGCGCTCTCAGTTTTCAACCACACTGAGTAGCGTTTCTGGGCATCTCATTAGAGAATGGAAACACCTCGTTGCCTCGATTTACATAACTGACATTTCGAGTACCTGAGCCACGATACCGCGGCGTCAGTCGACGCCAGCCGACGGCGTAGCCCTCGTCTCCCGTCACCTCACGTTTCTGAGCGCTCGGACAACGGCTGCAAAAATAAACAGCGCTCGGGATAATTGTCTCACTGAAATTACGTCTCTTAAGCTCCACTGAAGTTCAGTGTTTTGGTTTTGAAGAAAAATAAATGATTTCTTGTTCGGAGACGAAGAGAGGCAGGATATGACATAGGCATGTTTAAAACAGTGTTTATAGGTCCCACCTTGACATCTTGGCAACAGTGCTGTAATAAATGTAATTGGTTGCACAGAACCTGTAAGAGGCGTATATTTTCATTTAGAGCAGGCTGTGCAGAGTTCAAATCAGCTTCTTATATTCATCAAATCCAACATGACTTTAGTTCAGAATCGCATTTTTTTTGTCACTGCCAGGCCTGTTGCTTTCTCTTCCATTTGTGTATTTCATTGATCTTCTATGAATGTTCTCCTCCTGCTCCAGGTGCTCACTTTGTAAAGTTCTTTGCACCGTGGTGTGGCCACTGCAAAGCCATGGCCCCGACCTGGGAACAGCTGGCCACGTCCTTTGAGCACTCTGATGACGTGAAGATCGGAAAGGTGGGTCCTCCAGTTTTAAATGAGCCTGTCCATTTTCATTAAAACGGTAAAACTACACACGGGTGAAATCAGGGCAGCTACAAATGAAATGTTTTTACAGGAATGTTGTAATTTCTTGCTATTTTTTGTTATTCAGCCTTCTCATTAGATTCCAACTGAATAAATATATCACATGAGTTAAGATGTCAATAACAATATAACAGTTTTTGTCATATCTGCCAAAAATATGTGTTTTTACAACTTTATTGTTGAAGTATTCACGTGGAGAAGACGACTTGAACATCCCCACATTGAGTCTAGCTTCATTCATCTCGTTTAAGCGACTCATGTCAAACCTTTCGATCTTTGTTCAACTATCACTAACTCTTTGCTCAAGTGTTAAAGAGATAATCAGAGGTTCACACAACCCTCCTCAGTCTGAATGAATATTCAGTCAGACCAGATTTATCCCGTCTGTTCCAACTGAACCGAGGACTTGATTTATATGGATTCTGATGGGGCTCTTACTGTGATGATTAACTGATATCGAAATGTTGAAGCACTGTTTGCTCTTCATTGTGTTCTCTGTCTGACAGAACAGGATGATGATCATACGAGAAGCCGTTTGTTTGCACACTTAAACAAACACTGTTCCAGTTTAATAACGCATGCTCGTCTATTTATTTGTGTTGTAGGTGGACTGCACTCAGCACTATGAGGTGTGCTCTGAGAATGGTGTGAGGGGGTACCCCACCCTGCTCTTCTTCTACAACGGACAGAAGGTACGGAAGACGTCTTGGACGAGTTGTGTCTCAGCCTGATCCAGATCCTCTTGGATCAACTACACATTAACATGACATCACATCATACTGAGATGCACAAAATAGACATGAGCATGTGAAATAAGAAAATTAACCAAGAGCTGATATTTTCCCTATGGCCACTGAAACTTTTAGTGAAACTGAGTTTTTGTAAAGCATATTTACTATTTACTTTTGCTACCTGTGTGATAAAAAGTTTATGGTTTCCTAAAGGAAGAAGCTCAACTCTCTGGGTGGTTATCAAGCTCCAGTGATCACAGCTACATATTTCTCTGTCCTAAATTAAAAAAGTAATTCAAAATTAATTCTTTCACTCATTGTTTTTGTCTTTTTATAGACGGAACAGTACAAAGGTAAAAGAGACCTGGACTCTTTCAAAGACTTCGTGGACAACCAGCTGAAGGCTGCAGTCGCTCAGGAGGAAGAGCAGGAGCCAAATGAGGGACAGCAGGCGAATGAGATCCCCACTGATGAGCCAGCAAAGGAGGAGGAAAAGGTGGGTTCATCTCCACGTGACTTCAGTGCAGAGTGATCGTAGCTGGACACAGCGGTAATTATCCCATCACACACTAGATGGGAAGAGTTCCAGCTCATGCGTTGCTTTTATAGGTACCTTCATGGGAAAGCTGCTACATGTGAAGTTCATTTCATTTTACAGTGTAACCACTTATGTTTCCTTGGAATAGACCCAACCCCCGCACCTATAGCCACTATAGAGTCTAAACCGAGCCCCCGCTTGGAAAAGTAAACTATTTCCTGCTGATTGATGCCAAAATTTCACATGTGTGTTTGCAGCCTTGACCAACTCTATCCCAGCTACTATCTACCTTCTTTGTAGAGCTGGGCTCCTATTGTGACTGTCACCTTTTTGTGTTTGTGTTTATCCATTAGTGGCATAAACGATGCATTTGATAAAAGTACTCAACAGTTCTCCAGCTCTGTGTCAGGTTAACATGGATCCATACAACCCACCGTTGACTTTCTTGTCCTCTCTGCCTACAGTCCAGCGTCTTGGTCCTGACTGAAGCCAACTTTGACGAGTCAGTAGCCAAAGGCTTCACCTTCATCAAATTCTATGCTCCGTGGTAAGATTAGCGTTTCTGACCTGCTGCTTTAAGTTTATATTTTGTAGAGATCCGATGGACCAGTCCTAATAGTAGCTGTAATAAACAGTAGTTCATAGGTATGTTTTGTAGGTGCTTGCAGAGAGTTTGAATCCTATGGTTATACTATATAAGTTGTTGACACTTTTATTTATGTAATATTTTTTAAAAATGGATTCCGTCTTCCTCTGTAGGTGCGGCCACTGTAAGAATCTCGCTCCAACGTGGGAGGATCTTTCCAAGAAGGAGTTTCCCGGCCTCACTGACGTGAAGATCGCCAAAGTGGACTGCACCATTGAGCGCACGCTCTGCAACAAGTACTCTGTAAGTACATCATGTACATCGTGCACAGTACAGCACCGTCCACACTGGGCTCTCACATCCTCCCCCGTCCACCTTTTACTTCCACTAGATTAAGTGCGGTGTACTGGGTGTAATAGAACTAAGAGGTTTATCTCACGGCCGTAAAATGATCTAACTGCCACAGACGGCTCTTTAATTAGGTTCTGCCTCAAGCAGATTTAAGATGGTCGAGGGCTGGGCTAATGTTTTGATAGTCGACTATAGTCGTCATGGACGACTATAACAACAAGTCACCTGGTCAGACTGTGAATTGCAGAAAATGTAACCTAACACCAAGTAAACATAAACCACCTAATGTCAACAAGGTGACTTGTAGCTGAACCGGCTTTAATAGCCTCGTTACCTTCCTACTCTACTTCCTTGCTCACTGCCTTTGATTCCTTGCTCCCTGTCCACTTGCACGGTCACTTGACTGTTCGCTTCCTTGCTTTCATCCTCGCACCATTCCTTGACTAACAAGTGTATACTTCCAAGGCAGCAAGGGAACAAGTGCACTTCCAAGTAAAGAACACGAGTAAAGCGATGTTGGAATGCAAACACTTACAGCTCTGCTGGTGTTTGAATAACATTATAGAGATGAAGCCGTGGATTTATTGAGTTTAATTTATCGAATCAAAAAGTCTAAAGTCCCACGAATCTCTTGTCTTGATTCAGATATAAATCTTAAACACAGTAATAAAAAGCACAGTGTCATAAATTAATAAAGAAATCTATAAAACTTCTAAACATCTAAACATGTCACATAGTTTAAATACCAGTGTGATTCGAACCTGGAGAAAAAGATAAAAGTTTCCTTTTTAATCTGTACATTGACGAGTTTTAACTCTGTTCCTCAGGAATCATTTGACAGGAACCTGTGGGGTCTTGAAAAGCATTAAAAGTTGATCATTCAGTTCTGGGGAAATGAAGACCCATAAAAAGTATTAAAAAGTCTTGTCACGACTTTATGAGGTCTTAAAATTTTTATTTTTGAGGCAAATTTTGAGCTCGAGTCCAAAAACATTGAAAAGGCAAGTGAATTTATTCGTTTATTAAAAACAAAGGTGAACCAGTAACATAAAAACTGGCCTACTCTGGGTGTGTTTGGGTGGGTACGGGTTGTAAATTTAATTCAGAGGCACAAACAACGTGCAAATTTCTACACTAAACGTGCATTCAAGCTTTGCCTTAGATTTATTCTCCTGACCTTTTAGAATTCTGTTGTTTGATAGTGGTCTACAGTCTTTATTGTAAACTTAAACTATTAAGTTAAAGGTGTCACTGATGGAAATGGTTATAATTTGAAGTGAGTGGTCTTGAAAAAGTCTTAAAAATCTATTGAAATTAACCAAAACATTTCCGTATATACCCTGTTTGATCACATGCACTCCTCTGCCTCTGTTCCCAGGTGCGAGGTTACCCCACCTTGATCATCTTCAGAGCCGGGGAGCAGGGCGACGAGCATCACGGAGGGCGGGACTTAGAGAGTCTGCACAACTTCGTGATGATGCAGGCGAGAGACGAGCTGTAGAAAACGCAGGTCGACGCTCACGCTCCACCACTCCACTCGCCCACGCTGCATATCTGGCCACTAGGACACCACTCTCTCTCCTACGGTAGCCAAACCTCTCTCTCTTTCTTCCTCCACTCGGGCTCTTTCTTCAGAAAGCCGACGACAGACTGACGGCGTCTGCTCTTTCTCCGGTGTTCACGGACAGAATTATTCAGTAGAGTGTTTGGAATGTGAATGTGTTTCTGATCGCTGTCGCCCGGCCTTTAGTCTTCTGAGGATCGGTTGGGTCTGCAAACCAAGTCCTGACAACCACTGCAAGCACTGTTCAATCGATCAGAACCACAGCTCCTTACACAAATAGAAAAATGTGTTGTTTATCAAAGGGGTGGCACTAAAGTTACTGTCTCTTTAAAAAAAAAAAAAATTAATCGTTTCTGAATCTGTAGCCATCTGACTTTTTTCAACGCTAAATTTTATACATGGGATCTATTGTTAAATCGCAAGCCATTAATTTTATGGTACTGTCGCTGAAACGGCTGTAGAGGTTGTCGTGACCCAATGTGAAGTTGAGTGTTAAGTTGAGTGTGTTTCATATCCATGCCAGTGATGACTTAACTCTCAGGGAAACACCCACGCTGACCAGAAGAAGTTCCAATGGAGGTTTTATTATTATTATCACAGCATATTTTTCCTCTTCATTTCGATGTCCAGATTTTTTTTTTTTTTTTTTTTTTTTTTTAAAGTGAAAAGAACTAGTAAAAGTCTGACTGCTGTGATCTTAATCAGCCTTCCATTGTTACTCCTCCTACTATTCATTCAGAGTCTCAGGCCCGGACCATGCTGCCCCATTTCTTACTATTACTGAACAGTATTCACATGTACTGCTGGATCCTTTAGAATTTCAGGTTGTAAAAAGAAAAAAAGTTTGGCTTCAGTTTGGAGGAGTCTCGGTAACATGAATGTCTACAACTATCAGACCAGGTTAAAAATGCTCTGGAACAAGTAAACCAGTAGTGAGACATTTGGGTAAGTGAAAGCCAGATTCCAGGTGTAAAACAGGCAGCTGCTCAGCGTCAGGTGGACTAGCTCTCAGCTTATATCACCTTTCTGACTGTGATTGTCATTTATTCCCATTTCATCTGTGGGTCAGAATCATTATTCTTCCCTCGTGCCATCATATATGTAAGGATGACAGCAGGACGGATCATTTTTGTCCTTATAGCACTGAAATAAACTGAACTTAGCTGGTGTCTGGTTTTAATTTCTCACTCTGACTGAACACACAAGCCCACAGATCTAACCTGTACTGGAAGGTTCATTTTGGAGATTTAACAGTCAGGGGCCAAGAAACTGTCACTTATCATAAACATGGTAGCAGTGTCAGTTTCTGTCAAATGTTTTAAACATGTTGTATCAAACTGCACCCAACGCAAATGCTCTTGGACCAGGTTTTGTGAAACGTTTGTGCTGCATGACGCAGGCCACCAGTGATTGTCTAACCCAAGGTACACAAACAGACTGAGACACGTTTCTTTTTTTTTTTTTGTCAGTAAAAGTTTTTATGGATAGCACATGGTCTAAGGAGCTCCAGTGACGGAAGTAATTTTTTTTTTTTTTTCCTTTTCATGGGTCGTGGGTTGTTCACTACCCAGAGATTTTTGTACAAAAAGAGTGAATAATGGCAAGTTGTAACATGAGATTTCGTAATAAATCTTTTTCAAAAATAACTTTGTATTTCATTTTGTTCTCGTCTCCGTTAATATGTGATTTTTCTTTCTTAATAAAAGGTGAAATAAATAAGCGTAGAATGTACAAGTATTTACACAAACAGTCTAAACATGATCACAAATGTAAACAGCAGCTTACCAGAGGTATATTTTGTAATTTATGACTGGTTAGGCACGTAAGGTATTCTGATTGCTATTGGTATTAGTTTTTCATTAAAATATGTCCTCTAAAAGGTTTCCGTGTCATTCGAAGCTCACAGTAACATGTTCGGAGGAGACGTCGGCCGCCCGGACACAGTTCTCGGCGCGGTTTTCGCCCGCGGGGGTTGAAAAAGCAAAACGGCTAATTTCAGAAAGCCGACAGAAACGCTCCCGCTCGGCTGTTTTGATTCGCTAAATGTTTTTCCGCGATCTCTTGATGGGTTGTCAGAGGTGGAAGCGTTTGTTAATTTTGCGAGCGCAGCGACATGGAAAAGGCCATTTGCGGTGTGTCCGAGGGATAAGGCTGTATTCTTCGGCTCTTTGGAGAAAAACATCAGTTCAGCCGCAACATGCATCACGTCGAACCAGCCCGGTGAATCGCAGCGCAGCCTGAGCCTGGTAAATATTGACTCGGGAGGGAATATTTGGAGCGGTGCGCTGCTAAAATAGCCTGCGGTCACTTTGGTTCAGTCCGTATTATATTTTTGGGAAGGCAAACAAGCCTCGAGAAGAAAATACAGTAGGAAAGAGGAAGGAAATATGAACGCACTGACTCCAATGTATCATTCGGTTAGAATTAACAAAACCAGGCTTGTATTTTCCCATCCAACCATCACTCCTTTGTGTCACAGGATCTGGTGACGGAGTCGGCTGCGCGGAGTCCTTTGCCCGTGAAGGATCGCTCGTCGGTCGGTCCTTCTCGGAGCCTCTTCTGAGAACTGATCCCGCTGTGTGTGGGGGGAGGGGGGTGAGCAGCACTCTGACTGGTCGTCGAACGGTTCAGCTTTGCCTTCGCCCTCTCGGCGAGGGTCAGAAGGCGTAGTAGCCTCTCATGCAGCATTCACACGCACACGTCCATAACTCAGGATATACAAACTTAAACGTCCTCTCCAGCCACGCAGTCATTCACTCAGTTGCAGAACCATGAAGCTGAAGACTCCAGTCCACAGTTATTAGAAAAGGTGGCTCAACGCTGGTGATTTTGCCTATAAGTGACACCCACGTGGTGTCGTTCCTTGCAGTGGTCCCCTCTTAGCTCGGTGCCATGTTATTAGATGCGTTAGTAGGTAGATGTTTTTTTTTTTGTTTGTTTTTTTTTTTGTTTTTTTTAGCTGTCCAAGAGTACAATGATCTTCTACGGCGGATGTTCCCTCCTTGGGTTTTAGGAGCTGGGCAGGAAACTACCTGAGGTCACCCAACGTTCACTGAAGCGAACCACCGGTCCTCCGGCGGCGTCAGTGGCAGCCGCAGGCCCGCACCACCATGTTCTTGTATTTCTTCAATATGACGTTGGAGTTGTCGTCGAAGTAGAGCACCGAAATGGCGTGGAGCTTGGTGGGGGCGCAGCACGGCTTCGGCACGTTCTCTGGGTTCATCAGGTGCACCTGAAAAAAATGACGGGAAGCGCTTAAACCCTCGTCAAGCGATAAATGCTGCAACTGTACAAACCAGTACTCATCTCACAGTGACACAGTAGACCTTTCATTAACTGGGAGACTCACTGAGGGCAGATTCTAAAATAGGCCGATACAGCAGTGACCAAGATATCCCAAGCTCGGAGCCAGATCTGGGACGTCTGACTTTCCAGTAGGACATTTGAACTGGAACGCCTTGACAAGTCGCGTTTCTGACTCCAACGTCACCAAGGATCTAACGTTTCAACAGAGCTGACGCTGTAATTCTGTAGTTCTGTCTTTTTGTACCTTGACAAATGAGTCACGCTTACATTAGTATCCAACTTCTATCTGTGGACATGTTGCTACAGTGATTATATGCTAACACACAGTCTAATGCATTGTGGCATTGCTAAAGTTTTCCAACTTGTACTGGAACACGGTTAACTTGAGTGTAACATCTTTTCCAGCACGTTCCACTTCTGAGGGAAGGTACAATTTTACTCCTCAAAACACTGGCTCCTACATTTCCCACAATGCATCTCGATATCCTTTTTTAACTTCTCCTAGCCCTCATAAGATCATAGTGACGGCATCACTTTGAAATCCTGAAGGCGTTTTCGTCAGACTTACAATCACAGAGCATCTTTGAAGGTTTGCTAGTTCTCCTCATTATGTGTCAAGAATTATGAACACGTGGAATACAGTGTGGTGGTCTTACCAGCGTCTGCACAATGGCATGGTTGGTGGCGTTCATGTGAGCGTTAAGGGGGAAGGAGCACTCTCCATCACAGTAGTTGGCCGGGTAGCCTTCAGGAGCAATGATCCAGTCCTGGGAGAAACACACGGAGTTCAGTTTGATACGTCGGGAAAATTCTTCTGGTGTTTTATAGCATTAGTTTACTGGAGGACGCTGCTCTTCGTCGCCTACAACAACAACAACAACGCAATCGACCCCCGTTGGTAAATTCAGGGTTAAACCTCGTCTCCGAAGACAAATCCCTGCTCAGGAGCGGCCGTCTGTGAAATCGCTCAGGGAGGCAATACTTCACTCCTCCTTTCTTCCCCTCTTCCCCTCTTCCCCTGCCGTGTCTCGGTATTTCACTCTGACAAATTCTCATCATGTTTTACCTCATTCTGACTTGTTTGCGTGTTTGCATCGGGCGCACTTTCCCGTCCGTGTCCCGTCTCTCTCTTTCTCTCCAGCTCCCTCCCTCCTTCCTTTACTGTGTGACTGTATTTTCTCATGTTGTGGGGACAGAAAACTAACTCGCCTTCCTTTTGTAGATTGTAGATTTTAATTTTACAACGTGATTAGGTTAAATGTTGGCCTTAGGCAGGTAGTGCTTGCGTTTAGGGTTAAAGCTACAGTCATTGTAATGTCCCCTGAAGTTATGGAAACTTAACTGTGTGTGTGTGTGTGTGTGTGTGTTTGTGTGAGTGATTGCTGGCAGTCTCCCTCTAGATGTCAGTGGTGTGTTAACAGCTCACAGTTTGTTTGGAAGGATGTACGTAACTCTGCCCTTCTCTTCATTTTCTTCCACTGTCTGTCTCCCGGTAAACACACACACACACACACACACACACACACACACACACACTTCAGTCTACTCCCACGTCTAACTGATTCTGCTCTGCTCTGCCCATCGGGTCTCCCACGGTAGCTTCATATCACCCAGTTTGACGAATTTCTTGACTTCTCAGAGTCAAACTGTAGGACTGGGAGACGGGTATTCAACTAATAAGACTCACAAAAAAGTGCCTTCATGATGCAGCAGCTGGCAAAGAACTGATTGACACTCTCAACAGCTCAACGGTTATTAAAAACAAATAAAACCGTGTACAATTTACTCCTCTGTACTCACTGTGATAGAGCCGTGTGCATTAGATGTGTGCAAATGTGTATAAAGTGACTTGAAACACAAGAAATCCATAATTGGGCCTGTCATGTGTAGATTTCTATGCACTAATGTACATCAGGGCATCCACGGCTTTAATTTTAGCACCTATGTGTACCTATGTGTAACATACCTGCCAGCCCAGCTCTCGGAAGCTGACGTACAGCTCATGTCGTCTGCATGCCGTCTTCTGATCGCTGCTGTTGTAATCTGAAACAGAAACCGTTGGGAAACTGCATCAGCTTGGAGAGATACCGCGAGTAACATTGAACCGCTGGGATACGTTTGCGCGGTGGCGTCTACATCACGCTGTTCGTCAGTGTTTAAAGGGTAAAAGCCGGGATAGCCAGCGAGAACTCTCTTTCCCCTCACATGTGTTGTTTTGTGAGAGAGAGCTGGTCTGGAGTCGCCCCGTTGGGAGATGATTAAACCGTCTTGGACAGGCGCTCCGCGCCGATGGACCGGAGACTAAAATGTGTGCAGTCACACACATCATCTGAGCGCCGCTGAGTTGATTTTGGGCGTTTATCAAATGTGTTCTTGTGAATATCTTGTTGTCCAAAAGGTAAGTAAGAACACATTTGACCAAGTACGATCCAAATGCCTGTAACTTGTGTGGATGTGGGACTGCCAGATATCCCAGCATGCCCGTTTGTACTGCTCAGTTTCAATTTGCCATATCTGAACAACCAAGTAGGAAAGTGTGAAGTTTGCATACTTGTTATTGATTAAGGGCCTTTCTTTACAAGACTGTGTATTGATTGAAACCACTGTGTGTGTGTGTGTGTAGCTCTTCTGAACGTGCTCTGCTTGTGCAAAGAGCAAAAAACTTCTATGGTCGGTGATGTAAGAGCGTAACTCGTACCAGTGGCTTTCCTGTAACGGCTCTGTAGGAGATTGAGTAGTCGTGCTGGTTGACCGATGCATTTTGTGGCTGTATGCGTTTCTACGGCTGCGTTGCTTTTCATGACAGGCTGCACGAGTTTAGGCAATCTGGATGGTGTAAGTACTAAACGAAATGTTGTAATCTAGCATTTTGGGTGGTTTTGTGTGCGCTTTTTGGTGTTTTTGGAACAGTCTTTGGGCTGAAAACCGTCATCTGTGTCTGGCAGCACCGGCTGAAACCTAAAGTTGAAACACGCCCCGTAATGGACTCCAAATGGCGCGTCACCGGGCTCCGATAAGAGCCGAGTCTGGCTTCACCCGCACTCTGCATGAGTGGAGCAATGAGAGCAAACCGTTCCTTCGAGCGAGGGCTGTGATCTTTCACCCGACGCTGCTAAATATGGGCCTCGGCGTGATAAAGAGCACTCGGCAAAAAACCCTTCCACCAATTCGGCTGAATGATGATGTAAAAAAAAAAATGCGCAATTACGTCCTGTGAAAATGACACATTGCACTCTGAATCTGAGAGGAGAAGAATAACACAACACGCCTCGTGTAATGCGCAGGGTGGAGGCACATGCGAGGGCGTGGACCGGAGCGCAGGCACAAGTGCTCATTAGGGCGGCCGCGGCGCTCTACGCGCTTCACGTTTTGCGCCGTCTGATGCGTTTGGACTCGCGCCTAATTGAATTCATCAGCGGTCAGATATTACTTGGCGCGAGCGGTGAGATGGTGACGCCGTGTTTATGGGCTCTCCTGGTCTTGCAGTTTGTTCTTAATTATCTCCGTTCCGCTGGCCCCGGTCGCCCCGGCGGCGGGGGCAGACGCTCTCAGGTACAGGTTTGGTTTACAGAGTTGAAGAGGTCATCGCTGGCATCGGTCGCCACGCCGACGCCAAGGCGGTGACGCGGACTTTCCGCCGAGGTTTCTAGGGCTCTCCTCTTGCTCACTCTCTTTGCCCCGCTTCATTAATTTGATCGTTTCCGATCAGTTTTTCATCGACCAACCAGAGGAAGGCTAAGAGAAAACTGAATACGTGGCAGCGATTAAGATCCTCAAAGGATCCTCATCGAGGAGGCGGCTGAGACTCGAGCGCGTTGAGCTGCTTGGTGGCCCCACATGTCAGGAGCTATCCTTCAGGCCTCGAACCACAAGTGATTTTAATTGCAGACGGTTGTTGGTCTGCACATTCTCACACTGCAGAGTTAATTATAAAACCGGTTTGGGAATCCCACTTCAGTTTACGTTGCACTGTGTGTTTGTGTCACTTGGGTTTCGATATACAATTTGGACTGACTGTTTAGCCGCGCGGAGTCACTACTTAGAGAAATCTAAGCTGCAATAAAACAATCTGCAGCTTTAGTTTATACGCAACTGGCTCTCACATTCAAAACATGTTACTTTTTCAGATTTGTTGACTGTGTAATTAGCCTGTTTGAAGAAACCTCTTAAACCTGGATGTTTTCAATGGACATATCTTATACAGAGAGGTAAATTAAGATGCTTGGAAACAAACCGTCTGCGCTTACAGTGTACACCGATCAGCCACAACATTATGACCACCGACAGCAGAAGTCAATAGCTTTGACCATCTTGTGACGATTCAACGTTCTGCTGAGAAACCTTTGGACCTGGCATTCATGTGGATGTTACGTAGACATGTACCACCCACCTAGACCAGAGCAGACCAGGTACCCCCACCCTTGATGGCAGCAGACATCCCCAGCAGAATACAGCCTGACACACAACAAACGGTTTAAGAAGAACTCAAAAAACATGAAGAACAACACAAGGTGTTGAACTGGCCTCCAAACTCATTAGATCTCAAAATGATCAAGTATCTGTCGGATGATCCACAAAGGACCCTCCTCTCAAACCATACGACCCAAGGGCCCCCCACTAACATCATCCTGTTACCAGACACAACAGGACACCCTCAGAAGGCCCAAGTCCACAACTGTTTTGGAGGCACAAGGGAGACCTACACAATATTAGGCAGCTGGTCATAATGTTATGCCCGATCGGTGTACAACACTTTTCTTACCACCCCTGAAAGTACGAGGCACTTGGAAATTATTTCTCCATAATAAATGGTTGCAGAGGTTTTCGGGTTTCCGTCTCTTGCCCAAGGAGACTCCTGCACATGGAGGGGCCGGGGAATTAAAACCGTGAAGATGACCTGGTCCACCACCAGGGCCAGAGCCGCCCCGTTAATAAATAACAAAACAAACAGACGCGCAGCAGCTCAGCTCCACTTTTAAACTGGCACTTTCAGATTTTGTTTTTTTCCAGAGCAATTGTGTCTGTCAGTGCGAGAGAGTGAGTCAGACCACAGTCGGGGATTTGTCACTCAGTCACAGCCACCACCCAGCCACTCACCTCACCAGCTCACCGACAGCAGCCTTGTTTAGTCAGCTGGAGTTGGAGGGAGACACACACACACACACACACACACACACACATATATACAATGACATTTCAATTATGTAAGGCTCATTTATTTCGGTCCCCTACATCTATACGTCCATCGTTCATTACCAGTGGCATTTGCAGCACATGCACAAGAAAGCACACGCATTGCACCAACACCCACAGCGCGCCTGGAGTTTATCTGTTTAACTGCCAAACCCACTTAGCTACTCGTTAAAAGGAAGAGCTGTAATTTGAATTCACCAGAGCCAGTTGCGTTAAGATTTCATCATCAAATCAAATTTCATTTTAAACAGATGCACTGACCGCACTGCCCGGGCCCGTGTGTTTTAGCTGGACTCGTCTCCGATGTGAAAAAGAAAAGAAAGAAAAAAGAAAAACAAGAAAGAAAAAATAACACGCGGAGACGGAGACGGCGAGAGAAAGTGGGATTCGTCTTCGAGAAAGGAGAAAGGAGGAGAAAGGGAGAACAAAAATGGTGGTAAAACTCCTACTGTGCTAATATACCAATCAGGCATAACATTATGACCACCTTCCTGATATTGTGTAGGTCTCCCTTGTGCATTTAAAACAGTTGTGGCTCATCAGAGAATGGACATGGGTCTTCTGAGGGTGTCCTGTGGTGTCTGGCAACAGAATGTGCTATTATTCATTTTTCTTTTCTAGTTGTTCCTAAGCGTTTTTTGCGTGTGTCCTGCTGGGGATGGCTGCTGCCAACAAGGAGGGTCACTGCTATGGGGTCAGGGTACCTGGTCTGGTGTCCACACAAATGCCAGGTCCAAAAATTTCCCAGCAGACGACTGAACTGTCACGAGATGGTCAGTGGTCATAATGTTATGCCTGATCGGTTTATTATTGTTTTTTTTTTTACTTTTTTTTTTTACGGCAGCAGAACATAAATGTGTCATCTGATTAGACGGGTCAATCCCGTGAGAGAGAGGAAGCTGAAGGTGAGACCGGTCACGAAAGTCGCTGCCTGCGGTGAGGTCAAAGAGTCAGCAGTAACCCCCAGACACAGTCAGGTGTTTCCCCCAGTCCAGCGTTCCTTCCTCTCCAATAGGAAGCGCCGCTTCGCCGGCGTCCGCCAGTGTGGAAATGTACAGTTTATACGTGCGTGATTACACAGTAAATAGAGTGTTTTTTTTTTTGTTTTTTTTTTTGTTGATCTATCAATCCATGGTCGACGGTTGGATTTAACAGATTTATATTGGCAGACAAAGGAGAGCAGAGGCTGGTCCTAGATCAGCTCCTGCAGGATACCACAGATTTTCCTATAATTATTCTAAAACCAAAAAAAAAAAAAATCCACTTCACTTTGCAGCACTTTCTTTCTTAGCATTGTGAGGAACATTTATAGAGTGTACAGTGTTTATATACAGGAAGCATCCAAGGACAGAGGAAAAGTACCATTGAGGCTGATTGGCTAAGAAACTTGGCTGACCTGATGTGAACCAGAGGTGATGTTTACATAGAGAGAAAATAGGCACGTTAACGTACTGCGCTACTACTTTTCAGCATTACTGGATGACAGCAGCTCCCCGCAGTTAATATATAGACTCGGTGCTCGGGGCTTTTAAGTGCACACACCCATGTTATACACACGCTCTCATGTTATAGAGACCCCCCTACTCCTTCACCCGGGTCTGGTTAATGATGCGTGACATTCAGCTTCGGGGTCAAATCACAGCCCTGGGCGGAGGGTGAACGAAGCTGCGGTGCTGCCCGCGCACAAGCCTCGGCGCCTAATGCAATCGATCGTTACCCGGCTACAGGCAACGTCCGACGTAGTGCACCTGAAAGGAAATAGATCAGTGTCGTTTAATCCCGTGCGGTCGCGCGTGCGGCTCAAAGGTTCATTTAATCATCACCCACCTTTTCCGATTACAGTAAATCGTGATGTGCGTAGACGCACTGAGGTCACACCACCTGCTCTGTAATTCCTATAATTTTCCAAATCTTCATAAACACACATTGAACTAAAAATGAACACTAATGCGCATCGGAGGACCAGCTTTCTTCGCGGTACGCTACACAGAGTGTATAGTATTAAGCAGCCAGGGCTCGTCCCCCCCCCGACACACACACACATCTACACGCAACTCATTTACCCTGCACCTCCTGGCCTTCAAAGCCATCAGCATTTACAGTCTGTGGGGCTCTTTAAGAGGAATAAAGCTGATATTTACTGTGGGCTTTCATTGAGTGTAAAGGCCCAGATTTGTGGTGCCCATAAACCACATCTCCCCTTCCTGCCTGTAAAAATTTAATGCCACACAGCTACCGCTGAGCTCCGGCTCCCATGAGTCTTCCATTCATTTCTTTTTCCTTTCCTTGAATGAGAGCAGCGGCGGCAGGAACCGACTCTAAGAACGGTACAAATTTGAAACCACCACTTACTATTGTACTAATCAAAGGTCTTAGAATATTCGTGAGCGTTTCAGTTGGATTTGTTTATATATATATATATATGTACATGTATGTGTTTATATATATCTGTGTGTATATATATATAAATATATATATATCACTCTCAGGTCTGTATTAAGCCAGCAGCAGTTGGCTAGCTTCGTTTAGAATCAAGGTACAGGTACAAGGAAACAACCTACCCAAGCTCTGCGCACGTGCAAAAACATGTAGTTCGTTTTAAATAAAAGGCAACGCTGAGCTAAGTCTATTTTCCCACACAGCTGGATTCCGTTGAAATTTGCGGAACAATCTATCTTTCCTGGCTCCGGGCCGTGCCCCCGTGACCGATCGGCGGAGGTGTGGACCGGGGTCCTCGGAGGAGCTACCGGCTGCTACGGGCGTGTCTTAGGTGCAGCGAGGTCACGCTAAAGCCGGGGACACAACTTTGACAGTCTTTACGGATTTTCAGACTTTGCAGAGTGCACACCGAGAGACCGGTTCGAGCTGGTTTCTGTGTGACGACTGAAAGACGTCACACACTTAGCGGCTGTGCCAGACGAGGGATCACACACCACATGATTTGTCAAACCCACTAAAGCCAGCTGAACGCATCAAACGCTCACGCAGCCACGTTAGACTGACTGAGACTGAGGTCGGGTCCGCTCCCCTCACACACATTTCTGGGTCAACTATCTACGTCAGCTAGTGCAGACTGGTGCAGACTTTGCCACCCATAGCACCCAAAGGCTCCCGTAAATGTAGTGTGTCCTCAGCTTAAATTGAGCACAAGTTGACCATACACAGATGGCGAGACTAACCTAATCTAGTTCTTGGACTGCAGCTTGTTGTATGTCCTCTAAGGTTCTTGCCTACGGTGTCATGTGTTTCATGGACGACTGGTTGATGTTAGTCCGTGATTGGCAGATGGTTCACCCAATCTCCTGACAAGTATCTATTTGAAAGTGGGTGTCCCTTTCCAAACTGTCCCCTTTAGAGGGTACTTCTTAACAGATGGATCAAAAGTTTTAACATAAGTATCTTTTTCATATTAAAGTGTATTACATACAAATCTCTTGAAGAAAGCTAGTGAGTGTGTTTTCAGTACCTCAGTCTAAATTTAGTTTTGGACATTGTTGCTTGTCTCTACAGTTTGACCTTCTTGGTACAGAATGATCTATGTCTAACCTCCTTTTTTTTTTCAAATTATTCTGCTGAAAGTGGAAAGTTCCTTCAAGGTGTCTACCTGTGAACAGGATTTACGACACCGGGACTAGTTTGGAAGCCAGTCCCGGTCCGACAACGGTGGAAACTTAAAGCGCGTTGCGCACGCTAACGTGTGATCTCCCAGTGACGAAGACATCCGAGGTGAAAATGATTTGCGCAGATTTTCATTTTTTTTTTCAGTTAGGAAGGAGGCGCAGACATCGCTTAAAAACGTTTCTAACCAGGTGATTAAAGTTTATTAAGGGGAAAAACCCTAAGTATATAAAATATCTCCCTTCCAGCATGTCTTGAGGAGCCTTTTAAGAACCAAACCGTGAACTCTGCTTTCACCTCCTTCTTGGACTATAGTCAGGAACAAATATTTGGACGTCATATAAAAAAAAGCCAGGATTTCCTTTAATGATACAGCGACGTGAATGAACACTGTGGCACAGGGCTGCGCTGAAATATAACAGCGGCTCAAATGTTTCTCCCTGAGACAAACCTCCATTCGACCACGTGACTTCAAATTTTTTGCGCTAAAACCAATTCATTGAGGTGGGGCAGCGGCTGCCGGTTCCCACCCTGCCTATTCAATAGCAGGGGAAACGCTGCTCCTTACTTAACATAAGCACTGTACCTCTTCAGCACAGAGACTTTCAATATACAGTATCCTAGTATGAGTCCCGGGCTGACATTAACCCTTCTCTACACTACCTGCCATTCATCAAACCCCCGAAACACCCCCCGAAAAAACAGTGCCTACATGTCAGGAGGGAAAAAGCTGTAAAATTTGTATTTATCGCAGGTGTTTCCCAAAATACACTAATCAAATGTCGCAGTGTCTGAAACCATCCAGCCAGCTCTCGGTACGAGAGCGAGAAAAGACTGCACAGTAGCAAATGCATGAATTCCCATAGAATAGGTGGTGGTGGTGTTGGTGGCAAGAGAAAACTTCTGTAGGCCCGATGTTTCAAATAAAATCAACCCTGAAGGAGGAAGGAGAGTGTCCCAACAGCCACGGAGACATAAAAGGAGAATCTCACTGTTGTCCACGACGTCCCCCCCCCCCCCCCCCCCCCCCTTCCCTCCAACCACTACTACTGAAGTTTATCTTTCTTCCTGTCTTTCATCACAGAGGTTATTAAACTCTGCGAGGGAGCTCCGCCATGTCTAATTACTCCGACGGTAAACAAAAGGAGGTCGGGGCGGGGAAGGAGCGGGGAGAACGAGGAGGAGGGAGCAGAGGAGAGGAGCGACAGATGAAAAAACACAGCTGGCTGAGCGCCGTGTTATTATAATTCTTTAAGCGATACTGTAAGCTTGGTCAGTCTTTTAGCTGCGCAGCTAATGACTGGCTAGACCTAATTACAGGCCGCCTGTGCTGCGCCGGGACGTGATATTCCTTCCCCGGATGGTTGTTAACCTCCCCCACAGCCAGAGCCCAACCCGACTCCCATTACCTCCTCAGCCCTCTTCGCCCACAAAAACCCCAAATTACCTTTAAAGGTGTTGCATTGTTCTTTTGGCAAAGTATACAAAAGCATTTTTTTTTTTTTTTTTTCCACTGCGCACACATCAGGCACACCCTGCATCGGTGGAAATATCCCTTCGAAAAAAAAAAAGCATCCGGGCAAATGAGACGCTGAACAAAAACTCCACAGTCTGCTAATTTCGGGCCTCGCGCAGCACGGAGTGAAAAACAAAGATGATTTATTCCGCTTATAATTGCGGCGCTATCTTAAAACTAATGCTGCAGGAAGTGATTTAGCTGAATCTGCCTCCTTTTGTCATCTGGAAGATATTTAATATCGACCGTCGTTAAAATGGCGAAAATGAGAGCGCAGCAAGGTCCAAAACCTCACAGGCGTAAGTTAAAGGCTGCTTTATAACTTTAGCAGGCGGAGCGACTTCAGAAATGTATGACAAATAAAGCAGTGAGGCCAAATTTATGAAATCCGAATGATAAAAGATAAAAGATGAAGAGGAATTGGCACAAGCGCAGTGAAGACCAAAGCAGCAAAATCAATACTGCACAGGTCAGAAGTCTACAATTTGAGAGGGAAGATATTTTTAGAAACCACAAAGCGTAAATTAACTTCAGTTGAAAAAAAAAAAAAGTTTAAAAAGCCTCTATGTGAAAGCTTGTGCACACATCAGCAATTAAAAGCAAACACGTCGCCTCCTTCCTCAGAGCGCCGCCTCAGATCTCATGCTTTTTGGGGTCAAATATTGGTGAAATATTCCTTTCAGTTGGATGTGCGGTGGCCTGAAATGATGTACTGTTGCTCCGCGCTGGAAAGAAACCGGGGGACGACGTCCACGTTTTGTTTCTCCCCATGAGCGCTCCACAAGACGGATGCTCTCCCCATCCATCGCGGCCTCCTCCCTGTCTCTGGAGTGAGTGATGCGGTATTGAAACCATATGCCCTCCTGAATTCCTCGCGGATCCTCCCATCCCGTCCAATCCCAGCAGTCCTCCGCTGGCCGCGGACACACGGCTGTCGCGAGGGGGGCCTCCCTGCTTCCTGTGTAGGATCTAAATATTTACACTCCCCGCCGTCCCGAGTGGCGAGGCGGAGAGGTCTTGATGTTTTGGGTTATGTAAAGTCCAATCCTCCAGGACGCATATTTAACAGATTGTCGTTGTTGGAGCGGACTTTTCGAGCAGATTTACTCCACTGAAAGCTTTCTTATCCTCCTGATGCAGGCAGGGACGCTATCGATGAGCTACCGTGTTATGTTGCTTAGGCGATGAGGCTTGTTATTTACCGCGTGGTGGAATTAAGCTATCCGCTAAGCTTTTTAGCTAACGCGGTGGAAGAAAGCACATCTGTTACTGAAACTCTAAGGTACTAAAAGCACATGGTGTGCGCGCTGATCCACCGCCGCGCTCCGGTATCACTTTGTCTTTGAGGCGTCTCGTCTTAAAGTCTTAGGACATCTAAGGACATCTCGAGTCAAAGGTGACAGCTGGGTAGAGGAGAGTACAGGTCTGGAGCCAAAACTGAACATGTGGTAAACTCTAACTGTCCTGTAGCATAACAAATGATGAGTCTTTGTTCTGTGTTGTGTCAGCCAAAGCTTTCATCTAACGCAATTACTGAGAAAGAGCCCCGCAGGAATTTAACTTACAACCTCTTGTCTTAACAGCGCTGCGGCGCAACCTACTGAGAAAGTCACCGAAGACGCTCTGAGCAAACAGGAAACGGAGCAAACACATCTCCGCGAAAGGGGAGCGCGCGAGGAGCAGCGGCGGGGACGGACTCGGCTCGGCCCCACGAATACTTCTGTGCGCCGCGCAGATGGTGGAGCCATTAGGGCAAGGTAGCAGCAGAAACAAAGCAGATGTGAGTCGCTTCCCAGGTAGCCAGCCAAGATGGGCTATTTGTAGCTCTGTGTCTGTGCTCGAAGCTCTGTTTCGAGCGCCGGAGGACCAAACGTGGAACGGCCCCGGCCAAGATTTCGGTCGGATCATTAGCTTTAGGTAGCAGCTCCGTGGCTAGCGCCGAGACGGTCTCGGGCTGATTCCGATGCGTCATTTGTTACGAGACTGACTCGAGTCCAGAAGTCAGGTGCGCTCTGGCTCTTGGGCACGTTTGAAAGTTAGCTGATACAACATGATGTGGGTTATTCGATCAAACTGATTTTAGACAATACAAGCAACGCGTTTTCATTGTAGGCATTCAAACAACGCCTTTCATTTAAGCCTAACAACAATATTTCCTTAAATATATCGTTTTTAGTTGAACATATCTTGAAGAACGCGAGAGTTTGATGTGCCTGCCTTGCCTGGGATCTTATATTTACTGCAGCATACAGGGCTCTGCTCTAATACACAGCAGACTCAACGGTTTAGAGGGGCTTGGTAATAGCATCGCTCTTCATCTGTCAAATTAGCCAAGGATCAGAGCAGCCTTAGCGGAAGGCTCACGGAGCATTATATGCCGCGATAGTCACACAATGAAGCCTCACGGGAGCAGCTCAGCTTTAAGCGCTATAAAGTCTGGCCTGAGTTACACAGCAGGTGAAAGGTGGACGGATTAGGGTTCGGTTTAATTTGAAAAAGCCCGCAGAGCGCATGGCATCGGGTTTGTACGCGGCCATTACATCACGAGCAGGAAGACGAGCGAGGGCAAGTGACGAGGAGGTTCAGGGGTCGCTGGCCTAAATCTTCGTGTCATTCTGAAGTCTTGTTATCGTACGCATCGTCTTTCTCTTTGATATCGAACCCAAGTTCCGTAAAACTGCCTCCATTTATCTCATACTCTAGTTTTTGCTCTTTTATTATTAAGTGTTTCTAGATTAAAGTTGCGTAGCCAAATCCTCCCACCAGCAGTGTCAAGTCCGTGCAGACAAACTCCCCTCATAAATAACACCTCATATGTGTTTGTTCTGAAAAACACTACACTCTCTGTTCAGGATACCGGCGCTGGGAAACACCGCACTGAATCCATACAAGCGACGCTACAGTGGAAACAGATTTCCGACAGATCATCCCTGGGCCACAATTTTGGTCTGATGGGGGTTGATTAGGGAGAGCTCCGGCAGGAGTCAGGTCCAATTTATCAGGAATCTCAAAGAGAAAACCTTCCGCCAGACTTCAAACACATGCTACCCATCCGCTGATCTCACCGGGTCAGACATCATCTGCGGATGCACTGAGGTTGTGCTGAGGGCAGTTGCGCGTCTGATTGCGTTCACGGTTGTGGCACGTGATGAGGTCGGCTGAGGTTCATGCAGACTGACCTGCTGGGCCCAGACCCCTGGATCCCTCTTGCGGCTGCGTGGACCGGTTGCGGTTCTGCTGCCGACGCTTCCCGCCGGTGGAGCGGGCGCTGCGGATGCGCACTTCGCTGACTTTGAAGAACGCCACCATGAAGGGCTGCTTCTCCAGAGCCCCGTCGCGTCCTACGAGCCCCGCGTCCTTATAGCTGATGCTGCGCCCTGCTTCGAAAAAAAACAAACAAACAAAAAAAAAAACGCCACGATCAGGAACCACACTGTGAACGGTTTGGAAATGGAAATGGGATGGAAATCCCTTACCGCTGCTGGTCTCCACGCTGACCTGCAGACCCAGGTTGTGCGCCGGACTCATCACCCAGAGGTTGCTGGTGGCGGTGATGTCGAACTCCAGCCAGCCCTCCTCGGCCGCCCACAGTCTGCGGGACTCCAGCAGGAACAGATCGGCCTCTCTGAGAGAGCGTGAGAAAAAAATAAAAGGTTTAAAAAAATAAATAAATGCTTGTGGCTAAATAGTGCCAGTAGTGACATATACACGAAAATGTTTTCAGATGATGGGCGGTCTGAAGCTAAATGTCAAAATGTATGAAGTCAGTGTCTTTATTCGTCCATGGGAAGCTTACTGATGCCAAACTGGAATAGAGCTCCAGTTGAACACGCCGATGTTTAATACACCGATCACGCGGCCACAACATTACGACCACTGATAGGACACGTAAATAACACGGACCATGGTCTAAACCTTTGGATCTGGACGCCCTCAGAAGGCCCAATGTTATGCCAGAAAATATGAAATCAGATCAAGTCAAGATTTAACTTAAATGCAAGTAGAACCTTACTGCTGAAGGAAAAGATTCGAACCAACCACTTTTTATCTCGTAAACCGAGCTGCCTTTCTAGATAAGTCACTTAGGAGCGTGACGTCCCTCACAGGTTTCCCGACGAACAATTCAGAAGCTGAAAACTATCTGTCGCTATTTTAGCATTGTCTGCCCTGCTAAACTCCCAGCTAGCGCAAAAATAGGCAAACGGGTGGAATTTGAGTGGAGCCGCCCACTCGTCGTTGCCACGTTTTTAACCGTGCTTGCGCACGTGTTTTCTTGACCCTTTAACATAGTTGGTCTGTGGGAACTGAGTCACTTTCGCAGCCAGCCACGACCGGCCGCTTGAGAAACTGCCAAACTGCATTAGTAGAATTTGTTTAGTATGCCTCACTTTGATGCTATGCACCAGATCGCAGCAAAATCAGAGAGGAGAGCGAGCTAAGATGGTTTGTGTCAGGGTAACAGTATCATAACAAAACGACAGGAAGATGGATAACCGCACTGAATTCTACTTCAGCGTGGATGTGACCTTCGGGTCCACCTCTCTGAGCGCTCAGGAAAGAATTAGAAGTTTGGTATCAGGCTACACGCATGTTAACATCATTTACGATATTTAGCGTGAAATGAAATCGGGTTTCCAAATGGAGGAATGTGTCAGACGGGGGGTAAAAAAAAAGAAAAAGAAAAAGGGACGAGCATTTAATGAAAAGAGAGCCGAGGAGATAAGGAAAAGACAGAGTGTGAGTGATAAGAGGGCCTGTCCTCCCACCGTCCCATTACAGCCGTAATAACACAGCAGCGGGCCTGTCGGACCCCTCCTCCAGAACCGACATCAAAGCGTCGCAATCATCCAGGTGTTCGGAGAATGCCCCTGCAGTCATGCTTCAGCGGCCCTCCTTTATTGGTCATTAATGAGAGTGTTTCTGACGGCTTCTGCGCGACCGGCCCCCGCGCCTTGTTTTCCTTCGCTGCGTCCGAGTCCTAGGTTCAAGCGTTTGTCACGGCACGGGCCAGCGTACGTCTCTGGGCGCTCCGGTCGCATACCGCTCGCGTGACAAAGCGCGGGAGGGAGCCCGTCAGAGAGCCGCCCCGCAGGGTGAAACCTACTGGGACACTACTGTAAAACTTCTTATTAACTGACAGCTCAAATGAACTGGAATAATAAGGTCAGGAGTCAAAGTTGTACTTTTTTTGTTCTCCAATAAATCCACTTTATAAGTCTTGTCAGTGACTGTTGTAAAAAACGTTATGCAAGGCATAATAAGAGTATAGATCACAGCTGGCCTGGTTAGTTCACCCTTTAAACTCCCGGAGATGCATATTTGTAAGACTGTAAAAGCGGTATCTAAGACACCTGGAAGATCCTCTATGCGTTTAATGAAACTGTGTGTGCAGCAAATGAGGACTAGAATTACATGAAAATACACGTATAAAAACGCTGCCAAATGGGGAACCGCTTAATGAAAACAGCCTTTTCCCGATACGACGCGAGGCCCGCCACATTTTTGGCTTTGTCGTCTCACACATTCTTCGCCTGCTGTTAGAGAAACCACCCCAATCAAATGAAAAGTACAAAGGGTGTCAGGCTAATTAAGCGCTCTATCATTATGGCTGGGAGTCAAAACAGGAGCCGGGCATTTGCGGGGTTGGCCGGGCGGGGGGGGGGGGGGGGGGGGGTGCGAGAAAGTTAACAGGCTTCCTGCTGATTGGCCCATTACGAACGCAGGGTTTGGCAAAAGGCAACAGGAACGCAGTCTGTAATTTTCTTCAATATGTGAAAGAAAAAAAGAAAAAAAACCCCTCGTCACCTACAATAATACAGAAGTTGGAGATATCTGGGCCCTTTAATCTCTAAATATCTCCAAAAATAAAGCGGTTTACCTCCAGGCCAGGGAGCACAAACTAACCATTGTAGGGATACAGGAATGCAGCAAATAAGTAGCTCTTGATACCCCTTTACAGCCTTTGAGAGACAGAAAAATATACTTTTCAAACATCTGTGTGATGTTCTTCTCTAAACTTTGGTCTTGGAGCGCAGTCTGAAATCACCGGGAGTTAAAGACCCCCCACTGTAACGTGTTAATCAAGTGTAATAGTTCTTCATGTGCCAACAGACTTTTTAGGGGGGGGGGTGTGTAATCTGGTGTGTAATCACCGACTAAATATACAGAGCCTTATAAGAGTTGGACGCGAAAATGTATATCAGACATTCTGTTCATGTTATCAGGCTTGACAAAACACAAACATCATTCAGAAATCTCACTGAATGTTTACCCAGCCCTGCAGACGTAATGTAAATGTTTGGCATGTATTAGGAGGATTTTGAAGAGGTTCTATTTCTGGTGACAGACTAGGGTATGTGCAAGACACAGGAATACCTGCACAGATAAACAAATCACGAGCTTTACCTTTTTTCGTTTTTAGGAAAAGTCAACTCTGCACACTTCCTGGTTTCGCCGTATTTTATGTTGACACTGTCGATTCTCAGAAAAAAGCAAAAAAAGCAAAAAAAACAGTAGTGCAACTGCTTTGCAGGCTTAAGGAGCCACTTGAGGGTGCATCAGTGCACATGAAGAACATAAAACTGTGTCCAAGATCTTAAAGTGTCATCAGATGAGTGATAAATGCTGTACAAGGAAAAACAAGAGTGTTCTTGTCTGTGTTTGTGTAACGTGATATCTCAGTTTCCTACGAGTCCTACTATGACATATTTTATTTTGTAAGAGAAAAAATGGATGAGGCATAAAAATGTTGTTTATATTAACCAATTAATTACTGGCAATTTATGTTATTTCTTGCTACTTGGTGTGTCCTCTATTTATAATGCTCATAGAAAGTGTCAATGTGTTGTTGTTTTCCTCGCTGGATATTATGTTTGATGTGCGCATGCAACTTCTAGGATAGACAAAACGTTTGGCAAGATAACTGGAAGAAAAATGAACTGATTAAATAATTCTAAACAACTATATTTATATTTCCACTTGATATATGAGGTTTAACCCGACTGGGAGCTACTGAGCAGACAGTTTCTTAACGGCCACTTGAGGCTAGCTCCAAAACCTAACGCAATCCCTTTAGAAATAAACACGTTCACAGAAAATCATTTAGGTCTCTATGGTGAATGTTCTCACTTGCTGCTTTTCCAGTCACCCTAGAAATGCGCAAAATCCAAATATAGCAATTAAAAAAAAATAAAGTAATGGAACATTTCGCAATACCTGGCAAATATCGCTAAAACACTTTTATGCTGTTGTGAGGTGTTGTTTTCAGACGTATCGATATAACGGTTTATTGCAAAAGTGCAATTCTCCTTTACAGACGTCCCACGAGAGACGCATGGGGTCATGTGACCAGTTCATTTCAAGTCCATCTTCCTCAAAGTGACCAGAATTTAAGAGAATTACGGGATATCAGGAGATGAAACTTTGCAGCTACTATAGTAACTATAAGACTTATAGTAACGCAAAGGGCCTGACTATTTTGAGGGACATATGATTGCCCAGGCTTCACCTGCCCACTTCATCCCCACTCATACATTTTTGACCAGTTCCTTTAGATGGAAGTTACTGCATGGTTTGTCCATCTTTACTTATAGTAATTGGTTCAACCACACAGCGCAAGCAAATATTTTGCTTCACTGAATTGCTGAAACCAACAAATGCACTACTTACACCGGTGTGTGCAAACAATCTAAATTTGTGGAGGAAGTCGGGCTTTGGTCGTTGCGAGCGTGTTCACGTGTTACCTGTCAGGGTGTTCCTTGACCACCTGGTAGACTTTAATTAGGAAGGTGTCGTTGCGGAAGGCGCGGCTCACGCACTCCTTGTAGAGGCGGAACTCGGCCACGGTGACGGCCTCGCCCTCTGGGATCTGTGAGAGGTTGAACTTAAACTCCTTGTGGTGTCGCCGCCGCGGGGAGAGCTCCCTGTCGTACTCCACTGTGGGAAACACACAGGCAGAATCATATCATTAGACACGAGGAGGAAGACAATGGAAGATAACGCAGAGAGACTAACCAAAGAAAAAAAAATGACTGCTGGTAGGCAACTACTGACCACCAGTAGAAATGAGTGGTAAGATCCGTGCTTAAGCTGATGAATTCACATCAACATTATTATCACCTTTTAGCCTATACGTTGCCTTTTCAGGGTCTCAAGTCCAAGATGTATTTCCTATATATAGGATTAAATTGTATATTTACAAGCAGGGTTCCTGTCTAAATATACAGCGGTGAATGATGAGCGGATATCCTTTTCACAGACACTGCACAGAGGTCGACAGTAGAAGCATTTAAAGCACACAAACGTATGATTTATACATAAAGTCTAATAGGTTTCTGTTGCCGCAGCTTTCCATAAATAAATCCCTGTTATCATCAGTCCGAAGCAAGAGCCCACGTTTTTTTTTCAGCAGAAGAAAACTCCGAGACGTTCTGCGACCACTTCTGACGCCGTGAAATGACAAAAACCAACAAACGCTCTCCCTCCTATGTTTTAAGTGCAATATGCACCATAATGATTACGTGCTCTCTGGGGAATCGGTTCCTGTCTCCGACGGAGGTTTTGCTCCCACAGCAAAGGCCCTTTAGAGTCGACAGATACGAAGGGAAAGAAAGGGAAATGACGAAAGTATGCAATTAAAAGGTTCGGTACAGAAATAGCCGAGCCAACATTAACGTTAAATGTGTGCTTTTTTTTCTGCGTAACTCACAAAAACTATTCTCATTCAGAAACTACAGCAGACAAAGGCACACACTTACTATTCTTAGTCACTCATCACACTCTGCCGGTATGCTACGCCACACCGCACACACAAACAAACACAGGCACACAATAGTCTTTCTACACTGGAACCAAACATAGTTCACCAGACTTTTTTACTAAAAATACACTTATTTGCTTTCTTATATGTGTGTATATATATATATGGTAGAGGTTTAATGGAAAGATTAATACCATCTTTTCTGCTTAAACATAAATAATTTATACATAGAGTTAACCAACAACTGGTTAGCTTAGCTCTAAGACTGATAAAAGTGGACATGGCTTTGTGTGATGTTAATTAAATTTTGGCAACAACTCTTAATCTCTCTAACAAGATATCTGCACAAACTTGGAGTTTAAGTCGGGTATTGCAGCCAGACTGAGAAAGTACAGCTAACTTAAGGCAGATACGAGCTAAGTTAGTAGTTAGCTAACTTATGCTGCTTTATAATGGGGTCGTGTTTACCCAGAGGTGCAGGAAGTTTAGCGATAAAATTTTTTGCTATGACAACCATAAGCTCCCTTTAACCCACAAAGGCTCTTCAGTGCATCAACAATGCTCTACTACTCCTCCTCCAACCTACCCTATGACAGATGGTCGTTTGGACCGAAAGTATAGCACACGTTCTTTGCCCGAGAAATCATTTCCAGAAAAGATGGAAGTGAATGGTAAGTTAATATACTGCAATGTAATTACACAGAGTTTTCTTTGTGGTTTTATAATATGTATGAGTAAAATACTAATATCCCCAGTGACCTCTCAATCTCTATCCTCTCTATCTTACCGGTATGCCATCACATTTCCTACATTTTGCTAAGTGTGGCTTCTAGAGTCCTACAGCTGTCTTCTTACACTTTATTTGCCATTATAACCCTTTGAATACCAAGCATTTTGTGTACACAGCTTCACATGTTGTAAACACAAATTCATAGGTTTCTTTAGTCGGCAGCATCAGCATCAGAGGGCAAGTCTGGTTAAGTTAAGTTAAGAAAACCTAAGTTAGGTGGACTTGCTCGCTTACTTCGTAGAAGCAGTGCTTAGGTTTGTGAACTAGTCTGGCTAGACAGAACCTAAGTTAGTGGGATAACAAATAATAATAAAAAAAAATACCAGTGGGAAAAAAAACAAATGTAGTTTTCTCACAGAGCCACCAGCACAGTATTCTACTACCACACGTACAGTCCAGTTATACATGTCCACTCTGCTGAAGGTCTAGTATGAATAGACTTTCTGAAAATATAAATGCAATAGTGGGCGACTAAATTTTCTTTACCCTTTTAGGCCAAAGCTTATGTAAGAAAAATGTAGTTCTGTGCCGGAGCCACGCTTCTTAAAACTTTCTGGTAATTTTATGATGTGGCGCCCCACCCAAAATGGACCAGTGACACATTTTGTTCCCCGGAGCAGAAGAGAAAATTGTGTTGATGTGAGAACACTGGAACCAATAAGAGTCTCCGAGAAGTGCCAGCCCCACCTTGTACCCACACCCAGGAAGGTCAAAGCTCACCTCATCCCCAGACAGTTCCAGCTTACATAAATGTTGAACTCAAGTGACAAACAGAGCGGGAGAGGTGCAGGCAGGGTGGACACGTACAACACAGTTGCTTTGACTTCGCCAAAGCCAATTAGAATATTTTAAGAATCTCAGTTTACATCTGAGCCTGGAAACCACCTATGGAGAATGAGCTGTTAGTCGCATCAGAGTCGCCGTGACTTCTATGAGACGTGACAGTGGCCACTCCACAAGCTTCCCACGCGCACACACACAAGCAGCAGCGACTGCATGAGATATCGGGCCTGCTCTTGTTTAGAAGGCAGAGTAGATCTGCAAAGCTCGTGTGGAGGCTTGAAACAGAGGTCATGGTACTCTAAATGACTTTACAACAAGACAGCCTGGCCTCGAAGACCAAGGGCTTGAAATTGTATATTCGCCATTTAACAACCTACTGACATCTTGGCTTGAAAACTCATTGATAAACTGTAGGTTTTTGAGAAAGTTTTGCTTTTCTGTGATATTTAGTACTTGTGCTGCAATGAATGTTAAATGTGTAAAAATAAATGATCGGACGCATAGACACAGACAGATTCAAATTAAAAATATATTTTATCATATTTGCCGCATATTTGTAACGTTAAACCACATCAGTCGTAATAGTGTTCATATTAGATGTTTTATTAGATGTGCTTGGTTTTTATTATTTGTTGAAATGTTCTGTTTTTATTTTGCGTGAAGCACATTTTGTATGAAAAGTGCTGTATAAATAAAGTTTGATTTGATTTGATATTTAAGCACCGTGAACAGTTTTCCACCAGGTCTGTTTTAAACATAGCCAGGGCACTGCTAGTTAGACGCAGACAGAAAGTGGGAATTAGTCACGGTCCTCCAGTGAAGTAGGAAAAGTGCTAATAGAGTGGTCCTTGGATTAAGCTGTGGACAGCCCGGTATCCTGAAATACTTTTCCGAAAACCGCTACAAAATGCGCCTATGGCTGAGTAAGATTCATGTCTAGGTGTAAACGGTTTATGCTGAGGTGAAAAATGTACGCGCCGCTTTCATTAGGCCTTAATGAAATTCGCAGGACACATTACTTTTAACATTTTATTTTCCTCACATCTGAACCTCCAGACCCTCTTTAGCTCACTCAACGGCTCGCCGGTCTGTCCGGATGAACCGGGGAGTAGTTTTGAGCGGGGGGCGCCCAGATGAAGACCAACAACAAAAATGATGAAATACGCTACGGTGGCATCTCACATTATGGCGCGTTTTATCGCCGCGACACTCTGCGGAGCGGCCTGGGAGCCGCGGCGTCAGCGGCTAAGTAGCATCCCAGCTGCCTCTCCACCTTCTCAGCTTGAAATTCGATTGAAATCCGCCGAGGTTTCGCGTCCAAAATCAAAGGGAAGTCTTCACACAAGGCGCACGGGGAGCGTAACCTCTGTGCTAATCCACCATGACGTGAGCTTTGAGACAGGAACACACAGAAGGGAAAAGGGATTTGGATTTGGATGATTCAGGGAGGAATTCATTCCAAGTGATTCTAAAGATGGGAAAGGAGTGATTATATTAGCGGTGCAGAAAGTGCTCGATGAGACCGCGGGAAAGGAATGTAAATGTGTCGTGTTTACAAAGGCTAATCTGTATTTGTATTTTATGGCTTAATTTTGATGCTCCCACCACTTCTAAGCAGCCCGCGAGAAAATACACACAAACATTAAGCGGCTAAGTTAATTTTCACCGAAAACTGTTGACTATTTTCACTCTGATTCCAAACCACACACAGAGGCAGCCGGGGCTAACCAGTGCTGGGGAATTTCTCTGATGATTCACCTAAATGCTGCGGGTGATTTAATCTCCTATGAGAAAGAGAAACACCCAAAACAGAAAGAGAAAGACAAGACGCAATGACTAAGGAGGGGGGATTAAATAATAAGAAAAGTGAAAGGGTGAAATTAAGAGGAAAGCAGTGAAGGAAAGAGAAACGGGAAATGACAGAGATTTTTTTAAAAAAGTGTTTTTCTTTTGGTGTTTGAGAAAGACACTTTGGTGAATGGTGAATCAAATTGGATTTGCTGAATGGAAACGAAAATACCACAAAGGAGCATTAATAATAAGCTAAAATAACACCAGAAGAAGAAGATGATGATGACAGGGAGAGGAGCAGGATAAGATGACAAGACCAGACCAGTCAAAGCTGTCACGAGAGATGAATACGGGGAGACCAACGGGACAAAAATGGAGGGCGAGGAGGAAGGAGACGCAATGAGAGGAGGAGGAGGAGGAGGAGGAGGAGGAGGAGGAGGAGGGGCGAGACACTTAGTGACAGAGAGAGAGTGAGATGGACGATGTGCAGATTCTCTTGGACGCTGTGACGGGAGCTGTTCTCTCGTTTCCACCTGCGCAACATCTGGCTCTGCCGTCCCGTCGCTGCTGCTGTAGGTATTACGGCGGCCCACATACTGTATACGCGCACAGGGCTTCAAAACCTTCTGATATAGGGAAAAGTTTGCATTCACGTGTATCTACTTTATATTATTCATATTTACAGCCCATACCCAAGGACTCACTATTAGCACATATCTTCTGAATATTATAATAATAATCTTGTATTTGATTTTACAATTCACTAGTTAATGAACGCACATCTGAAATTATTTCTTTTATGCTAAGATCTCTTAATAAATGGTGAGTGATGTAACTTTTCCGTAAACTGAATAAAAATTCATATAAATCAACCAATGCACCGAAAAAAAAATGGAAAAAGGCAATTCCAAAAAGAAAACTCGGTGCGTTGATTGGATGAACCATGTGTTGTCTATCACAAGCTCACTTCAACCATACAGTTCAATGAACTATTGTATATTATGAAAAAGGCAAAATGAACCCAGCTCAGAGGAGCAAGCAGTCAGTGTAGCTTGCTTTGCCTATAGTATGTTATTTCGTAATCAAAATCCGTGGCACAGGCTGTTGATCGGTTGGACTTTGCTCAAAATTGGACAGACTGAAGCCTGGTAAGATGGATTCCTACGCGATCATGTGAAAATCCAGCTGCCACCCGAGGTAACAACACACTCTCTAAGAAATGGCTGAAGAGGAGCAGTGTCCACGTCCTGCACAGAGGCTGGACCTTCACCCTGACACGCTGGCGTTTTCATAAAGTGGGATGCGTGTCCCTTTAAGAAGGAAAGGAAGGAAAAGGGAAAAAGGTGCTGAAAGAAAGACAAGCGAGTGAAACTGGGAGCCAGACGGCTCGCTGTCCACGGGGGAAGCGGTCTGCCTGAGTGGACAAACAGGTGGACCAGACAAAAGATGAGACCAGAACGAATGTGACAGTGACCGATGACCACAACCTTGGAACAAGAAAAAATAAATATAAAAACAAACAAAAATCCCCCACCAGCTTTAAAAAAGCCATTTAATATACAATGAAAGGTTGTTTAGGATGTAATGACCAAATCTGTGAGCAGAAGTAAGTAAGTACCTTAAACAGAGGGTCACTGACAGCTGTTAGTCTTAAATCAACCGTGTCATGGAGTATTTGGCCACAATATTTAAACATTAGATTCCTTAATGCTACAGAAAGGTTCCCGTTGCTTGTTGTAGCCGTTACTGCTTATATAAATTGTAAAGAGCAGAGCGTCTGTGGCCTTAGAGTCTTAGGGGAGCTCCTATTAGATCTGTCAGTAAAATTTGCTAAGTACCACTTTGATGACAGATAGAGAGATTTGGTTCATACTGCCAACCTAAACAGAATTTTTCATCCTCCGACAGACATGCAAAATATTCCTGACAGTCATTTCACTTCAGTGCTTTGATGCTTCCTACCACAGTACTTTCAAGAACGACTTTTTTTTCTGACTGCAGCCTTAAGTCCTTTTACCAGATTGACGGTACATGAAACTGTCCTCGATTTCAACATTGTCTGCTGAGTGCAGCGGACTACGTAAGGCTGCATTTGCATATCCCATGATGCACTTGCACAACCACGGCTTGACTTTGTCTCTGCCTCTCCGTCGCATCAGGAAAGAATCAGCGTTGACCTCTGTTTTTTCTGCTAACGCTGGAACACGCAGCCAGTGTAAGTGCGTGTTTCTGTACAGAAAAACCGAGATTCCAATATCTTCTCAATTACCATTCTCTGTGTGGGTTTTATGCAAACAGCATGCAAGGACTGGATCCCAGAAGACCTTCATAAAATCTTTGCCTTTTAATGAAATCTGTAATTTACAACAACCCACAATGTATCCCAGTGAAGGACAGACTGAAGTAGAATGAGAGTGAACGAGGCAAACTAATGGAAATTTAACATTCACACAAACACCCTTCAAATTACATATTCCCACACCAAGAACCTGTCAACATTGTTAAAGACTCTCCGGATGGCTAAACCAACAAAAAATGTCCGGGATGTCCAAGGCACGAGAAGAATCCATCTGTGTTTATGTAATTACTGCCCATAATCTGTCTGGTTTTTCTCTCAGATTTGATGGTTTCTCAGGATAGGTCAGGCAAAGTCATCCATTTATCGTTAATTCCTCCAAAAGTCCCATCTAATTAAAGGTTTGGCTTGTCAGATTGCTCTTCCCGGGGAAACTATTGCAGTTGATACTTTGGCAAACGCCACTGTTTCATTGAAAAAGAAAACATCTCATTAAGTGGAATCTTTATGCTGTAAACACCAGTCTTTCTGAAGAGGCTGAAACCAGAATTTGTGCCTCAAACTCTTCAGGCTTTGGCTTTGATACAGTGTGGAAAGATAAAACATCAGGACAGCTGTTGATCTTTACAAAGCAGATGAATACTGGCAGCTCTGAATACAAGTCATAGTGTGAGCGGCTTGAGATGTTGCCACCATGCTTGGTTGCTACCAGGAGTTGTTTCTGCTGAGTGCTTTGGCTCTTTGTAGTCAAGCAGCTGGCAGTGCATATCCTGGGGTCGAGGTACGGATGAAGGGACCGGAGAGCCGCTGGGAGCCATCATCAGCTTTGTGCGAGGGTATGTGCATGCGCTGTGCGTCTTTGGAGGCCCATCGCGCGCTCTCATCTTCTCCCTTGACCCTGCATCAAAGCCGACACACTGAGAGCCACAGGACCAGCCAAGGGCCACTGGCAAGAGCGAGACTTTATGTCCACTGGATGTAGGCGCACAAACACACGCCTAGACATTTCACACACAAGGCTTACGGACGTGCATTCGGGATAATTACACGCATCTGGGCACTGTATGTATACACAGGTACGGATGGAAACGTCAAAGTCGCTTTACGGGACACATGACGAAAGCTCACATTCCCACCCATACTTCAAGGCTGGGCGGCAGCATCCGTCCATAGCGAGCATATGAGGCAGCGAGGCCAGCCCATTTGCAGACTGTCAAGCCCCATTAGCAAACACAGAGCAGCAGCCAACAGCTCTACCCTGTGTGTCCAGAAGAAATCGGTAAAATGATTACCACTATGTGCTCCTGACAGACAGCTGAGAACCGTCATGACATCTGCTCAAGAGCCCGGAACTCTGAAAGCTAATTTTGAATTCTCTGCGCAAAAAAACAGAGGGGAAGGTAAAAACCTGTCTGGTTCCTGTCTGGTGCTCAAGAAGCGTGATGGAGTAGATGCTGAGACTGCGAGACTTCAGACCTCCGAGGACATAGGTGTCAAACATACTGCCCGAGGCTCCAAAGCAGCCCGCCAGATGGTCTAATCTGGCCCTCAGCATGAATTTGTAAAGTGTGGAAATTGCATAGACGACTATCCCTAATTTGTGCACTGTTTTAGTAAGAGAAGTTTACAGAAAACAACACTGAGACCCAGGACTAAACAGTAGACAGAAATGTGTCGTAATTGCATTTATTTTCCTTAAGATTTTTTTTTTTCAGGATAGGGTTAGGGTTACTTAGGGTTAGGGTTAGCACTAAAACAGTTGTAATTGCTTATAGATTAATATGCTTAACTAAAAATGTTCACTCTTGGGAGTTTGGAGTTTCTTGGTCAGGACAAAAGCACATGAGTCCTGTCCTGCTCTAACATTCACACAGACAACAGAGGGCTTGTGCACAACCTGTTGCAAGGCTTTTATGTTGAATATTTCCAGAGCAATCCAAAAAATGTTACACTTTCATCGAGGCAGAATGAATCTTTGTGACACTGAACATCTACATTTCAACTTCACATCATTCAAATGAATAACATTCGAAATCAGAATCGCGCAGCTTTGAATCCAAGCTACGAAGCGCTAGCAAAGAGCACAAACCAACGCGGCACTTCAGGAGAGGCTAACAATTCAGCACACACACACATCCATTGATGGTTTGAAACTGCAGCCTGCTCTTCTTCCACTACCTCCCACAGGTTACAGTACATAATGATCTCACAGGACAGGCATCCCCAGGAACAAAGGCCCCATTTGAACCATATAATCACATTTTTTCTCCAGCCATCATCTTCCACATAATCCCTGAAAAACCATTTGCGTTTTTCTAAAGGCCCATCCAAAACCATGACACATAATGTCAGGCGTACCGTCCAAGGACACACACAAACACCCATACACACATCCACAGAGCATTTAATTTTTTGTTCCCACTACTCCGAGCTCCATCACCGCCGTTCTGCATTCCACACAGGATGATAAAATGAAAGTCTGGATACGCATCTATCGTTTGTCGTTTTGAGATTTTCAGCCAGTGCGGAGTGTGTGTGGGTTTGTGCGTGTATGCCTAACCCTGAGGGCAGGAGGATAATTTGGTGTAATTGCTCCTCTGCCGGGGCTTTGCTAACAGATAGATATCCGAAGTATGGCTGTTGGACTGTGTAGTATCAGTATTTTCCATCGATGTACTGACAGCTGAGTGGTAGCGGTCTGAGACTTGGCTCTCTGTTGAGTCTCCAGATGGCCTCCAGGTAGCTGGACATGTCATACCTGTGTGTCAGTAGGAGATGTTATTCCATCTCTTCAAGCACTATTACTCAGGATTAAGACGTGGACCTACTAACTCGAATGCAGGGGGCATTTAAACCAAAAGGTTATGTGAATGTTGTTTTTCCACTACATGGACCTGCTTCAATAATGTACAATAAGGTAAGAAAATGTAGAATAATTTAAAGAAAGATACTGCAACAAAAGTATGTCATGTAACACAGCATAAAGTACTTTATGTCTGGTGTACTTAAAGGAGACGATGTTACAACAGTTTTTGGCTCCATTCGGGGTGACTCATTGCGATTCTGTTTATCGTGACTGGTGAAGCAAACCTATGCAAACTTTAAACTTGAACAAATTCACATTCACAGCAAACAAATGGAATGTGTATGTTGGACAAACAACGGCTTTCGACAGCTGGGTGTTTAAGTTGGCCGTAAAACACGAGTAGCGGTATCAAAGATAAAAATTAGTATCCGCAAGTATGATCTGTGGCCCAATTCCCTGATTCACAAAAAAAAACTATTCAGCCAATATAAGATGGATTTGCAGTTCCTACAGGGATCTTGCATACTAATGTTTGGATTGGAGGTATAGCATTTGCTTCAAGTTCAATAAGTTTACTGAAATGTCGAAACCTTGCACTAATTTTGCAAAATGCAAATTTTGTTTTGTAAGCCAGTCAAGTCAAAGATGAGGTGACTTGCATCTGTGAATACATTTGTATGTAGGGGAGAAACCCTGCGAGTTCATGCACAAATTCGACTTTTACACCTTATCTATAATCTTTACAGAGCTTTTGAGTCTGTTCGAACACTTACATGTCCAAATGGCCACAGTCAAACACTCACTGATATTAATGGTCAGTTGTGATGTCCCCTAAAGTCCCTCTAAAAACAAGTGTTCATTTCATTGGACACCGGTCTGAGCCAATGAGCTGTCATCAAAAGACATAATTTTTTCACACATTTATGAGGAAATTCCACGAAATCAGGATAGAAATGAGTTGGGAAAAAAATATATTTTCATTCATTTTATGGGATGATAATAAAAATGCACTTCTACAGTACAGCAGCTGTTACAACAGCCTACACTTCAAATCCAATTTCAGCAGTCTTCATGAAAGATTTGGTCCTGTGTGGATGGAAAAGCCAGATGCCTCTTCAAATTCTCAATTATCGAAGGAGCACAACAAGAGATAATACAAATCTAAGTTCAGCAAAAAGTCGCTTTAAAGTCCAGTGGATTTAGAGGATTTCAGAGTTATATAATATAGTAGGAATGCAGTGTTCATCACTGTGTTTTAATTAATGAATAATCCTATGATATAATCCCAAATTGTGGTATAGTAGAATAAGCCCATCACATTCAATAAGAAGCACAGTTTTATGATGTGCCATCATGTTTCTACACTCCAGGAATTTATTGGTTGCAATCTGTGACCCCTGCCCTAGATGGCACTAAATCATCCACATCAGGTCCTTTAAGACACTTTTAAAAAGATCGTTTAGCAACAGCTTAGTTCATTGGAAAAATGATCTGAGTGATGTGGCTTAAATGAATAAATTAAAAAAAACAAAAACAAGAAATCTGATGGGGTTTGGTCTATGAGTTCATTTCCTTCGCTGGCATCTTGTTCTCGTTCGGAGCGGATTTGGCAGAAAAAATACTAGCAGTTTCAATTCGACACAAACAAGAAAATAAACCCAAACACCACGCTCATAAACAAAACCAGTGACACCAAGCACTCTGTGTCTAACGTACGTGACTAACAGCAACAATCCTAAACCAGAATGCTTAATCCTGCAATGCTACAAGATTTTGTGTTTAGAGTTGCTCAGATGGTTGGGATTTGTTGTCCTTTCGTTGCCATACGATACGAGGGGAAAAAACATTTGTTTGTCTGAGTTCACAACTGTCTCCTAAATAAAAAGATTGCAGTAAATCTATCAGTGTTTACTGAGAATAAAGACATTTTGGCAATTGCTTGGTCATGAAATGAAATCCCCAAATGTAGGACAACAGGTGGACGCACAACAGGCTTCTAGGTACCATTAAACTCAGTATTTATTGTGGATTTCAGTGACCCTAACAAATGAAAGGTCTGATGGTTTGAAAAAAAGGGGAAAAAAAAGAAACAAGAAACCTCTGATCTTGTTCCCTCTTCCTTCAAGAATCTCCGTCCTTGTTTAGCTCCATTTCCACCGCGATTTATTGGACCGATGATGACTACTCATTCTCCTCCTCTTGGGTTATGACCACAGTCCCTCTCAAAAAAATGTCTGCTTTAAAAGATTTTTCTTTTCTTCTCTCTCTCTCTCTCTCTTTTTTTTAAATCGCCCACCATTCAGTGCTAAGTGAATATTCCGTAAACAGAGACGTACTCCCGCGGGTTTCGATGGATCCATTTTCAGCTAAACAAAACATTTCTGCGGGCTTGAATTTTTACCAGGTCTCATTTTATTTATGTCATTTGTGTATTTATTTATGTGCTGTGTCAATACAGGGATGATGTCGTCAAGGATCACCTTTTATTGGTTTGTCACGGTTTGTGGGAAACCATCTTAGGACGGATCACACAGGCCTGTGTTTATGCGTGCGGTGGTCCTCATTGCTCTACTACTGTACTGTATGTAGCCTGCTTATTCATTATTTCCAGGTTGCTCAGTGGGGACGTTCTTGTTTGTACCCCAGCTTGCGCGCCTTTATTTGCGCGTGGGCCTCTATGAACGTGCAGGCAGCAGAGAGGTCTGCTATAGCGATCTGATGTCAACGTCTGCTTTTGGGCAGCAGGTGTGCATGTGTGATTGTGTTTGTGTGTTGGGGGCTAGACCGGTCTGGTCCCAGATTTAGAGGAGGAAGCCAGTGTCAGGGCCAGGAGATGGATCTCTCCTGAGGGATCCGATAAATAAGGAAAAAATATCTTTGAAAAAGGGAAACGCAGCTGTTTCCAAAGGAGAAGTCAAAATATTGGTGGCTTTGCATTCCACAGGCGCAAGATAGAAGGGCGGCTCACTCTGCGATGCCGTTTGATATTCTAGTTTCCCTCTTTCTGTAAGCATCGCCTGTTCTCTCCCCCCCCCACACACACATCTTTTCTTCCCCGTCTGCCATTATATCTCCTTATCCTCACCTCTACGTCTGCATTTCCATCCCCTCCACTCTCTTTGTCATGAAGACAGTTGAAACTCAGTGTGATTCCCTTTGGAAAGTCAGCGGTGACCACAACACATTTCAGCGGCTTAGAGGCAGAGCATATGATCCACTGATAAATCAGTCTGGGCCGCCTTCAATCTCCCCCCTGGGCTAACTTACATGTAAGACCTACTGCTTGTTTTACACACAGGCACAGCTCCAAAAACAGCGACGGTAACTAGATACCTGGATATTCAAAAAGCAGGTGGGCCTTGAGGAAAATCAGGAGGAAAACAATCAAAGTTTCTAATCATACATCTGTCCACACTGTCAGCACAGTATTGGTGAGATGAAAGTGTAGAAAATGTTGGCTTTCTTTGTGTTATTTGAGTTTTCACTGAACGCGAGAAACGCACACCTGAGCCTCCTTTACAAAAATTGCGGGCATTATTTCAGCATTATAGGGAGAATCAGTGGAAACTTGTCCCTAAATCACAACTGGCTAAATTTCAATGCAGTGCCCGAAACACGGGGTCAGTGCTGATGCTGATCGATGCTTCTGTAACTGTGAAATTCTTTTTAAAAAAGTACTTGAGCGAGGAGGAAAATGTTGCAGGGATAATCAAAACCCCAGGGGAAATCAGTGTGTAAAACGACTTGATTGTGTTTTCTTCTTACGCTTTCTCTCCGTGTTATTATAGATTAAATCCTATTTAAAGGTTCTTGTGTCTTTGTTGGAATATATTATTTTCCATGCAACATCATTAGCTGGGTATGTGCACTCAATGAGGGTAGAAAATAAAGAATAATGAATCAACTGAAAGCTCACAGAAAATTAATCTTGTTGGTAAACTACTGCATGAAAAAATTAAATACCTTAAAAGAAAAACCACTTGTTATTTTCTCTATTGATGTATTAAGGGCCCAGAATTTTACATTGTACATGTATTGGAAGTTGCGAGATATTTTGGCACAGAAGAAAAGCTTGTAATAAACTGAGACAGCTCACGTTATTACAGTGGTTAAACAAAAAGTGCAATTGTTCGTCTGACTTTCATTCATTTGCATTATTTTCAGTCCTGTATCCTGTATTAAAGAGACCATATCTTGCCCATTTACAAGTTCTTCATTTTATTTTCGAGGTCTACTTATGTAGGCTTATGTACTTTAATGTCGAAAAACAACATTATTTTTCTCATACTGTCCATTGATGCAGTTCCTCCTTTGACTCTTCGTCTGAAACGCTTAGTTTTCGGTGGTGTCACTTTAAAGAACCCCCTCCTTAAAAAGCACAGTCTGCTCTGATTGGTCAGCTGGTTCAGCCTGTTGTTTTTGGTCAACTACGAGGCACGTGTGTTGTGCCAAGCTAGCTGTCAGGCAGGAGATATGGTGACATGATACATAAAGGAAGAAAAGGATCGGTCAACGAACGAGGCATTTGAGTCAGCTCTAATTTTTTCAGACTTTTCAGATGCGCAACAAAAATACGTACCTTCTTTACCACTGTCTTTTATGAGTGCAGTGAATTCACCATAACACATCTGGCATTCGGTATATCAAGTGTCTGGGAAAGTTTGAAGACACCTCTCTGAAGTGGTGATGGGAGATCTCGCACTCGTAACTTGAACATGGAGCAGAAACTGAATATGTTACAACCAACAGCAATAAATAAAAGAAGAGTCTTAGCTGAAACTATATAAGTTTCAGAGAATGATACTATAATATATAATATAAAGCATAGCATGTGAGACTCAATGGAATGGCTGACAACATGACAACACTTGAGCAATTTGCAAGGATCTTTGGGCCAAGAGACACAGATATCCACTACAATAGTCTGAGGCACTCTGGACCATTTACTTTTTCTCTTTGGAGATAAAACAGCAGATAACAGGAAGAGAGGAAGAACGTCTCAAAAACTTGGCGCAGACAACTGCCGATCTAAGCTAGTATAAATACTGCATAAATGTATAAGATAAATCACAAGCATATTGACTGCACTGTAGAACAACTGTGGGAGAGTAGATCATGGAGGGGGCTTCAAATTGGACTTGCAACCGTTGTCAGATAAGATATCCAGGAGAAAGTGTACGTACGAGAGGAAGGACTGGGCAGAGTTTCCCCTGCACATCCTTAGTGATAAGATCCTTTTTATCCAAACTGCCTCATGGCACTGGGATTGGAGACATTTTTCTTATGGGTGGCCCCCAATTAGGAGTCAAGCTCTTACATATGGATATTACTGTGCCCAGTGAGACATGAATAAAACCATCTTATTTATGGTTATTTCTCCCATGATGCTGCTGCTTAGAAGTTTCAGGTAAAAACAACAACAACAACAAAAAAAAAAAACGATCATATATGTACATGTGTTCTCTTCCACCTTTGAGCTCTTTTTCTCATTTCACTCTTCCTCTATCCCTCCCATCTCGGGACTGTTTTCCTGTCAGTATCATGTTTGGAAAGTCAGTCCGTAGGTCAGCCTAGGGCTCGTAAATTTGTCAGCGGCAGTGCGGTAGAAAGGGAGGCTACTTGCTCGGGAGGGTCAGGAGCTTTTGCGCTCACATGGGGCCTTTTTCTCACTGTGGACCCACAGTTGTTGTTTCAGGCACGTCCTCTTTAAAGAAAAGACCGGCCTGGGAACACGTGAGGGGCGACGCCGGGCTGTGATGGAGACTTCTTGTGCATTATGAAGTGGGGGGTCATGGTTGTCTAACAACCAGATTCAAACACACTCCAATTATCCGTGCAGACGCACACAAGAGAAGTCACGTATGTCTGTATTTGTGCAGTGATTAGGACTTCAATGGGCGAGTGTCTACATTCATCCACTAACCCTTGACCCTAATACACTTATCACTGTTAAATAAATAACTGTTGTTGATCTACTCTTAAATTTCTGTGTCCATTGAATATCAGATTGATGCGTTTTAAGAATTAATGGCAGCACAGGTGCAGTAAGATCTGTCGCCTCGGTTTTGTTTCGTCTGGAGGTCTCCATACATAAGAAGTCGTTGGGTAGCATTTTGAAAAACCTGGAATGCTAAATGCTAATGTCAACACACTAACATGTTTACCATGTCTGCCATTTGTGAGTATGCTAACATTTGCTCGTACTTAACACAATGTTTAGCTCAAGATGATGGAATGTCTTAAGTTTTTTTTTTTCTTGAAGTATTTGTATTTGAGCAAAGAGACGGACGGTTAGACAACTTAATAGAACTCATCTGCACCAAACTGCAAATTAGTAAATGTCGCACTTGTCAAGAAATTTTATAAAAAATATAATGTGTTAAGTTCCTGATGTTGCAAATGTAGAAAAAGTACGGTCCATCCTACAAAAATCAAGTAGTTTTTCAGACTGACCAAAGTGGTACACCCTAACCCTAACCCTAACCCAGTAGCATATTTCAACTTTTCCTTCCAACTACACACATGTAAACACAAAGACATGTATACACACACACACGTGTTTATGCAAACACACACCATCCTTCCCCTGCTGCTCTTTCAAGGTCACCAAAGGCTTTAAATCACCCTCCCAGAGTTTCTTGCCCTTCGAGCGTTCTCTGGCCGTGCATTCTTTTCTTTCCTTTCTTCCCCTGCTCTTTTGCCTCTTTATTGATCGGAGATGAAGCCCCCGCAGGCTTCCCGGTTGCTTCACGGGAGAATGTGACAGCAGGAATGTTCAACAATTAAGGCATCGCTGTCGGCCCGTGGTCACCTCCATTACCAGAACGACGGCGTCATTATGATAATGGATGGAGTTTGCTGGGCACACAAGGACGCCCAGAGCTGGAGTTCAGCAGTTCACAGGTTCGCAACCTTTTTTTAACGCCGAAATTCCAAAGACATACCGACCGGTGTTTACAAAAAAGACGTTGAGTCCTGTACCGTGTGATGTAACACCAGATGTATCATCACAGAGATTTAAACAATGTCAGTAATGGAGTCACTGGTGGAGGGAAATGTGCTTGATTTGAATGGAGTACAGTAACTTCCTGAGTCACAATTTATAGTTTAATATTTTTTCCCGATGTGCGTGCGTAGCAACGCGGAAACAAACCAAGTAAATGATTTATAGAATGCAAACGCGGATACTCCTCCTAAACTCCTAAAATAACAATATGGAGTCAAGAGCGTGCAGGAGCAAATATATTAAACGCAGAAAAGCGTGGGGTCGGAAGGGGAAGTGTAAGAGTTCAGGTATAAGGTTTAAATCTTGTCTATTAGCGTCAGCAGCTCAAGTGTGTCCACACAGGAGGCATTCAGGTACAGTAGGGAGTTATAGGTCACCTGGGTTCTTGAAAGCATTCCGAGTCCAAAAATGACACTGATGGCAGATACACATGTATATAGTTAACGCACAGGAAATACATTTGAAGTCGTCTTTACAGGTGTTGTAGCACGAGTAAAATGGGAGCATATGTATTCCATCAGAAGAACGAAATTTGTTTTATAGTTTAGCGCAATTAATTAGGTAACCAATCTGACCACTTCTCATTGGTTTTGTGCCTGAAGTGCCTTTTGTCACGTAGCAAGATCCCATATTTAGATCTTATAGTCTCACCACATCAAAGCTCAAACACTGACAGTAAATGTTTTTAACTTTTAGCAGAACTGCCAAATTAGCCTTGTGGTTTTATTTATTTTCTTGTTTGTCTTTTTGCATCTTTAGCTCTCTTGTTTCCTTCCTCTGCGTTTCTCACACATATGCAACCTTCCCAGACACAAACGCAACCTCACACAAATCCAAACACTAATTCCTGGTTAATGATCTCCTCTGTGTGGCCTCCTCAAACCAGTTAAACACAAGACAAAGGCTGACAGTTTTAAAGCCCTTTTAATGGGAGAGGGCAACGCTGGCGTAAAAAAAAAAAAACAAAACAAAAAAAAAAAAACATACGTACACACCCGTTCCCTTTGCTTCGCCTCGTTTCGCCTCGCACTCTGGTGCACATCTACTGATACAAGGGATTACAACGAATGTGCAAAACTACAAAAGGGAAGAGTTCTCAAACGGTGTTCAAGTTTCAACACATTCAAGCCAAGTTTTACTGGGCTAACGTTCGGAATCAAGCAAATACTGCAAATATACACTGACCAGCCACAACATTAAGTCACTGACAGGTGAAGTGAATAACATTGACCATCTTGCCATAATTCTATGTTTTGCTGAGAAACTTTTGGACCTCACATGTCACGTATTAGGAAGGTGGTTATAATTAGACATCGACTGATATATATCAGCCGGTCGATATATGCGTTTTTTACTCGTATCGGTATCGGCCGATACATGGGTGTGTACGCCGATACATACAGTTTTTTTCGCCAGCAAGGTTTACAGACAAGCACATCCACAGGCAGCCCTCTACTGCTGGGGACGCTGTGGACCCATGCAGCCCATACATGGCCCCTCCCCCACTGGCAGAGTGGGTGCAGCTGGAAGCTTGAAAATGCTTGTATGTGAGCACCCTTAAAGATAGTTGAATAGTTGAAAAAAACATTTTTCTTTTGGTTATTTCTTTTTAACAGTTACCAAACAAAGATGTGTTAACTTTATCACTCAGCACCAACACATACCGTCATTAAACAGCCCTACGTTTTACTGTTAAGTAGGAGTTTGCTAGCTGATGCTTTCTCTGTCTGGCAAACATAGTACAGGTTGTCAATCAACCACTGTCCACAGTTTAGATTGGAGCTGTTGTGCTGTTGTTAAACTTTTGGTAGGAAGGTGTTGGGAGGTGTTGATGTTAAAGCCAAGGTATGAGACCAATTCTGCCTATAAGCTAAGCAAATTTGACTGAGAAGGAGCCTAGAATCGCCCCCGCTTGTGCTATACCTCCATTTACCTATTTTATATTTTACACATGCAAAGAGCTTTAAATATTCCTTCAGTTTAATAAATGTTCATAAATGAGACTTGTAACATTTGTTACCATTGCATCACTTTTATCATGTAAATGGAGAGAGTATCGGCTCAAAAAAATCAGCATCGGTATCAGCCCTAAAAAATCCATATCAGTCCATCTCTAGTTATAATGTTATGCGTGGTTGGCGTATGAGACGTGGCAAAACACATCAACGCAGACAGATTTCATCTGATCTCAGCAATGTGAGACCCAAGCGAAGCCTGGCCTCATCCTCATCTAGGCACAGCAGAGCGAGCAGCAAATTCCTCAACGCCTGCACCAAGAGGTGATAAATGGGAGCAGCGGGTGCTAATCAGATGTTCCGCCAGAGTTATCGCCTCGGTTCGATCGATCGTTACAAGCAGGGAGTGCGCTGCACTTCACCTCCTTATCTCGCCACACTCCTTCATCTCATGCCACAATCGCTCCCAAGTGGAATGTCCGACGAAGACATGAAAATTGATGGGAGAGAGAGAGAGAAGGAAAAGAGAGGCACGAAATGAGAGAAAACACGTAAAGATGTGTAATCTCTGTACTTAGCCCTAATCTCGGCTGCCATCTCGTCAAGTTGGAGAGTTATGGCGTGAGAGGGGAGCGATATCATCTGGGTGGGTGGGCGCGGGGGCTGAGGAGGGGCCGAGAGCTGAGGTATGATAGATATGACTTTAAGAGTAAAAGGAATGCTTTCTTAAAAATGGTTCTCCGCTGACCTTATGGTTGACCAACGGTGTGTGCGTGTGCGTGCGCATATTTAGCCATGACACAGATTATATAGAGCAGTAAAGCACATACATAAAGATGTAAAAGATGCTCTGTAACACCTTTTATGACACCTTTTATGTGCGTTGCTTGACCAGACTTGTCTCCCCCATCAACCCTGTTTGTTTCTAGAGGCGGCGACGGCGTCTTTTCCCGGAGAGCCTGACAACCAATACAATCCAAACACGAGCAAAAGGAAGCACTCTAAAACACTGAAATTTAATAAGCGGGATTATTTGTATGTCCTGGGCCATTCTTCAACATCATCGCAAGTTCAAGTGAATTTGTAGCGGCAGTGATATATCCGATACTATAAACAGATGAAAACAAACACAGAGGTCTGCACTTTGTTAATGTAATTTTTCTCGCCGTTGCACGAGAGTTTGAACTGCCAAGTTTATGTCTCGGGAAAGATCCTTTATTCCGCCGTGGCATATCTTGAATTCCTCGCTCGAAACTTCTGGCTAATACTGTTTATGGTGTTCTCAAAGCTGAGGTGAAGCGGCGGGTGGTCCTCTGTTCTGGTCTCTGAGGCTTTGCAGGAAGTGTTTCAAGGCGATTTAGTGAAAATTTTCCAAAGCTACTTTCTGCTTCAAACAATTGACTCTTTGATCGAAGCAAACTAATTATTTGATCATGCTGGGGGCTTTGGGACACGTTTTGCTGCAGAGGAAGTGGCTTACCTGGGCTTAGACACTGAGAAATGCAGCCAAGCATCATAAGACAAGGAAAACAGCCATTTAATAAGGCCACTTCATTTCGGAATAAGCACATGGCTGTCTGGACCCGGCTAATCTCCCCAAAAAGCCACTTCTTAAAGCTTTCTGCCGTGTTTGCCTTTAAAGCGTGGGAGGTAGGTGAGTAGAAAGCTTGGCTGTTGACTTAGGCGAGAGGGCCAGTGACAGCTCAGCTATAGCCATGCAATGGGGTGTGCAGAGACGGAAAAGAGGGAGGCAAACGAGAAAATGAGGGCAGTAGTGATGACAGACAAGTGCACAAAGGCATAGAACTATTTTATAATATTTGAGCTGCGGGGCAAAGACGTGCAATTTCACTTTCCAGACAATGGAAAGAAGCCAAGTGTAAACGCTACCAAGAGGCATTCAGGGTGCACTGAAGTCTGATTTCTTTCAAACCACCTCGGGCAATAGTTTGAAATGCATTCTGGCCAGATGTTTTAAAAGGTGTAAATGCATCTGTTTCATCGAGACGCATACCTAACGTGGACCCTTTTTTTGTGAGCGGCGGTTTGCGTAGCGAGGAGGCCACTGTAACAGCACATGTCCCCCGTGACACGTATTATCATATGAACCCTAAAACTACGCTGCCGGTTCTGCAGGTCGCATAACTTATTTATCCAACCCCTGTTCAGATATAAATGAAAGAACTTGCTATTCATTTTGACGCTATCTCACGTCTCCTTTCTCTGATGGCCGGCCTGCAACTTCAAGTGTGGCTGTTCTGAACAGCATACATTTAATTTCTAACGTTATCTGAAGTAGTTCAAATCAATTTATTCTTAATATTTTGTTGTGTGTTGGAAAGATTGATCGGGTAGGCTGGGAGATGTATTTTAACCAGATGGTGAGAAAGCATCCATGCATCCATCTTACTAGGATGCATACATAACCTCCACCGCTCGAAAGCAATAAATCTCATTTGTGACTGACCAGTGAATAAACACGCATGACAAAACATATGAGCCACTCGAGATAACACATGTCAATGGGGCCTTAGATACCATGGATAGGAGCTCTGGGTTAATCTCACCTGTGACTCCTGAAAGAGTATTTAAAACTGTAGGGAAAGTAAAATAAGACCCAAAAGCCCCTGGATGGATTTTCCTGGATTATTATTGGATCGTGCTCCTCGTACCTCCCAGCAGGCAAACAGAAGGATTGGAGAGCAAACAACCAACAGGAGCTCTGTCTGCCAAGCCAAGCTTACAGAGGCCTCCACATCTGTCTGTCCGGCTAGCGCTGGAGAGCTTTTGGTGAAGCAAGCTCATCAGAGTTAAATGCAGATGACACAGGAACAACATTTGGAGTTCCTGTTCTGCGACCCATGAAACCAGAAGCATTTCTGTGCATCTTTTGCTCACCATAACCACAAGGTAACAGCTCGACCGCAAGAGCCAAACCTGATAGGAATAGCAAATTTCCCCCTGTTGGTTATTATAGCACTCACTGCGGCTTTGGATATTTGTTGAGCAATATGTCACCGGTCATTAATTGAATGAACATTGACTACTTGTATTTGTTTTCCACTGGGATGCCACCTTACCAGCATTGGTCACTTACTCCACAATTTACAGTGTTACATTGTGAGAGAGAGAGAGAGAAGATTTATAGAAGGCGTGCTACCAGAGATGAGCGAATGAAAAGGGCAGGTGATTCTTTTTCCACTAAATATATCCAGACCACAGTCCTATTCAAATATGAAATATGAATAAGATTTACTTGTACTAATTTTAGAGGGACTTGAGAGGATATTCAATGTAAGATTTTCTGAGCATAAGCTACTGTTAATTAGCACATTTAAATGACAAGATAACCCGCTTTCATTTCCAGGGTGCCAAATATTGCTGCTTTCCGGCAGAGATATGCACAGGGTGCCCTTCAGGAGAGTCGTCCACACTCCTTTTCAGGCAACAAGAAATCCCAAAGACCCAAAACCCCAATATCTTTTTCTAAACTTAAGCACTTTTTTGGCTGAACCAAACAGGGTTATAAAGACGTCCAATGAAAGAACAAGACGTCCTCACACAGGACACAACCCCTAGTCTTTTGGGTGAAAATCTTGTGACTTAAGCATTCACCACTCCCAAAAGGTGTACACAGCTGGAAGAGACTAGCAGCGAGGCTGAATATGAATGAAATTATGGCAGTGGGCACAAACTTCCCACAACTCTGACTCCTGCCCCCAAATTCACAATGCTTATTGCGGGCTTGGAGCTCGAGTGAACCTAGCTGAGAGTGGTGATGGAAAGCAGGGCTAGCTCCGTACGTACAGCAATATTTTTACCTATGTTGTGCTTGTGTCACTGTGAAACATTTGAGGTGGGACCTAAGAAACCAGAGCCTGGAACATCAACTAGCGACTAACTGTCTGCTACAAAACGGCGGGAGTTAGTCGAGTCACTTTATATGTGGACAGAGTTTGGTCTTGCCGTGTAATATTGCCACAAGTGGGTTAGCCTAAAGTCAAGGACTCCCTCTACACCCCTCTTTGACAAAGTAAATGAGAACATGCTGGGCAAGCTCCCATTTAGGAAAAAAAATTCAAAGTCTGTTAAATCTGTTAAGATCTACATTAAACAAGTGTGAACAAGTCCGAACTCTCTACCTGAGGACCCTGTTCAGAGCTGTTCAGAGTGTCACACGGCATGAGTCATCCAGCGGCACCGTGTCACTTCACCAGACCTCAGTGGAAAGCAGGACATCCACAAGGCAAACAGTGATGAACGTGCTATTCTAGGAATGAAGATGAAAATGGAAGTGGAAAATGTGCTTCTGCTGCCCCATTTCGAAGTTTTCCATAACTTGCTCCTCTTTTTCTCTCTCTCTCTCTCTTTTTTTTTTCCTCAATGGGTCATTCTGAACAAGCGATGAAAGGAAAGGAGAACGGATGACTGAACAAGAGGTCTACATGAATCACGCAAAGGGGTGGGGGCCCGGTGGTGAAGAGGCATATGGTTTGCCGAGAGCTCATTTGAGACTGGATGTAACACAGAGGCTCTTAAATCTGTTTGTGCCCCAGGAGGATACCCTCAGAAAATGAGCTGTCTATCAGTGCTACCACCACAGCTGGCTGCGAAAGACATCAGTCTAAACGCAACTTTAAATCACTGTCGTTGTCTTATTTGCTAGGGTTCAGTTGAAAGTCATACATCTGTACACAGAAAGGATTTAGTAATAACATAAACAGGTGAATCCAGTTTCAAATCAAACTAAACTGGACCGCTGTCATCTCATTTGCTTTGATTAGACACGTTATCCTGTTCCAGTGTTTTTCATCTAGCAAAATTTGTCAAATAAGAAGCTCGGCTCGACCTGTATCTGTTAATCTTGTTCTGTATGTTTCAGTTTTAGACAGATTGTTTGGCTTTTTCGCCTTTCTTCCTTTCATTTATCTTGATTCTAATTTGTAGCTTCACTCTGGCCACACATGATATCCAGATTTTTGGGCTAGTTTTGAAACAAGTAGGACCACCCAGAAGTGTTTCAGGCCCCTCTCTGCCACGGATTTCTCAGTCGATGAACACAAATCTCTCCAATCGAGCGAAAGACGCATTAAAAACTAATCGGATGGCGATGACACACGGTAGTCGTGCAAGGCCTTATTCGCAAAGCAGATGGAAAGCTTTGGCCTGTCCAACATTAATTACAATCACATTCGGGGAGGAAGCTGTTCCTCCTCCAGGGCGGTTAGGACTCTGTGTACGGCTGGAGGAGATGGCAACCTAATCCCCCGGTCACCACAGAAATCTGAGGGAATCGTCAAAAGATGCACAGGACGTGATTAATCAAAGTGGAGAGCCAGATGTGCAACAACACAGGAGTATAAACCAAAACTTACACAGCAAAGGAGCACCAAAACCACAGACATACAAACACCATGCTGCCACCATCACACTCCCCCACAGAAGCCAACAGAGGGGTTTCGATATTTGAGACCAAAACGACGGTTTCCCTCTGTCTGAATATCTGGTTTTCATCACCATATGTTGCAACACCAATACTCAGAGGACCAATAAGCAGAGAAGTGTTTTCTGAATCCAGACCCAGCAACCTGATTCTCTTCTTTATTTGTGGTACTGAGTGACTTTCAAATGATTTATAAAGGTAAGGGTAAAGTATTTTAAAGACTTTTTTTTTGTTTCAAGAGATGCTAAAGACCACATTCCTCAGCAGTGAAACATTCCCACTGCTCTCATGATAGTGTCCTACGTTCCCAAGAAGAATGACAATCAATCTGGATTTAAGCCTCCTTGTCCACCAGCGCCTGATTCTGGCAGCGCCTCTGTTTATCTTCAGGCGCTCTGTTTAGAGTCTCCCAGTAAACACTGGAGCTGCTAATGGAAGGAAAAGGCTTTGAGCTTTTATGTTCCAAACTCGTTATGATTAAAGTGTCCCTCTTTATCATGACTGGAGCTAATTAAAGACAAATCTGCGTCGGATACACAAACAATGCGACGCAATTTACGCACAGAAACCGCAACTCGCTGCATTGGAGGTCAACGGCAGGAATAGCCATTTATATACAAATACCAGCGGTGGTGGTTGATGGTTTGCTGAGGACACTAGGTTTATTTTCCCGCAAAGGCATAAATCACGGAGTAGATTGCACAGCAAGACTGACCACAGAATTTCGGTCCTATAAATGAGCCGAGGAGGGCGAATCTACCCCGAGAAAGGACGCAACAATAAATCACTCTCAAACAATACAAACCTCATCAGTTTTTCCCCGAACCACATAGGAGATGAGTTATTTGGCCTCTGTGGGGTTCGTACACTGGGCTGGTTCAGGAACCAACACTGGATGTGCGTAATGGTGCCTACTGCCCCGTGTGCAGCGATGGAGTGGTAAGTAAGAGAGCGGGTCAACTACAGGTGTTTTTAGCTTAGGTCCCACGACAGAGGGATTTCTTTTGATAATATATAAAAAAATATAAAATTATGGTATTATTATCTGCATCCTTTTACCATGACCCCTGCCCCTCGAGATAATTTAATTCCACTTCATTCTCTCTTATGTCCACCTGTTCCTTTTGAAGATTTCTGCGTGATTAATTTCTAAAATCAACCGCACGATCCGAAATAAGTGCAAATCACTGAAAAATATTTTCCACTCACCTAAATTAACGAAGCTCATCACCATATCTGCATCGTTTAGAAAAGCGGTTTCTTGATATGTTGCCAGAGGAGGACTCTGGGTCGTACTCATGGACTCGTATCTGTTCAGAATGCCTTCCACTTGGCTTTTCTCTTCGCTGGATATAGTGTTGTACAAGTCCAACATGAAAAGTGGAGCCGAGTTGTACTTTCCGTGTGACAAATGCGGTCTGGGTCTGTGCGGCAGCCCCAGGATGGAAAGGATCTCCTTCTGCATCTCCCTCTTCTCGTGCGTTCGCAGCCGCCGGTGAATGAAGCCCGGGTGCACTTCGTTGTTTCCATCCAGTGAATAATTACTCCCCGCGACCGTGAACATGCAGTAACAAGCGCTCCACCACAATCCGACCAAGGCAAGCCAGCAGACGGTCATGGTGTTGTCCCGCTGTGCTCTCCGGAGTTCCAAGTGAGCCTGGCTTGGAGCTTCTGTCGCCTATCCCGGATACGAAATGCGCGTAATGGTAACCAAAGTCCGTCCGAGCGCGTTGCTATCTGTCGCAACCACGGATCAAACGCAAAAAAAGAGTCGCGTATCAAGCCATTTGAAATACCCTATAAAGAAAAATGCGCATGATAGTGTCGCCCCTGCTTTCATGACGGATTCCCGTAGCGCGCTGTGCTGCTTCAGGATAAAGTGCACCATGTGAAACTTTATTCTCAGCGCTCCGGTAAGTCGGTCAAAAGACACCGTTTGATGCCACATTCACCAACGAAAGAAAAACTCTTCTGACAGAACCCATGTTAAAGAAGCAGATATATTCACTCTCCGAGATGTGCGACTGTTTAAAGCTGCGCACTGACGAGAAAAAAAGCTCTTCAACAGCTGAACTAAGTCTCAGTGACGGTGCTCCTACAGGGTGTGTGTGTTGAGTCTAAAAGGAATCAGCAGGTTGCAGTCCATAATATGCGTGCGTCCGTGCGCAAATACGCGTGAACGTCTGTGTGTGCGCTTTCAGAAAACGCCCACTCCATGCGCACTTAGCCAGAGGTGGAGCTCTTCAGGCAGCAAGGGCAAGTCTAACATCATATTTCCATAGATTTCTTTCTGTTTGTATTCAACTTGTTTGCATTGTTTAAGATTTCTGTGACATTTCTTCATCTAAATAAAGTTCTTCATATCGATGTTCCACTACATGTTATCAGTACTATTGCTGGTGTGTAATTTCAGCTGCGTCCTTGAATCTAAAATCAAAGTTACACTATTTTTAACAAGGGTTTAGTAGTTGCGCCCACAACAGATTCGATGAACCTACTGATCCAATCTGAAAGTCAGCACTTACTTGAATATGTCAGCTCTGCTTTAATGAAGCATGGATCACATATCCACGACTTAGGGCGCACGTCTACTCCCTCGGAGCTGAACAAACTTTGTCCAGTTGAGGCACGACCCCTGACGATGGAGTGAGAAACAGCAAGTGAGAGAGCACGCCAGAGGAGAAGCCAGTCAAAGCTTAAACTTGCTACACACGACGGAGATCAACCTTCCTGTTATTGCCACTGGAAATAGAGAGAGAGGGGGAAAAAAAGCGCAATTGGGAATTAATCCGAGATGAACGAAGGGGAAATTTAGATCAGGCCGTAAGTATTTGGACAGTTACACATTTTTTTGTTGTCCTTCTGGTTTTGTCATTCAGCTAGAAATAAAACAACGACTGTTTATCTTTAGTTACAAGTCTACACCAATGAAAAGAACACTAGGGAGATACAGGCTTAATAAATGTTTAAGAGATTATCACAAATGACATTTGTTTATGAGTGGAAAACCTCAGACAATAATAAAAAAAAAAATTAAAAGCTGCAAAGCATTTTCACAAAAGCATCATATAATAATTTAGTTGATTTACAAGTGTCTGTCCAATAAACCTGCTTTCTGAGCCTTTATCTAAACCTAAGGGCACAATGTATGTTCCTGTATAATCTACATGCATCTACATTCATTCTGTCAGATCTATTGTTGTAATTGTCTAAGCCAGAACACCATGTGTGACAGATGAGGTGGCGCTTTGCGTCATGTGCTTCTTCTTTTGTTTCTTCTTCATCTTTCCGTCATTTTGGTAGAAGGTAATTCTTGTTTCGTCAGTTTGTACACCTCATATTTTTAGTTTCTTCACTCAACTATTCACTTTTTGAGCATGAGCTGCGCTGACCTTTACTGCCTAAGAGCCCGGTTACTTTTGGATGCTTACATTTTAAACCCACTCCATATAAAGTTGAAGCTTTATTGTAGCATAATAACAAGAACAAAATACAAAGCACTAGCGGAGCGCAGATAAATCTATTCTACAAATCATCATGTGAACAGAGACAGCCTGAAAAGTCTTTAAAATTCATAATTCCCCCTCTCCTGTCTTGTCCCTCCGTCATTCCTTTCACCCTAACCTGTGTTGTGTCTTCGTGGTCCTTTCAGACCCCGATGGTCCTGCCGATAAGGACCAAAGGTGTCCATATCTCTGAGCGTCTCTGCTACTGCTGCTGCCGGAGCCTATCTTATCTGCCTGTGAAGAGTGAGAACCAGCATCAAAGCTACACATACCACCACCACGCACAAACATCCACCGCTGGGTAGCCTCCAGACTATAGATACAACACCATACAGATTAAACATTCATCTCTCTCATCTGCCTGTTCAGTAAAACCTTTATAATATATTATATGCAGCCAATTTCAAAGACAAGCCAGAGACTTTAGGATTTATAAAAACATGTTTCCAGCCTATTAACCCTTTGACTAGCATTGTAACCACACGGTTGATCTCTTTTGTAGTAATAGTAGTAATCGACAATAAAATGCTTAATTTCTCATTTTGAGCTATAGCGCTTTTGAACAGATGACCATAGCTCGAATATACACATCATACAGCTTCAGTATTTATATTGTATGAATCTGTACAACCGTGTGAATAATAATGTAATAATGTGTAATAATAATATGTCAAAATACTCAGTTTACAGTGCACACTGTTAACATAGATTAAAAAACGAACGATATTTAATCGCGATTAATCGTATTTCTTAGTGTGGAAGTCAAAGGGTTAAGCAGAAGTCCTGTCAGTACAGTATAAAAATACTGTGCAACAACTTACGAATGACTTAAAATGCGCGTGTTTAAGAGGTAACTGGAGAGAACCAGTGCTCTTATGGATGTCTTCTATCAGCTTTTTTTAGTCTGGCATCCATGTTCCCCATTTCCTCCTGATTTGAAACGCAGATTCAGTGGTTACGCCTAGTTTGTGCAAATAAAAATAAATTCTTTCCCTGGAAATGATTTTGTGAATGGTTTTGGCTTTTTTTTTTTTTTTTGCTCTGGCACTAAATGCAGAAACAGGGAACTAGTCGTTTTCTGGATAAAACTGTGGAAGGAAACGGGTAATTTTTACCGATTCGTATGAGTCAGCTCTTGGTAACGAACAGAGCATGGAATACACATTTCAATTCATGGCTCATTCATCTTAAGCATGTGTTATACTATCCAGTTTGCAAACAGATAAAATGAAGTGAAGCTCATTCCGTCTTCTCACAACAATCCAACGATGAATCCATAAGCACTTTAATACCGCTACATATTTACCTGACATTGATCTGCAGTGTGTGTATATATATGCGTGTGTGTGAATGTGTGTATCCCCCAAGGCAGAGCAGGTGATGTATGCGTGTGTGTGTGTGTGTGTGTGTGTGTGTGTGTCGGCTGAATTGGAAGCAGTGGGAGGAGGAAACATTAAACAGAAGCTCTGTGTCCTGTCATCACACTGTCTAGACAGGACACCTCCTAGACCTAATGAGGTCTTTGTCTGTCTGGCACACATCACCATACTTCTTAGCTTTAGTTTCTCCTGTGTGACATTTTTATTCAGGAGTCTTAAAAGGTCACAGATGTGTTCTCACAAACCTGCACACACAGAGAGAATCGAGCGTTACGAGCGCATGCACTGCGACAGTAAAGAATGCTTACACCTGGCTCAGATCTGATAGGAAGTGCTACATTATTTTTGCGGAAATTCTATCGCTAAGGTTACACACGTATGCAAGCGCACATATTTTCCAGGTTATAGGTGTTTTTTTTTTTTTTTCTGCCGTAAGTCAACAGTGACAAGCCCCTGCAGATTTGCTGCCTGTGAAGCCTGTTTTTAATCTCTTGTGCCGGATTAGCTTTGTGGTCCCAAGCTACAACAAGCACATAAAGATGTTTCAGCGATTCTCCACAATAATGCTGGCTTTCAAAATAAAAGATTTAGGTGATTTATTCAATACAGCGTGCATATTTTTGAATTCAGAAGCTTCTTTTAAACCAGGTTTTTGGTCTGTGCTTCATTTTGATCAGAAACACCTTAAAAAATTATTACAAAAAACGTGGAGGCTGCAGAACGATGATGGCATTCAATGTTTGGAGTCTGTATGTTTGCATACTTTCTTTCCCACGGTCGTCTTATGATCCTGGTATTTTAGATGTTGTTTCACCCAAAACAAACCATATTGCTAATAACGCAAATTAGGCTGTTGTTACATAACAAATAAAATCAGCTTAACTAGTATATTTCACAGCTGCTACCCCGCTATCTGAAGAAAATGGGAAACTACAAGGAACTGGAACTAGCTTCACACAAAACCAGACGTTTAATGCTGAAACAATTTCTAAAACAGATCAGAATTGGTTCTGCATATTTGAAACAGCACCGCTCAGCAATCTCTCAAGACTGTGGACCAACAGACTGAACTACTGTAAATCACCTGACTTACAATTACAATTCACTTCACAAGCTAAATCCTAGGAGAATTTTCCTCCCCTTCCTGCTCCACTGGTGAACTGCATTGCCCCGGCGATGCTTTCTGCTCGGAGGACAGGAACTCCACGGTCGGTCTCATGCTGCATGGCCTGGAAAGAACCGGAGACATCAATGAAAACAAGCTGAAAGAAGCAAAAAATACATTAATAAATCTACTGTTGCAGCTTGAGTCAGCAACGGCAAACAAATGCGTCACAACTTTGATTTGTTTTGACATTACTGAGGCACTGAGGCATATGCTTAAAGCAGTCTTTTCTTGTACAGTTATTGCATTACTCAAATTATATTTGAATTTTCAGATGAGTCAGAATTTGATTATAATAGAAAGGCTGATGGTTACTGTGGGGGAGCCGATTAGATTATTTCTATTTGTGGTCAATAAAAATAGTGTTAAGTTATCTCTTATTACTAGAGTTATCTGGACCTCAAGGACTTTCAAGTGACAAAAGCTTCTTGGATATCACATACAGTAACAAGGTGACCATGGTTACATAGTATACAATCTAATTCAGGGGTCTTTAAGGATCCCCAAACTGATGGAGAGATTGAGCAGGGACCCCCTACCTACTATATGCATATTAAAACTTGGTCTAGTGCTATTTCTAAATAGACATTGTTATTATTATTATTATTATTAGTATTATCATTTGCATTCAATATTAAAGCTATCCCCCATCCTTTTACTAAAATATGCTGGATTCATGTTAATGTGCATTCAAATAAATAAAAATTTCTTAGGGAAATTAAATTTTTTTTTAAATGTATAAAAAAAAGGTCTAATCAACCAGAGATTTTACGACTCCCCCTGCAGTACCTCCACTGACCCCCTAGCGGTCGCGGACCCACTTTTGAAGACCTATGATCTAATTTATAACAATTCTTAGGTTATTTTAAGATATTCACACACCGACGTACTCGTGGACCCACATACAATTGAATAAAAGGGAAAAACTGGCCATGAATCAGACAAGCTGGTGCCACAGCTGAGCCACGACGGCATTAAATCCCCAAGCGAAGCGTACCTGCGTGAAGGATGGAGCGTCGAAGCAGCTGTAGATGGCCGAGGAGCGGTCGGCCCGCAGACACTGCTGAGGGAAGGCGCTGATCTGCTCCGCTAACTGCAGCGCTGCCTCCAAGGCTGTGGTTGTTGCAGCGTGAAGTCAGTCAGTCAACACCGCGGCGGGCGCATGAAGGATGTAGAGTGTTCAAAAAACACACAGACCCTTGCGTTTTATTATTTCCCTTTTCCATTATTAGAAAACCATCAGTGCTTTAATGCTGCTGATGGATCTGCGAGAGCTTCGCGCCACTCAGCCTCCTCAGCCACATGAAAGCGCTGGCCTACATCCAGATCAGTGCAACGGAAAAACTACGCCTCGCAATGGCACACTCTGATGCCCTCATCGCGTGTTTATGAGCTGCTACTTCTTCTGTTGCCCCTCTGATGTCAAACATGCCCTAAACGATCATCCTTCAGAGAGGCAATTAGGCCGAGGACTGACTGTGGGAAGAAGAACTTCCTAAAAGAATTAAACTAATCTTCTTCTAACATACAAAGAGGGATGCTATCAGGGCTCCGAAGAACACATGGAACGGCTTTTTGAGGGATTTTTAGAGCACAGGAGCGTTCATGAATTAATGTAAGACAGGAAATACCACATTAAGATGTGTGCATATAGCTTATATTGCATATACAGCACATAGCCTGCGCACGTGGTGATTTATAGCTTCGGTGTGGTGTTTGAGCCAAATAAAGAAAACAGATTCACTGGGATAAATCCAGATACTAAGTGATTGTCTGATCTTTCACACAGGAGAGTTTCTTAAAATCTATGTTTCCTGAATGAAAATGGATCCCAGACTCTAATCTGTTTGGGGTCTTCACAACTTGTCTCCACAGTGTTTTTACGCCCTGGAGAATACAACAGTACCTGCTTAGTTCTGTACGCTGCACCATGATTTATTCAGATCATGTTTCCTGGAGGTTTTTTTTTTATGTCCTACTTGTTAACAGCTGTTATCTTATTGTTTTGAGCAGAAACATTTAGTAAATCCATAAAAATTGTTACTTCTAGACTGGTGGCAACATAATATACTGTAGGACTTGCTGTCTTTAACGCTTAGAAATATAGTTTTAGATAAAAAAAAATCCAGTTTTAGATAAAAAAAAAAAAAACATCTGATCAAATAATACAGAATACGACATACACGCTGTGTGCTGTATTTGTTGCCAACCTTAGGTGCTTCAGACTTTTCAATACCAAATGCTCGGTATATACACAGATCAGCCACAACATTAAAACCAACCCCATAGCGATGACACTCCTTGATGGCAGCAGTGGTTTAGGAACAACTCAAAAGACATGAAAAACAGCACAAGTTGTTGACCTGGCCTCCAAATTCACTAGATCTCAAACTGATCAAGTATCTGTGGGATGATCCACAGAGGCCCCTCCCCTCAACCCATAGGACCCCAAATCCCCCACTAACAACATTCTGTCTCTAGACACCCTCAGAAGGCCCATGTTCATTCTCTGATGAGTCACAATATTAGGAAGGTGGTCATAATGTTTCAACTGGTGATTAAAAAGCGTTGAGGTCTGATTCCGCCCCTGAGCTAAGACATGGCGCTCACAGAAACATCAGCTAAAATAAAATACCTTGACCATCGGGGACGACTCTGTTGGCCAGGCCGAAAGCGAGGGCCTCCTGCGCTCCGACTGGTCGTCCGGTAAGAATCAGGTCGAGCGCCCTCGACAGGCCGATGAGACGCGGGAGCCGCACCGTCCCTCCGTCAATCAGGGGAACTCCTAAAAAAAAGATATTGTTGACGAAATATGGAGTGTATCTGTGATAAATGTGCAACGAGGACATTCAGAGGTGCATGTAGGTAAATGTGTTGACAACATGATGCACAACGCCACAGTATCTACACTGTCCTCATACAGCGTTGCTACACAATCCTGTGAAATATCCTGACCAAAGGTGTAGGGTTGGTTAAAGGCACCTTCAGAGACCTTTAAAAATGTGGGTTAATGTACGCCACTGTGCCTGTGTGACGCGTTCAGGTCACCGGAGCTGTGTGAAAACAGCTGAAGAAACACTTAGAGAGATATGTAATACACTGCTGACAGTGATGTAGGCTTCATCGGTCGGGGGAAGGAGGTTCTGAAACAATCTCACTCCTCAACAGTAACTCTGCTTTCTTCACATCAATGCTCTCAGACGCCTTCGTACTCTCGGTCTCGCTGGACTCATTTGCATTATTACGGTGTCCCGCCCGGGAGAGAAGGAGGAGGGGAAACGAGAAGAAAGGAGCTGCAAGGTAAAAGCGAGCTCCTGGCGGCCGTCCTAATTTCTAAAGAGCACCAGCTGCCACTGGCATACTTTCTACCGTTCGGTCCTCCCAAGTTCCACGCCGCAATCTCGACTCCCTTAATTCCTCCGAGTCGCTGATTCTATTTGACCGCCTCTTATTGAGAGCACATGTGTCGAACATGTTTTCATAACCCCAAATCATCCCCTCACCCACACCCCGCCCCACCCCACCCCCTCCTCTCATTCTGTGGGGAGTCGTGGAAATAACGTGATGCTATTCATTCTCCGCGAGCCCCCCCTTCTTTTTTCTGCGTGTCGTTCAAATAAATTAAAGCGGAATACATGGAATACCGGCGTTAATACATGTGCGACCGATCCGGCGGTCTGGTTCAGGCTCGGGCAGTCGGCACATGTGGAGCTCTGACAGGCAGAAGACTGTGATTAGGCGTGAGAGGGAATGGTGAGGGGTTTGTGAGGGGATCGGGGGGGGGGGGGGGGGGGGGGGGGTGGTCGTGGGGGGGGGGTGGGGGGGGGGGGGTCTGCACTGTCTGCAAATGGCAGATTTCGCTCAGTTTTTCAGTCATCCTTCATTACTGGAATGTGCTCAACTGAAACCAAAAATACGACACGGGAGACAAAACACGGCGGGCGGAGGAAATGACAACTATTGCTGAAATTCAAACACAGAAATAGCTGGGATTCTTGCGGCACAGGTGTGTGTACATGTGTCTGGTCCAAGGTCTTTTCAGTGTTGACTAAGTGTTTTGTTCCGTTCCACACGCAGCTACGCGCACGCACGTTCATCTGCAAGTACATCTGTGCGCCGTACACACACACACGCACTTTTAACTGTTTATCCAGCACTTTGAGCTTTTAACCAGACTTGGAGCTCTTTCAGCGAGCTGCTAAAACCTTTGTGATTTTGACCTATTTAAACAGTTTACTGATCATTTTAGGGATAAATTCAACAGTTTTTCAGTAGTTTTCACCCGTTAACCTCCCTCAAACACTTAAATGTAACACTCAACGTTCCAGCTAAGATTTAGTCAGTATTGGTTTTTAAATAAATTGCACTCCTTTAATTAGCTGCAGTCTTTCCATTCAAACTTCTGGCCACTGACTACGTCTTGGGTTACATGCACCGCTGGTTCGGGAACACTGCTGTAGTCCTCAGCCGGCGAGAGTTGATTAGAACAAGGAGCCTCTCTGCCGTGTCGAGTCCAGCACAGGAAAGGGAAGAGTGACGAACACACATGGCAGAAGACCGCAACAACCACGGAGACGGAATGGGGGCACGACTCGGAGAAGAACAGATAAAGAGCCGGGCTGACCTCCAGCCTATCCGTCTGTCTTTGGTGCTGCCGTTGGCACCAGCGCTATCAGCAACCGGAAGGATCTCCTTTCTTATCCGCTGCACCCGTCTCGCTCCAGCCCCCACCCCCCCCCCCCCCCCCCCCCCCCCCGACAGCCTCTGATGTGTCCCGATGGTGTCCCGACTGACAGAACCTGCACTTTGTCCCACACGAAGGGGAGCTGGAGCGCGGCCGGCGAGCACCTCCTTGAAGCAGTTTTTAGCTCATAAAAGGTTTGTTGGGAGACGTTTGCCGTAGATCCTGATATAAGATAATCAGTGAGCATCTGCAGAACAAAAAAAAAAAACGTCATCTTTGGTCTTCAATAATGAGATTTGGGAAAAGGGGTTCTCTCTGTGTTCTTGTTCAAAGCAGATAAGTCCATTGTCAGGGCTGCGGTTTGTTGTTAACAGGGCTCAACATGAGTCAGCAAAGCCTATTGTTTAATAACCAGATATAAGAGGTGGTTCTCTTCCTGCATCGCGGGGACATCACTGCTTATCTCACTGACATAGAGGACAAGTCAAACGGAAAGAAGAAACCTTGTGTTTTATCTCATTATTTCAAACTTTGATATGTGCTAACCCAGTTCAGCTCTTCCTGAATCATATTTGCTACCGAAATTCTTCCAGTTACATTTATTAACACAGAGGTCCCTGCTACTACTTCTGATGTTTCAGATGATCATCAAAGTTCTGGCCGATTCAAGGTTCAGCTCAAAGAACACTGGTGCCACGTTCCTCAGGGAGGAGATGGGACAACACGTCCACCAAAGCTACAGCTACTAATAATTCAAGAACAGTGTGAAACATGACACACTCTGGAATCCCAGGTTCGCTCCTGGTGCTGCTGGCATCTGTACCACATCAAAGCTTAAACCCACTACAATGGCGTCCCATGAGGGTAATGCGATTAAGTTTGATGTGGATTAACGATTTCCGGATGACTCCTGACTAAACGGACAGAGGGGAAAAGAGCGAACCTTCAATCGGAAGCCCGCTTTGATATTCTCGCTGGGAATGGAGGAGAATAGCTGAGCTGGGCTGGGTCATAAATGAGCGCCACACGGTTAACTTGATTTCATGTCTTTAAGCCCACTCATTTAATACCAGGGCTCTGTATTCTTCGCAGTCGCTTGCAGAGTGGTATTATAGAAGACCACCAAGGCTGCAAGCAGAGGCCTTGGACCATGAGGAGATCATAAAAAGTGCAGAATCTTTATAGAAGTTCAATATGTTAAGATTTAATCAGCAAAAGTAATATACTCTAAGTTTGAAAATCATTCAAATTTTGCTCTAAAAAAATAGTAATAAGTAAAGTAGTAAGTAGAGTAAAAAATGTAAATTATCCACCTGTAACTTAACTGTTTAGGATATATGTATTTACATGCTCTAAAATATCAGTCCACATTTTTTACCCAAACTTTATTGATAACACTTATTTATTAGAAAGAGACAGATGGTGACAGACCCATGTTTTCATCTGCACTGACCACATCTGACTTCTCGACCTCCACATTTCTGTTTTTTCCAGAAACTAGACAGAGAGAAAATATCTAAATGAGACACATGATTATTAGGCGCTAATATTTTCCCATTGAACAGAGTGATGCAGATTTACACTGCAGCTCTAAAATCCAAATCCAGTCTCTCCTGATTGAAGTGGTCATACACTGATCAGCCACAACATTAAAACCACTGACATTAGAAGTAAATAACACTGACCATCTGGTGATGGCAGAGGCCCCTCCCCCTCGACCCAAAGCCCCCATCCCCCTAACATCACAAACACCACAGGACAATATTAGGAAGGTGGTCATAATGTTATGCCTGATCGGTGTGCGAGCCATTTTTTGTTCTGACATTTTACTCAGAGTTTCCTATTTAAACCTGAACTTGCCACCAGCCTCTTGGAACAGAAGAAGCTACTTGGATGAGCGACGGGACGTCCTCTGAAAACCCCACGAGTCCAGCTGCCTTTTTTAAAACCTCTTTGGGATTACCACGACCTGGAGGACTGAGAACCTTCACAGACGTTCTGACATTTAGTAGATCACTGCTGTCATTGTAAATGCAGCCACCGAGCAGGTATTTGAATTGGCTAACTTTATATCAGTTTTTGGAATTTGGTTAAATTCAACATGTGGCTGCTTCTCTCTGACTCTATTTATCCTACTAATGCAGGTACAGAGGCCGGTCATTAATACGGGAAGAAGGGAAAGGAAGTCTGAGTTGACGCTGCAGGATGACACAGGCTGATTAGCGTTTAGTGTTTGTTGGAGCGGCCTCCTTTCAGCGCTCTTCTTTTCAAACAGTTAAGCCAAGTGAGCCACTGGAACAATGCACGACAATCACTGCATTCGCCTGAATTAGCTCCTCTATATAAAGCAAAGTATCAAGTTTACTTTTTCAAGTTCCCTCTTCACATGCCAGCTCTCTTTTTTTTTTCTTCTTTGTGATGTTTCTCTGGTTGAAAGAACCAAAATAACTTTGGGGGAATTAGGTAAGCATTGTGGTTTTTCATTCAGGTCCCTGAAAATTCAAACAGCAGCAGCAGCAGACACTAATACCAGATTCCTGTGACGCAACCATCTCCTCCTTCTCATTTCCTCCTTGGCGGGGCAGAGGGGCCCCAGACAGGAAGCCGCAGGTTTCGGCAGCCAATCACATGCCAGAAAACTGTCAGATCCTTGTGGTAGACATTGGCCCACATCAGAGCAGCGCAGCGAGCCTCTGAGGGTTATTCAGCTCCAAAGCCACCAGGGATTCCCTCCGGCTGCTGCCATCTGTGCCCGACCCAAAAAACGGTTACAGAATTCAACCATTAAAAGGAAATACACGCTAAGAAACACGGGATCTTTAAATAAACTGTGTGTCCCACAGAATAGGAGTGCTTTTGGTGCGACTGAAGCTTGGTTTCCAGTTGCTTCACGTTGAGAAGAAAAAGTAAAATAGAGTTCAAATGCGCCCTGCTTCGACTTTTCCTCTGTAGCGTATTATTCTAAAAACCAACGACTTGTCCAGTCTCATTAAATCTCACTCACGCTCAGTCAACTTTATCTAACTACGCCAGCTAACAGCCTCGAAAAGGTGAAGACGCCAGTCGCGCAGCCTAAAAATGCGGATCCGCAGCCAAAGCACTCAGCTAAGTGCACGTCTGAATGGGAAACCGCAGCGGTTTCAGCTAAGCCGGAGGAAATAACGCTAATGTGTTGACAAACAAGCCTTGAAGATGTGAAGCAATCAAGAGGCTGAGAATTAATTACCGGCTTGGAAATGTGCGGCTTAAAGTGTCAAAACCGCAGCAATGCTCACTTCTGCCTTGCAAACATAGTTTCGAGCTGATGGGAGAGATCTGAATGCAGGCGTCGGATTAGTTCCATCTGACTGAGCTATTTGAATTGAGGGAGTTTGTCAGTTTGTGTGCAGAGATTTTCTGACAACCCACTGTTGAGATCACAAACCCTGGCATTATGGGTCTTCTCCGGTGTCTGCCTTTATATGCATCTCTATCTCCAGTTTTTTTCTCTCTGTCTCTTTCGGTTTGTGGCAGGCAGCCAGAACGTAGCTGAATGTTAACAGCTGGTAACACGCAGAATTAATGACAGCGAGCACGATTCTCCCGCTCGGGGAAATATTTATGTTCAACACTTGAAGAAATGTCGCAAGTTCTGGTGAAAACGTTCTTTTACCGAAATTTTAATCACATGAAGCACTTTGGAGGAGAGGACATGTAGTTATATATGAAAAACTGCATTTACTCTCTTTAGTCCAGACTACCCCTGTCCCTCACCCTCACACACTGACACCACGACAGGTTTTTATGACAGCATTGGTCAGTGGGCGATCCTACTTTGCAGCAAGAAAAATTATATTTAATTATCATTTTATTTGATAAAACAGAACCTTCTTTCTTTGGGGACAAAATTTGCAGTTGAAAAAAAAGGTGGCAAACTTAAGAAATTGCAATAATACGCGGATCAGCCACAACATTAGAACCACTCACAGCAGAAGTATATAACAACGTTCTGCTGGGAGAACTCAGAAAATATGAAAAACCTGGCCTCCAAATTCACTAGATCTCAAACTGATCAAGTATCTGTGGGATGATCCACAGAGGCCCCTCCCCTCAACCCATAGGACCCAAAGGCCCCCACTAACAACATTCTGTTTCCAGACACCACAAGACACCCTCAGAAGACCCATATCCATTCACTGATGAGTTACAGCTGTTTTGGAGGCGCAAGGGAGACAATATTAGGAAGGTGGTCATAACCATATGTCTGATCGATGTATTGTCTTGTCACAATAACAATAATCTTATTGTGGATTCCTATCAAGATATAATCCAGGCCCCCAGAACCCTCTACACCACAGGTCTTCAACAGGGGGTCTGGGGAGGTACTGTAGGTGGGGTTGCAAAATCTTTGCTTGATTAGACATTTTTTTTGTATATATGTATATATTTTTTTTTATTTCCTCCCACAAATTAAAATTTCTTTAAATACACATTAACATGAATCCAACCTATTTTAATAAAAGGGATAAGGTATAGCTTAGTATTAAATGCAAAATGATAATAATAATATATTTATAAATAGCACTGAGTTGAGTTTAATATAGAACACATAGTTTTACAGGATAAATAAATTAATGTTTAGTTATCAGATTAAATTAGAATAAACTGATCTAAAAAGTTAAATAGGTAAATGTCTTCTGATTTTATAAAGTACATATGGTAATTTTTATAGCTTGGGCATAAAAAAAAAATACACTAATGAGAGTAAAATGGCATTTTTGCTATGACGGTAACACAGCTTTGAACGGAGCGTGCCCTGGCACCGAGGACCTTTCTTCAGACCGTCTGAGAGGATGGCATGTCAGACGGAAAGACCAGGGCACTGCCAGGATGCGCTCCTGTTAAATTACAGGCCTGAGATGATAAGCCATGCATGTTTACACTCTACATCTAGTTCTGCCAGTAAATTATAGTACAACAGCTGTATTTATAAACACTATGGTTGTATTTTAAGCCCTCGGGCAGCACGGTTAAAGGAGTGACAGCTACACGAGAGGCGCTGCAACGGTCCAACACGAGCTGCTTTTACAAAGCGAATCCAACCGTGACTTTCTGTGTCCTAGCTCGAGCTTTTAAAAGCAGAAGATCGACTGCTACTGCAAAAATATAACCGAGCTAGTGAGCTACGAGACGCCAAAAAGGGAAAATGTTGTTTATGAGGAAATAGTGTGACATAAATAATGTGTAAGCCCTGCTTGGCCCTGCAGTGGAAACCTGGCAGTTGAGGGCTTCCTCTTCTACTTATCAAGACTGCCCAGCAGACTCTGGACGTGATGCCGAAAGGTCACGGTCACTGCTGTTATCGCGCTGTGACTCCATTCTGACACACAAACAAGAGGAGGCTGGGGGTGATAACGGAGCGGACGGAGCGTCAGAGTTGAAAAATAGAAACGGCGTCGATTTCCTGGCATTAGGAGACGCGTGATGTATGCTTGGATGCAAAGAAAAACATGACGGCGCTTTCATGGAACAGATATAATTAGCTGAGCGCTCACTCACACCCAGAAGAAAACGGACTCTTACGCAGCACGAGCGGCAGCAGCAGATCTTTACCTGTTACTGCTGCCAGCATGAGCAGCGGGGTAGGACTGGCTGCAATAACAGTAGCATAACACCGCTCCTAATTAGAGGAAAGACGGTATCGTGGTTCTAATAGCTAAGCAAGAACTTGATTTAACCCAGCTAATGCTACTGAATTACATCAACTTGTTTTGAACTGTAGCAGGTATTTACTATAAGTAATCGAGTCAAGCCGAAGCTTATTTCTAAATCACATTTAAACACTTTTACCTCTGTACAGCGCTTTGGTTCAACTGAGGTTGGTTGAACCAAGGTGCTGTACAGAGGTAAAAATGATGATGCATACACTAAATAAAACACTAATGGAATAAAAATTTGTTTTAAAAGAAAAAAAAACTAATAAACAAACAAAAACAGCAAAAGAGCAAAAGAATAAAAGATAATGAATCAAAGAAAAAAAGGGGTAAAAGGAAATAAAATAGAACATATATACAGGATAAAGTTAGGTTAAATTAAAATAAACTGATCTAAAAAGTTAAATAGGTAAATGTCTTCTGATTTTGTAAAGTATATATTATAAACCACAGGTCTGGGCTGTTCCACAACAGGGCTGCAACTGAGAAAGCTCTGTCCCCGTGAGTAGAGAGCCTGGGCCGAGGCACAGCCAGGAGCAGCTGGTTTGATGACCTATGTGCCCTGGTAGTCGTGTGAGGCTCCAACAGCTCAGATAAATAGGATGGTGCCTATTAATAATAACATCCAAGGATTTCATGGAGGAATATTAGCTGAAATTAACTGAACCTGCGGTCTAAAATGTCTAAAAGGAGTGTGTAGTGGCATGATGGAGTAACAAGTAAACGCATTTAAAGCTATGGGTGCCATTTGATGGACAATGTGGCAACACTACAATATAGAGCTGCATAGCTGCAGACCAGTCGGGGTGCACGTGTGCCCTGTCCACCGCTAAATGTCTGAGCATCAAAACTAGACCAAGGTCAGAGCAATGGGAGGTGGTGTCCTGGTGTGATCTCATGCGAGGAACACTTCCTTGACGTTGTTATAGGGGTGAGCCAGGTCTGCAACAATGTTAAGGTGGCGGTGGGTATCAACGTGACAACAATGCCCTGGTTTCCCAGAAGAAGAGCAGCCGAGGTGAGATCACCGATGATGCAACCCTCACCGGCGGATGTTGCTACCGGTCGGTTTGTGGAATGATTTCATTAAGCAGCGCGTGCCCGACTGCGGGAGCACGGGTGAAGATGGGCGTCAGACGTACCGAACCTGCGGCAGAACACCCCCATGACGGCGCCCTCCTCCACCACTCTCAAGTCCGCCAGCAGAGCCAGCTCCAGCCCTCCAGCCACAGCGAAACCGCTCACTGCCGCTATCAGCGGCTTCGACAGCTGCAGACGGGACGGACCCTGGAGGGGAAACGACTGCATTAGCGAATCTAAACACACGCACGCGCGCTCGCGCCGCACGCAAAGCCAAGCGACAACATGAAAGCAGCGGCACTCTGTAAACAAGGCAGCGGCGCAGCCCTATGTACAAATGAGCTTTCCCCCAGACTAAGTGTGCATGTTGTCTGTGTATATTTTCCTCTGTCGGCTTCGTGCTTTTTGGCCTCCGTGCTTTGATTTCCGCGGTTTATCTACTAGAAAATGTTCCTGATTCAATTTCCTAATTCATTTCTCAAACTGTCAAACGAGACGGTGGCAAATAATCCGAAGTCTTGGCCGCAGCCGAACAAATGAAGCCCTGTGTATTCTGTGTGAGATACTATGCTGTAATTTTCGGCGCAGGAGGTCCACTCAATGCCAAGGACTTAACGCGCAATCCAAACAGATTTTATGGAAACTGCGGATTTTATAGCCTCCAGTACATGATTTGTGTTGCTCTTTGTGAAGTGAACGGCAAAGCTTTTCCATGATTCAACACGCTTCCCGAGAGCAAAATCTTTACCACTACCTGTCTTCCCAACCCCCTAAAAATATACACACAAAAAAAACAACAAAAAAAACCCACTACAGACCACATTTTCTGCTTTTATATTTTATGGGAACCTTTGCCCTCCTTAAGATCATATGGAAATATAGATATAACCCTCACAAGCACACACACGCATACAGCAGCGCTTACCATTGGACCAGGACCTTTAGTGACATCTTGCTCCAATTTGGGGGGGGCCGTGCGATTGGCCAGCTTTTTCAGATCATAACCAGCGCAGAAATTCCCTCCTGGAAGAGACCACAAAATTACAAAGTATGGCAGCTGGAAAGTCAGAGAGGAAGGGAAAATGATGAGGATGAAAAAAAACTACAAGTTGAGCTGGAGTCTGAGGGCTGCAATTTGGATAGCAGCTTGCTTTTGGGTTGGCTGGCACACAAATTCTTCTCGTCTGTACCTAAATCCAATGCATAGGCAGTGAGTGATCAACACACACATACACACACCATACTCTCATTAACGGAAGAGTAACATATTGCAACCACAGCCCCTTCCGCTGGATTCATGTGGTAATTACAACATCACCCCAGAGGACTACAAACACTATGTCACAGGCTCAGACAGGGGACTCATAAAAGCTCCTCTCTCTGTAATGTAACAGTAATGAAAATGATTGCAACGAGCGCATGTGCCAGCAACACCCATCGGCTGGGAGCTTTGATTACAGCTGTGGGTCAGTGCGGGGTAATTATGGAAAAGCGGCGCGTCACGGCGTTTCATGGGAGCAGCGCCGCGAGCGCCTTAAACCCCGCCGACCTTTTTGGGAAGACACTGAGCAGAAGCCGCGCAAGGGCGTCGCACGGGAAAGTCTTCGTCTTCATTTGAGCACGCTAGATATCGAACGTTAGAGGCCAGACTTTTGATTAAACTCTTTCTGGGAGTTACAGAAAATGAAGGAGACGCAGTCATATCAGAGACGCTGCCATATGGAGAATAAGTTAAACTTTTAAAGGCTTTAAAGGTTAATTTTTTTACCCAAATTACGAAAAAAACAAACTTACAACAATGGCTAAATGCAATTCATCTGCTTGAGTTTCATGGTCCTGGTGAAGACTCTTTTCACAGCTGACATTTTTTGACTTGTCAAAGTCGGCAAACCAATTAAGGATTAACCTTTATTATCTTATTAAGCCCTCCCAGTAATGGATTACCCAGCGTACACAAAAGCAGGATTTAGCCGAAAGTGGAATGCGGTCATCACTGCCACATCCGCGCTTTTGATACTGTGGAAACTTCTAAATGTCTGCTGTGGAAAGATTCACATGCCTTTAATTTGGAGACACGTTTACAGTGTTCACAAGAGAAGTCCGTGGCACTGTGAGCGCACAGTTTCTGTGAAGTTCACCAGCTGCGACCGTCGCTTGTGACGTGTTTGCTGACGTTTTCAGAGATTGGCTGGGGCGGGTGGGAAGTTAATCTTTAGGTGTATGGGATTTGTTTCCTCACTTCATAATACATCTGTCACCTGGAAGCCAGGCGAACCTCCGCACCCACAAATGTACTGTGGCAAAGTTGAGTTAGTTACGTTATTACTCTCCATTTCCTACGTCGAGTTAACAGGCCGTTAGCTCGCTGAAATGTTAGCCACGGTGGTCTCTGGATGCCAACAGTTCCCCACAGGTCTTGGCTGTTGATACCACTTGATTGTCAAGCAACACTGGAGCTTTTCTCCATTTGGCGGTCCAAAGGCATGCTCGTTGGGTTAACTGGTGATTAAATTGGCCGTGGCTGTGAATGCAAGTGTGACAGAACTTTCTAGAGCATAGGTCTTCCACGATTCTCAGGAAACTGATGGGGAGATTAAGTAGGGACTCCCCTGCCTACTATATGTGTTCTAAGTTAAACCTAGTGCTATTGACATATACACATTATTATTATCATTTTGCATTCATTATTAAGCTACTCTAATAATACACAGGTTCAAATGTACAGTAGCTGTACAACTGACGTAAACATACCTAACTGGTGTATGTATAAGTAACTGACAAGAAAATAATTGACAGAATCAAGTGTTAACTTTAAACACAGATAAATGTAGTAGGCACAGTGACTCAACAAGCCATTTTGCCTTCATATGTTAGATTCATGTCACTGTGTATTTAAAGAAATTTAAATTAGTGGGGGGAAATTGTGCGGAAAAATTAAAAAAAACATGAAAAATGTCTAATCAACCAATAATTTTGCGACTCAAGTAACTCCACAGGACCCCTGGGAGTCATGGACCGCCTGCTGAAGACCTACTGAACAAACTTCCCATGTAGGCCAGTTAGAACCTGTTACTGGGACTATCTGGAGTTAATAGTTTTAAAACCTATGCTTGTGCCTCGTGCACACAGTCAGATTCATAAAGAAGTGATTTTACCTGCTGAGTGTAAAAGAAACTGACCTCAACCCAATCTAACAACACTGTCTTTTAGAATCTTTTCTTAAATCTCAATAAAAGGTCCCACAGCTACAGTGACACATCTAGACCGCACCTGACCACAAACACTCGAAGAAATCCGAATCCCAAACCCTCGAAACGCTTCTCAGCACATTCAAAACCTGCTGAAAGCAATTACTCTTAATTTTACACGCTTGTTTTTTTTTTTTCTTTTAAAAAACAACACTCTGACACCGAAAAATGAGAGCAGGCAGAACGACTGTGTCGGCGCTAATTTGAACAAAATGGATTCCTTATGGTTCGCAGGAAAACGCTACATTCAAATCTGAGCCTCCCTGCTTGTCATCTCGCAGCGCTGACGCACTGCTAATCACCGCTGAAGGCCAGTCGTCCTGTTACACCGGAGCAGCGATGCGGGCCGACCCGCTGACAGGAATGTGCGGTGGGGACGTTTTGGACGACGGGGGAATCGCAGAGGAGCCACTTTAGCTGGAACTACCCACCGCGCTGCTAATTGCTAACCCGTTTAACACAAGCTAATTACCCTCTTAAACACATTGTTTTCAGTTCGCAGCTACGACCGGAGGCATCAGAAGCCGCATTCTGGAGAGGCTCCAACCTCTAAAGGAGCAAAGTATACACTCTGAGGCGGCGGCGCACTTTAAACGGCGCGCGGGTTGATCCAGGCTGAAGACATTATTTCCACTGAGGGAAGGAGTTCATTCAGCGTGTGCGGTGATTATTTTTAGAAGCATTAGGAGCTGTGGCACGATTCTTGACACAGTGCAGGCCACCTCACAGGTGTGTGTTTTTTTTAGTTTTTTTTTTTACTGCGTGTGCACTTGTCTAGTCTCCCCAGCCTTTCGGAGAAGTTCAAACACTCGGAGGAAGAAATGCTGGCAAGGAAGACACGCAGAGGGTAACCGGGAGAGCTCGGTTGAGGACTGAGCGTGGAAGAGATAAAAAAAAAAATTGCAAACTTTCTGCACACACACAAACAAAAAAAAGGCTGTTAATACATAAAGTAGATGTAAAATAAAGTTTAGGTGTTCTCACATGAATTTTATGTGGTAAAATTAGTTAAAATTACATTTGTCCCATGTCCATGAATCCTCCGTAAGACGACAGTTTGACCTACTTCACCGATAGTAGTTTCATATGTGTATGATATGTGGAGGGAAGGGGCCTCATTGTATCAGGCTTGTTCCAGTGCATCCTACAGACACTTGTGAATTTTTAACTCCTCAACGACTTTTAAACTAGGCTGAAACCCGTTAACTCGGCTGCAATAATTTGCAAAACATTTATGTCACTGGATCTTCCTGCTTCCTTGGACGACGGTGAAAAACAAGTTTTCGTCCACCCACCCAGTCCCCTCACGTTTCTCATACCTCTCCCATGCAGGACGGCCACATTCAAGTCTGGGTCCCTGTCAAAGGCCTCCAGCTCCTCCAGCAGACGCCTCGCCGTCTCCTGGTTCACCGCATTACGCACCTCGGGCCGGTTTATCGCCACAGTGACCACGGATCCCCTCCGCTCCGTGACCACGGTCTGACCTGCAACTAATGACAGAGAATGAGAAAGATGCGCACTCAGAGACCGAGGCGGACCACAACACTTAGAAAGAGACTGACCCGGAGACATGCAACTTAAACCTCACAGCAGGAGGGACCGAGATGGAGCGTAAATCGCCTGATGCGGACAGACTTGATAAAAGGAAGAGGATCGTCCGGGGCCGAGGTGAGGACCCTGGCTCTCGCCCCGTCTCCCTGTTCGCCAGCGATTGTGGCTTGAGGTTGCAGGAGGCAGCTGACCTCACATTGTCTCCGTTCATCCCAGGGAATTCAAGTGGCAACCACAGGAGACGCAGACAGCTGCATCCAGCAGAGAGGAGTCAGAAAAACAAACCCTACTGGATGCTATAGGTTTGCACGCTTCTCTAAGGCGGATGAACTGCTCAACAAAACCAAAAGAAGTGAGGTAGAAAAAAAAAAAGAGGCAATTTGTCTCACGCCACCTTTTCTACTCTGCTGCACCTCAAATTAACTCCAAGGGAGCGGAGAGTTGTTTTTGATTATACTGTAGGAAATGCTCCAAAACAATAGAATCACACTTTTAGTAAACAGATTGACTTTGATTTTGTGCATTTACAACAACAAACTTAGTGGATTAAAAGTTAACAAACTTCAACAAAAAACAGTAAAACAAAATGCCTCTAAATTAGTCAGTATATTATTCATTGCTCTGAAATTGCCTTAACTGGCGTATAAGCAAATGGGCCAAAATTTAAGGCCATAAGATTACTGGTACTACGTCTAAGTAGATGGTCTTGAATAAGGACCTGAACTCCCTAAATCACAGCCCTTCACCAGGGGGTCCGCGACCCCTAGGGGGACTGTGGAGGTACTGCAGGGGGGTCGCAAAATCTTTGGTTGATTGAACACACACACACACATATATATATCCCCCCCACACACACACGTTTAAATTTCTTTAAATGCACATTTACATAATTCCAACATGTTTTAGTAAAGGGATAAATGGAGTCAGTCACCACTTTACCATTGCACACTAAAATTAAAAAAAAATAATAATAATAATATTTGAAGCTATATATTATTTGAATAACTTAAAATTAAATGCAAAATGATAGCAATAGTGTATATTCATAAATAGCACTAGGCTGAGTTTAATATATAACACATATAGTAGGTATGTGGGGCCCCTACTCTCCATCAATTTCGGCGGTACCTGGCCTGAAAAACGTTGAAATTGTGTAGTTACAAATAAAAATTGCATTGTGCCCATCACTTGTATGTGTGACGGTTCTGCATACACATGACTAAGAGGCCCTAAAATTGACAAAGACAACTAAATGAAACCGATGATTATATATATTATGATTCGATGTTTGTTTATTCAGGAAATGAGACAATATGACGTATCTGGGAGGGACAAATGTAAGTAGCAGAGATTAGAAAAATTAAGTGGAAAAAGTAGAGGTGTAGTTGAGGTTACTGAGCCTGTTCCATTTTGGTTTTTCACCTTCAAGTCTGGCTCACTGACACTCTAAATGGACTGTGGGCCTCATTTTATTTTATAAATTGTCCCTGTCATACTCCTGTTGTGCCTCCTCAATCCACATGTTGTCTAAATGTCTTGTCATAGCAGAAACAAATTTCACCAACAAAGTGCAGTGAACCATGACAGCAAACCATTTAGAGGACCTCCTCCAAATGGCTGCCATCATTAATAAACCTGTGCTTTTCCCAATATAAGATGTCTGCTGTGAAATTAAGTGCCTCCCAAAATTTATAAACTTACGTTAAATTTAATTCACAAGATTTGTGAGTATTTGTCTTTAGGCTGTGAAGTACTTACAACATGAACTTAAAAGGTTGAATTACACAGTTGTCTGAATGTTTATTAGTTTGTTCAGGGACTTTTACCTGTTTCGTTGTGTCACTCTTAAAGCGACAGCCACAGTCATTTACAGCCTCTGCTGCCTCCTACAGTCATTCTGAGGTAACTACATGTTTCCACTCACCTGTTCCTGTGTCTTCACCTCCGGTTGCAGCGCTGTAAGATTTAATTGGCAACAAAGTCGCTTTTATCGACTGTCCAAATACGTTTCTTTGGCAGGTAGCTGCAAAAACTGGTGTCAACGAACGAAAATGTTTTAGCGCCATTGCCACTTTGGTTAAAAAAAAAAAAATCGTTGAAGCTCCTCAAACAATCGACAAACGACGTGTTAAATATTGTATTTTCTTCCAAATTTACTCAAAAATAAAAGAAAATGTATATCGTGTTTGCTACCGTTTAAGTAGCTCATTTCAAAACAACTCCGCAATGACGGTGCAACACTTTTATCCCCCCTGACAGAAACTAAAAGTAACACAGGGTCCGGGGAACACACTTGCTGCATTGCAGTGGTAAAAACCACAATCACACAGCAGAGGGCGAAATTGAGCCTTGTTTAACACATGCAAGGGTTCCTACATAATGAAAATGAAAATCCACATCACATTTCTTTTATTCATTCATTTTTTTTTTAATAAAAGATTTCCTTTGTGTTTTTTTTATACACATCTTAAGGCATCATGCACAAAAAATAAGCCATACTAAAGGCGTTATGCTTTACCCTCTACCAAAAAATTAGATGTTCTAACCTTTGAAGATTTGCTGTTAAAAATAAGTTTGTACAAATATGGCATGTAAGCTGGCATGTCAGTGAACCCCAAAGCAGAGCATTACCTGCTTTCACAGTTTTTGTAAACATGGCTTTGAGCAAAATAGGGCTGAGGAAAAGACAAGAGAAAGGAAAAGCATGCTTCGACGTTGGGGGCTAAATATCCCTGAAAAGCATGCAATGCATTTGAAATCATATTTACAATGCATCATTTTACTCTCAACAGACATCTTCTTTTAAATCAATTAAAGTTAAGACATTAAAAATATCCATTAACAGACAGATTGACTGACAGAAAGACGGATGTGTCCATAATACCCCCGACCCATTGTCCTTAACACAGACATTGTTCAGACTGGTCAACTAACAAAACACTACAAGATTTTCTTTTCTTAAATACGTCAAGTACTGGGAGTAGTACATCCAGATAAACGACAATCATCTGGAGGATATTACAACCTCAAAAACCTTAAGGTTCCTCTAAGTTTTCTTTAGATTCATTTTTTTTTTTTTTTAATTTAAGTGACATAGCCCAACTAGGGCTAAAAATTGGGATTGAAAAAAAAAAATCTTGTAGTGTCCACCATGGCAGATATCCGGGAGGTGCCGATAGCTTTGGCACAGTCGTGTCCAGTTGTGTGCTCTTCTGTGGTGATCCGTGTGCGTTATACTATATTGAAGACCATGGAAAGATACTGTTCATAAGAAACCTGGATCCAGCCATCCTGGTCTGTATCGTACCGCCTGAAAACATCAGTCAACCTCTGTGGAAAAGGACAGAAAATAAGGACATTTATTTGCGAAAACAGCAAAGGATGCAGTTTCATTGCCATGGGGTCTGTAACACAAAATGAACATATATTTTCAGAGTTTATTTTTGTCCTAATCTGTTGCTTTTTGCACGAGAACTCAACAAAGACACATTAGAGGAGATGTTCATACCTAAAAATGCAACTTTCAAGTGTATTTGCAGTTCTAAGCAGCTTGTTTATGTGTATATGGACCTATAAAACTAAACGGCATTAATGGTAATAATGCCCATTTGTAGATAAATAACAGCTGCATTTCAAATTAAAATCAGCACAAATCACTAAAAAAATCATACGCAACACAATATTTCCTAATCAGGTCTACACTCTTCATTCATACATTTAATGGTAAAATTCTTATTAAATTGTTATTATGAAAAAAATGTTTACATGGTAGACATTATGTTCTGTATGGAGTGGTAAATTAACTCAATAAGTTGAGTTATAAAAAAATGGAATCAGTTGAAAACAGTTAGTTTTGAGGTTTCATTTCTATCAATTGGGCGTTGAATTGTCAAAGTTTCCACATAATGATGACAACATTATTACATCACATTTCATGTGATTACAACTGTGCGTAAAAAGCACAGACGCTGAATCACTGAATCGTATAACTCCTGACACTCTTCATGCAAAAGTTGTGTTTTATTCCAACACTGAGGTTATTACATCAAACGTAGCTCAAGAAAAAAGCCAATGACTGATACATAATTGCATTGTTACATTACTGCACTACGCTTCTTCCGGATTCGCTTAAGCTTCATCTATAGCTGCATGAACGTGAAATTAGTGAAAAATGGCTAAAGTGGAGTTTAATTGATACATCATCTAAAAGGGAAGAATGCAATGTGTTTCTGAAAGTGATTTTCTTGAGTACAAGTGTTATGATGCGAGTGCCGAGCAAAAGGAGATCTTGCTTTGATGAGTGTGCATACAGCTGGAAAACAAAACATCCTGTTACAGTATATGTAGTTTGTCTCAGTGTGTTACCTGTAGTACAATACAGCACTGGATGAAGTCATCGAAGGCCACCTGTCCCTTCCTCTGGCGGTCAAACTTGTCTATCAGAGTGCCGTAGAACTGATCTGATAGACGGTAGCCTGAGCACAGCGACAAATACCACATCAGCTTAACAAACAACATTTTTAAAAGGCATTCTTCACATTCTCCCTGACAGAGCAGACAGAGTCTACTGCTGATGAATGAAGACTTGACTCCTTGGTTATCCTGTGTGAAGGACACCTGCTCACCAGACACACCAGAGGATTCACCCTGGACGGTTTCCAGGCGTGGACCTGGAAACAGCCGACAGATTTTGAGGCTCCTCGGCCGTGAGAGGAGATGACGACTCTTAAGTACGTGAGCTGCTCGGTCAGGTAATGATCGTTAAGCGAAGCAAAACATTTTTTAAATTGACTGCAGTAGAGCTGCAGGATGCCAGGAACCGAGGCGGGGCAGGCCTGGGCAGATAGATGGATAGATCGGATCCTGTGATACGGTCCGGTTAAGAGGCTTTTGCATAACAGCCATCCTTGGTGCGACGCTGAAACGTTATTTGCTCACAATGTAAACGACACTGAATACAGGTCGTTTGTCTTTTACTGTACTTAGAAAGAGGGTTTGATCTCTTTGAAATGAGATAGCGTGAGATGTTTATCCATAGCTGATGCAATTCTTAAGACACACCTGTCTGGTGGCATTAAAGAAACTGATGAGGTGACGAAAACGTCGTCTCATAGTATAAAAAAAGAGGTGGTAATATTCTAAATGCAGCATATGTTCAAACAGCTAATGAGTTTTAAGCTCGTCCTGTTTTCCACGGGAAAAATCCATTTTTGCTGCAGATCGCTACCACGGAAGTTCATGTGTTGGTGCTCCTCTAGCATCTACTGTAGTAACACAGGGACTTTGCATACGCAACTCATGCAACCCCACTTCAAAAAAAAAAGAAAATAGAAATAGTCTTATACCGCAGCACAAATAGTGGACAGAGAACCTCAAATCAGAAATACAGAAAGCATGCCAAGTCAAACACAGAAATGATTGAATTTGTCGGAAATTTATTAAATTTTAACTTGAAACTGATGTAGTAGACACTGAGATTTCCTTTTTCATTCACCAGTTCTTTAATGTACTAATGGACACCAACCAGGAACTAATTGTAGGTTTGTGTAATTGACTCAAGCTCTTCCTGAGGCTGAGTCGACATTATCATGAGGCTAGTGAGATGTTCAAAGGCACATTTCAGATGTTTACAGGGACTTTTTGCTCATTTAGATGGTTTCCCCTCTAGTATAACAACTAGTTGATGACTGATTTGTCCCTGGACCTACTGCAATGTAATTAGTGAACTGAAGATACGTAAAGAACATAATATATAAAAAATTACTGATGAATGATTGTATATCGTTAGCCTAATAGCATAATTACCCAAGTAATGTTTCTGACTTACCGTTACAATCTCAGTAAAAATATTTGCTTGCTATTTTCTTCCCTTGTTTTCTGAAAACATTCAAATATGACTTAGGTAATTATGCTATTAGGCTAACGATATTTAAAATCTAAAAATGTGTTTACTACATGAGTGGTGAGTACAAAGTTGAGATAAAATTCCATACTGTTCATTTGGCAGGATGCTGTGTTTAAACACAGAGCTGCTGAACCAGGAGAGAGGACAGCACTGCAGACCAGCCACGCAGCCCTCCCAGTCACCACGGCGTTAAATATTGAAACGCTTAAGCATACTTTGCTGCTCACCGAATCCAGTCAGCGCCTGCTTGAGCTCATTCTTATCAATGAAGCCGGAGTTGTCCCTGTCGTAGGTCCGGAAGATGTTCTGCCAGTCTGTGATGTACTTCCAAACGCCGGCAAACTCGTTGAAGTTCACCCCGCCCTTATTTTCCCTGTCAAACATGGCTGACGGAGACAGGAAATAAAATAATTAACACCGTTTTCATTGCTGCAAAGCAGGATTGTCAAGCCAACTCTCCAAATGCTGTCACAAAAAAAAAAACTGTCATAATGCTAATGTGTGCAGAGGTAGTCTGGACTAAACAGATATATTTTATTGATGATTTTAGTACCGAAACGTTCTGTTCGTGTCAAGCAGTCAGGAAACAGCCGCGTTAACGGTGCGTAGACTGGGTTAGAACTGAGAAAGAAAACAACTTGATACCTTAATACTCCACTTCTCACTCCCATGCGGTTCAATCCAATTACCTCCCAACAAAGGGAGTGTTATCACAGGCTACGCTTCTTGCTGTGGGACTATTAAACAATGGATTTACTGCGCATGGTACGGTGGGAAGTGGAGGCCGCGGTATTATGGGGAATTACTCTGGAAGTCACACAACAAATAGGGAGTGAAGTGCACAGGAGGGGCTGGAGGAAGGTATTTTTAACATGGATTTGGTTAAAACTTGGGACATTCAAGCCAAACAAATTCACACAGTTATGATTTAGCCCTTTAGTGTGAGGTGAACCTCGTGAGCGCTTCGAGGTATAATTTTAAACGAAAGAGAGGAGCAACTATTGCGACATAGCAGCTAAGAGTATGGAGCAATCTATGGCAAGGAAACAGAAGGACCCGTGAAGTAACAGTTTCTGAGAGTGAGAAAGAATGAAACGTAACCTAGGAAGTGTTTAAGAGGAATTCTAGATGCTCCACATAGGAAAGAAACGAGGGTTGTAGGGTTGGTGTTGCTTTCGTTTGCTGGAGAACAGTGAGAGGAGGAAGACAAGGGACAGAGGGACTGTTGGATGTAGGGATACACTGAAAGCACTGAGTCAACAGTGTCTGTGTAATTACTTTAACTGTAACCGCAGCCAGACACATTCATTTAGATTGCTGGAAGGGAAATGCATTTAAATACTGAGTGTGCACTACCAGTCGGAAGTTTGGACACTACTTCTGGTTTGACTGGTAGCGTATAAACAGTTGGTTCATATCCGTGTGTTAAAGTTCAGTCTGACCTTCAGCGTATCTGTCAAAACCCAGATAAACCCGGTGCTCAACTGCACAGTGGAGTTCAAGGCATTTAATCTCAACATTACAACTCCAAATTGTAAAAAGATCAATATTTGCAGTAAAGAGGGGAGGGAGCAGCTTTCCTGTTTCCTTGGAGAAACTATTTCAGTTTTTATTGTTGGCTGCAGGTTTCCACTAGAGAGGCAGTTACTAAAAACAGTGAGTGAGCCTTCGCTCGCTCACAATTTAAGGACTTAATGTGGTTGTCGTGGCAAAGAACCAAACAAACAACGTGAATAGCACAAGGGGCATTTGTGTGAGAGTTTGCTCTGTCACTGTCAGCAGCTACTTACATATGATGGACCGGACCGTCACCGGGTTAAAGGGAGTCCATGTGCCTGTGAAACAGAGGAACGCCGGTTAACAGGAATCATTTTGTCTTGTAACATTACCCACTGTTCAACCTGAAAGGTCTCTAGAAACTAAAATACACTCTTAAAACAGTACAATCCCACTCTGCAATACTCGTAAATGAGAAAATGTCATCATTATTATAAATGTCATGTGTATTACGTGTGTAGAATTAAATGAGGGAGTGATATATCAAAGCAGGAAAAGCCCAGGTATCACATTCATTTCTAAAATTAATTAATAAAGTTTAAGTAAAGCTGGTGAGCAGGTATGTACAGTGCAAGAAACCTACACATCAAATTGCCTACAGTTTGTCATTAATGGAAATAATTAGTCAAAGTATCTGCCATGGAAATCATTTATTGTGTGTGACAGTTTCACTGTCATGACACACGACAAGTAAACAGAACAGAGCCATTAGAAATGGAATTAATTGCACCTTTTCTTTTCCCGCTACTGGAGTAATGACGCATTAAAATGAGACTTAGAAAAAACTTGGAAAGACAGTATCAAGTTCTATCTACATAAGAACTTATAGACCTTTATTTACAACACTGAGGACTTTAAAGTACTATATCTGTCTGGATTGGACTGTGTATTTTCAGAATATTTTTTGTAACTTTACTACTATTCTTACACTATTTTTTTTTCCTCCTGACTCGTATTCTCATGTCTGTGTCTGGTCACATTTCTGTTCTGTTATCTTGAGACTCTTGGACAAAACAACTTTCCTGCAGGGATCAATAAAGTGATCTTGAATCTTGAACTATGTTGTAACTAATGCAATGGACACAAACAGGATCTGAAACTCAAAAAAAAGGGACTTGCTATGTGAGCGTTGTGACGTTTAACGTCTTTTTCTCCAAACACACAGTTATTTTTCACGTGGACGACCGACTCTTCAATTATATGTGAATATAGCCGTCATCTGTATGTTCAGGGAAGGACTGATGGGCCTTTAGTTCAGGTGGGGGTTCGTGTTTTATTGCCAGCTTCACCCATTCAATTCTCGAGATTTATCTGGGCATCTAAATCCTTGCTGACTCACCACCTCACTTTATTACAGGCAGGCCGACGGTCTCAGAACCGAGAAGAATGAGAAATGCGAGTGGGAGGACGCAGAAAAAGAGAGGAGTCAAGAAAACGCATTAACTGTACGACGAGGAGGAGAGCCGAGAGGGTGCGAGGTGAACAAAACATTTTGCTGGTTTAGTTTTTGTCGCAGTAACTTGAACTCTGTAGCGCACTTTTGCTGACCTAAGATTCCTCTCGGCAACTAAATCTGCAGACCGTAAAACAGCATCTGCAGAGTTTAAACATCTTGCCAACGTTGGGGAGCCCTTTTTTTTTTTTTTTTTCCCTCCCTCTCACACCGTGCTGCTCGTTTCTGATTTCCCTCCACGGTTTAGCTATGCCAGCAGTAAACAGGTCTGCAGTGGGAGCAGTGAGAGTTTAGATAAGAGCAGCTCGTTTAAATAAAACGGTTTGGAACCAAACAGAGGACGGGGGTTTTCTTTTACTGTTGACTGATTTTCACCTTTATTTTAAGGTGATTAGAAAGCTCTAAATAAACGAGAAACAGGCTGAATATAAATGTAAGGCTTGTAAGCTTTAAGGATTTGTGATGCTGAAAATACTACATGTGCTCCAGAAGACACTAGTCATTTCCTCCCTCTTCCTGGGTTTGTTTTATTGATGGGCGAGGCCGTCTGGGACTGTGGACGGAGCTGTTCTGGGAGCGGGGCCTGAGGCTCTTACTGGAGCTGGGGTTTGGACCAGAATCTATATTCCTTGATCATGTGTGGGAGCGCCGGTCTAGAGCAACAAACACAAAGTATCACATCCGCATTAATGTGAGGTCCGTTTATAGAGAAACTTTCGAGACCACATCCCTAAACCGGCGGGACGTCCTGACATCCAGTCGCACTAGGACGATTTAACAGTCATATCTTATGGATGCTGCTTTTCCGCCAGGTAAACTCTCTTAGACCCAGGCTCAGTTGCGGTGTGGTCCATTGATGACCAAATATTGATGAACTACGATGAATGATGTGTAATTAATGCAGCACCTGAGTCATTGCTGCGAGCATGTTAGCATGACGACGACTGTAGCATGTAGCTCAAAGCATCCAGCCTCACAGAGCATTAAATAAACACAAAACATTAACAAACATGTTGAAAATGATCAGCTTTTTTTGAAGAACGGGGACTTAAGTAATAAAATAGATCAGACCACGCCCACAAAATCTGGTCTGGAGTCACTAAGTTGCGAAGTGATTATGCTCAAGTCTTTATGCACAGAACAGTAACATCAAAGTGGTCGTCGAGTTGAATTTGTTGACAACAAAACGACTATGATCGGTTGTAGGAGCATCAAACTGAAGGAGTATTTCTTTTCCTCTGTATTGGTTGAAATACGTAATGAAATCATGTGGCCCATTACTAAGAATAAAGCCAAGCTATCTCAGGCTAAATAGAGACATCTGGTAGTTGAAATAATAATTTGTCAGTATAATTTTTTTTTTGAAGAAGGCATCTATCAAGGTCAACTACTCTGAACATCTGAGTCCAAATATTTAGCGCTCGGAAAAAACGTCCACAGCTTCCAGCCGTTAAATCCATCATGGTGCGTTGGGTGAACCAGAACGGACTGACAGCAGCGCTGCACTTACTGTCTCCCTGGCACATAAGTCTGCGAACACAACATTTGGTTTTTATTATAAAGTGTTTTTCACATGACGCAGAGCAAAAATAGCACTGCACACAACTGGATGGTCCGACAAACAATGAGAGCCATTTTGCTGTAAACAGATTGAACTCCACGGCGCTCTGCTGATGTGTATGACTAGATTACTGTTACTCCTCAGTCCATCGCCACACGAAACATGTCTGAGCAGTTTCTTTGGCATGGAGCGACTCCAGAGCAACTTCATGCCTCAAAAACAGGCGGGAGGAGTCAGTCTGGCTTCTAGTGGCTGTCCTTACACTTCTGAGATAGAAAACATAGAAGGTTACTTAGACCTAGAGAGCCTGTAATGTCAACTAGCAACAACGATCTGCTACAAACTGAGTGAATGGTTTGATATGTTGACGAGGCACGACGTCCAATTCATCTTAAACATACCTCTGACATTTCGTGTTGCAGTTGGTATCATAAGTCATATACACCAATAGAGGTCAGACTATGGGTCAGTGCAGGAAAATGTTAACACTGATATCGCCTTTGATATCATGACTAGGAATGGGTAACAAGAACCGGCTCCAACCGGTTCAAGTATCGATACTTTTCGTGCCGAATCTTTACATCGACGCGCATAAAATGTCTGTTGTTTACACGAAACTAGGAACACCTACTTTTTCTAAACCAAAAATTCACATGAGGAATCGATGAAGGATCGATAATGGCATCGGCATCATTATCGATGCCCATCCCTAATCGTGACACATGGGATTTAGCCTCAAATCTCATTTCCAAATAAAGCCGCAAGTAGAACGGCGTGTCCAGCAGACAAAGACTCTTTTGTTACATCAAATGTTGCTCCAGTAATGGAGCTGTCAGCAAAATGACCAAAGGCAGAGCAGAGAAAAAGCTTTCCAATCGCACTCATTCTTCTGCCCGCGCACACGAGCGCGGGAACGTTTGAGACCAGCAGCGAGCTGTGAGGTCACCGTCGTGTACCAGACGGACTGCGGCCGCCCAGGCTGAGGTGGCCCGTGCGGCTGAGATGTTTGCGTGCGCGTCTGACGGCAAACTGGAACAATACAAGCTCTGTCCGGTCCGCACACTGAGCTCCCTCTCACTGGCAAACCCAACTGCCAGCGGTGAGGTGGAGGCGGGAGAGAGAGAGGGAGATATAGGAGGTGAGGAGAGGCAGGCTGGTGGAAAAACAGAGTGCGCTGGCCACGGTGTGTACACACACACACACACACACACACACACACATATATATACATAACGGCAGCAGTGGAGCTCAGTGAGACGCTTGTCTGTGCATACGTTCAGCTTTGCACCTCACAAAGTACTAATACAGACCTGAACCCACAAACACACACGGACCACATCCCGTCCCACCGAGGTAAAAGTTTGACCCCGTCGGAAAAAAACACAACTTCAAACGAAAACCGGAATGAACTTCATCAGCCTCATCGAACGCATTACATCGGGAATTTAGTTTTTCCCTGCGATTTGCTCAAAGCTCCGTTCTCTAACTCAGTTCACAGTAAGATTACGCAGCGCACTGAGGGTTTTTAATAACAGCAGCGTTCTGCCAAACCATTGCTCATGTGTCGTGGAGCAAAAGAACTTCACAGTCGCCGGGTCTCAAACGGAATCGGCGGGTGAGGCCTCTCGTCCGCCAGTCAGAAGCGGCCGAGCGCCGCTGACGATTAACCGCGGGGGGAAAAAGGTGTTGGAAAACTTAACGCAGCCTGGCAAAAATCAATTCTCACTCTGACTCAACTTCGGACTTTTTAGAAAACCCTGCCAACCTACAAGTGTGGAGGTAAGTGCTGCTGAACGAGCAGCCCGAGCTGTGCCATTCGACCAGCGCCGCGTGTCAGCAATTTCAGAGCATTACCGCTCCAACACACTTACATAAATAAGTCAAGCGGGAGAATGTGTGTGTGTGTGTGTGTGTGTGAGGGGGAGCATGAAGGCATGATGGTTGGTGTTATATCTGCTCTCCGCCGAGCGAAGGGAGGCGTACATGTGACAGAGACTTCCACGGCACGAAGCCAATCACGGTCTCGCCGGGGATGAAACAAACGGAGGGATGACGAGAGAGGACGAGGAGAAAGAGAGAGAGAGCAGAGGAGAGGAGAGTGAGCGTGGGGTGTGTGTGTGTGGGTGAGAGACAAAAAGGGAAAGTGAGAGAGGACGAACAGACAGAGGACACAGCAGGCAGAGGGACGCGGTGCCATATACCACTCAGACGTGGAGGAAAACGAAAGAGAGGAGCAATAAGGGAGGTGCTGTTTGTTGCGGTAGAAAGTCTGACATCTTCACATCGAGCGCAGAACCTGAGATGAATCAAAACAGTTTAGAGCAGTTTTGAGAGAAAGAATCGATTCATTTTTGGTTAAGATACTCATTTTTCTACTCAAAGAAAAATGATGAATGGTAAGACATTTCAGAGATGCGAAAAGACACGCAGGTGTAGGGTGAAAGAAGAGACGAGCAGAAGAGACAGGATGTGGAGCAGAAACACACCAATCCCCCGCAACATTAAAACCACTGACGAGTTAATAACACTGAACCGTCTTGTGACAGTTCAATGTTGTGCTGGGAAACCTTCGTGCGGATGTTACTTAGACGTGCACCACCAATCTAGACCACACCAGACACCCCCACCCCACAGTAATGACACTCTTTAATGACAGCAGCCGTCCCCAGCAGGACGCAGCCTGACACAGACACAAGGACTGTTTAGAGACGACTCAAACAACATGCAGAGCAACACAACATGTTGACCCGGCCTCCAAAGTCACTAGATCCCAAACTGATCAAGTATCTGTGGGATGATCCACAAAGGCCCCTCCCCTCAACCCAAAGGCCCCAAAGGCCCCCACTAACAACATCCTGTTGAGGACACCACATGACACCCACAAGTCACAAGGAAGACCTACACAATATTAAGAAGGTGGTCATAATGTTATGCCTGATCAGTGTATGTAAGACTGTATACAGCAGGGGTGTCAAACATAAGGCCCGGGGGCCAAAACCGGCCCACCAGAGGGTCCAATCTGGCCCGTGGGATGAATTTGCAACAATTACACTGAAGAAATTAGCTGAAAATTTTTGACAAAATAAGAAATTTCACAGTTGTTCCTTACACGCAGCTGTACTTGTTTGCACTAAAGTAAAGGGAAACATTTTTGAGTTGTCGTTGTTTACCAGGTAATAAGCTATTGGGTAACAGGCCCGGCCCCCTTGAGGTCAAATTGGGCTTTATGTGGCCCCTGAACTAAAATGAGTTTGACACCTCTGGTATACAGCAACAGCGAAGCCCCAGGCTCCCTCCTGAAACCACTAAGGTCTCGACACTCTGAGCCCTCAGAGACGAAAAAGAGCAGAAAAACAAAGGGAGGCGAGCGAAGGTTAACAGCAAGACAACGGACGAACGCTTGATGTCATCAAAATAATGGAAATAGAAGCAACGTTTGAAGCAGAGCCAGGACGGACAGTCACACGGTGGTTTTCACAGACTGCAGGACAGGATGCAGTCAGTGCAGAGTGTGTGTGTGTACGTGTGTGTGTGTGTGTGTGTTCTGCTTCACTGGCTCCGTTTCATATTGGGATGAGCCTAATGAGCTGCGACCGGGGAAACCTGCCGTTCGCTACGTGCACACGCAGCAAGGTGCACGTGTACGCAAAACACACACACACACACACAAGCGCTGGCCAAGTCTTAAAAAAAAAAAAAAAATCTGATGAAACGGATGCACAAACACACACGCGCACTAATCAGTATGCTGATCCAGAGGCACTGCGCAGCCTCAGAACAGCTTCTCTCTCTGCTGCTGGCTTCCACACTTCCCCCTCCTCTCCCTCTGAAGTGCCCAGATGAAGAAAACGGCATTAATCTTTTCCAAAATCTTCGAGGAGCCGTCAGAGAAACCCGAAGATAAACCTGATGAGGGACACGTTACATTTTAATGAGCAGACAAACATCAGCTTGTGTTACAGCTGCTCCCCAAAGTCTCATCAATCGTTACAGCATTTCAACACCGCTGAGGTCAAGAAGGTGCGTTTTAGCAGCCTGCTCTGTTTGCGCCAATTAGAAAAGCTTTAAAACTGGCTTCAGCGTGACCTGTGTGTGATTTTTTTTATTCCACAGTGTTCCCCAAACAGCCTGGCAGAATCACAAGTTGACTTATTTATTTATTTAGGTTAACGGGCCCGGTGGGAAACGCACCGTTAATCCTGTTTGAATCCTCCTCCTCCTGAGCTGTAATCCTCGTGCTACATCCCCACGAGTTTTTCATGCTGATTTTGGAATTAGCTGTTATTTCTTCAGTTACATTAACGGTCACTCTGCAGCACAGAGAGCGTGTCGCATAAATCCGTACACGTCTTCTAATTAAGTGGTCACTGCGAACGCAAACAAAACCCGGACTCAGGTTCAGAAAGTGACACAAAGGGCAACTGTCGCACGCAGGTTTTATGAGCTGGAGTTAACTAGTTCATTACGCTGCCTGGAGCAAAGAGCTGATTGGAATCACTTTCTGTGAGTCACTTAAAGGCTTAAGATGCACTTAGAAGGTCACGTATATACAGTATATCGGCCTATGTGGCGAAGGCCGGACTTTCGTCACCCTGAAGTGCGTCTTCCCAGAAATGTAAAGACAACTGCGATTGCTCCACAGCGGCCAAACAAGCGCCAGAGAATTCCTCCTCCTTCTGACTCTGTACCATCTACTCAGACGACCTCAATCGTTTCTGATTTGCAGGGATTTCAGTAAAAAGAAACTGCGATACGGGAAACGCAAAATATAAATGCAAACATCAGCGTGGCCTGCTAGATCGCCTTGAGGCCTATAAACCAAAACTGAGGCCGCTGTGAGTGTCGAAGCATCCATTCATTACCTATCGCAGCCGTCATAGGCCGAGAGTTGGGGTTCACACCGTAGACAGGTCTCCAGTCTATCACAGGGCTGACACAGATAGACAAACTACTTTACATGTTTTTATACGACATGTTGCCTGTGAAGCACTTTGGTGCAAATGCTCTTTGCTTTTAGGGCGCTACATAAATCAAATAAACAAACATTCACACCATTCACACTCACACCTACTGAGAATCACCAAGTAACCTAATGAGGATTGTCTTTGGAAACACAGAACCGTACTGCTCTGTGGCATCAGTACATGCCCATGAGTGTAGATAAGGATCAGAAATATTAAGATCAGACTAATATTTATGTCTGATTAGATGCTTATACACATGTAGTACCTGGGCAACGGAGACAGGGGAAGATTCATTTTGTATTGTCAAGATTTTTATAATTAGTGTTTAATTAGTGGTAGGTTTGACTGGGTTCACTGAAATTTAAAATTCTGCTGATACAGGAGCATCGATACCTGCTTTCACTCTGTGAATGAGCTCGTCTTGGACGGGGCTGTAATTCTCACAAAATAATGCGGTAGAAAAATCCATGGCCTTGGTAGTAACTGGGTTATTATTGCTGGCAGGATCATGTTTGCAGCTTCAGTGCAGAAAACATTAAACATCCTTTCCCGTTGCATTTGTAGAAAAATACACACGCTTTTTGAACGCAAAGTGCCGTTTCTTTCCTCGCACATCGTATGTTAGATTCCCTCCAGAAGAAGAAGCAGCTCGCTGGCATACTTTTGACCGTCAACACGCACAACCACCAACCACATCAGCGTTGAGCCGGCTGTTGTTGCAGGAACACTTAATTACACCTAAGGCATTTCCTTTGAAGCTACGCTCATAAACTTTTCACCTGCTCCGACGCTGTGCCGGGACAAAAATAAAACTCATTTTTATTCAGTTCACCTGTCACCCAGGGATAAAAATAAAAATCCCAGTCCATTTTCTGCTTAGGCTTGGCAGTTATTTAAATCAAAGAGTGGCAGAGACCAATGGTGTGCAACGAGGAGATGGGAGAAAGAGACGGAGGGAGAAAAAAAGAGGCAGAATAATGGAATAATAAAAGACGGAGAAAAAAAGCAGAGAATAAAGGGGAATTTGACTTAAGAGACTGAGGCAGGAGAGAGAGATGAGAGAGACGAGATTACACCACAAATGGCCAGAAATGAGAAAAGACGCAAAGAAGGAAGCAGAAATGGGAGTGGAAGAGGCTTAGGAGAGACGCGTACACACCATTCGATAAGGCCTGCTGAAGCTCCGAGTCTGATATCACTCCACTACGGTCCTTGTCGACCCTGGGGAGGAAAAAGAAAACAGATTAGATAACGCCTGCTTTAACCACTTCACACCCACGCACACTCCAGCACACAATAGCAGCAGACAGTGGCACTCATCAGCTGAAACTTTATCCCTCCGCCCGGAGCGCGTGTGTGTCAGGGCTTCAACAGTCCACAGAGGATGAATGGAGGCCTGTGATTAGGGTACACAAGGTAACTTGTACACGCGTAGCTCAGGGAGACCGATCAGACGAGCTCTGAGTGTGTGTGTGTGTGTGTGTGTGTGTGAGTGTTTTTGCTGATGCCGTGACACAGCGTAGTGAAACCGAATGTTGGCAGCCGCACAAGTAACTTTTAGTGCAACCTGCATAGTGTCAGATTGCAAGATTCTCCGACAGTGTAACATATTTCTTTAGCGAAAGCAAAACTGAAAACAGTCAGAGGGAGCTGCGAACCAGCGGCAATAAAGTAGAACATAACCGGGTGTCCTGCGGCTTCATGGTGGAGACAATATCACAGTAATGTTCCCAAAAATGTTTCAAAGGTCAAAATACTAAATATTTCCCTTTAACTACACATGACAAACCCGGACTGTGTCTTTCTTTGAGAAGCGGTTTTACAGCTCAAACTATTTGTCAATGAATCGATTAGTCACCGGACAGAAAACTAATTAGCAATAAAACAGATCTTTGCTCAAACAAAGACAGAACATAGAGTCCAGCTTCATATTTTTTGGGCCAAATGATCAACAAGGACAAGGACGGATCAATAAAAGGGCTGCGGCTGTAATTACTATGAATTGATCAGACTATAAAACGGTGAAGAGAACTCCAAGCTACACACACAGAGTACACACAGCACTGTCTTCACGACGCACACCAACACTGTTCACAACAGCAGAACCCGAACCGGAGAAAGTTTGCCATTAAATGGTTTATCGACTTTCTGTATAGCTTTAACAGTTACTGTATTAGATCAGTCTTACGCGGTCAATACGCTCACTTGACAAAACATTAGGTACACCAATGAAAACAAATGCCTTCTAATGCGACAGTCTGGCATGAAATATCCCTTCATGACCGTTGCAATGTTCAGTTCATGTTGAAACACCGTCGGGAAGGTGGCGATTCAACTGCATGATCATTTATGAGGCTGCTGTTTGTGGTGCTGGTAAACTAGTGTGAATTAAACACTAAGGTGTTTCTTTTATTCAGCCCACCGACTAAAACGGGGTCGTCAAAACGAGAGAGACGCGTGTCGGTACAAACCACAGCCTCAAAACGCGAAGACACAACCGAATCAGCCGCTCTCTCCCCTGCTCGACACGAATCTAAGATTTAGTGAAGGACTGTTATATTAGAAAGCGTTTTTACTATTTCTAGAATTATCTCAAACAAGAAGTGGAGGCTCGGCTTGTCGGCACACATCAAACAGAGGGGAACACCACACCTGTAATGGAGGAACGTGGTCGCCAAGATTACGTTCACAAACTCTTTCTCTGAGATTGGCTGGATTGTGACACACAGGCCTCACACAGTTTTCAAATGTAGCTTAGTCAAACACCCGGTGACTCACTCGTTCCTTAGCAACCCGCCCAGCCCAACATGACAAACATAGCCTGAATGCCGACAGTGAAGAAGAGAGCAGGAGAAGGAGGATGGGGAGGGAGGAGACAGGGAACCCCCCCCCATACACAAACATAAAAAAAAGACGGGGCCGGCCCAGTGCTAACTTTATGGGCTGGCCTTCAGCTCCCAGATGTGACGCATTAGTCAGCGGTCATGTCACCACATATGCAGCATTCATGACTTTTCTACACCGGCTACGTGTTCTTCTGGCTCCGCCGTCTAACTTTTCAGCGAAGACAAACAAACACGGGGACCTGCTCGGCCTCCTCGGCGGTGAAAAAACAGCTCTCAGCGCGTCTCCGTAAATGAGAGCTTTGTCGGGGTGAAGGTGAGGAGCGGCCGGGTCGATGCAGGCACCTTTACCAAACACTCATACATTAACTCAAACAAGTATTTGTGTGTACAGCATCAGCATCACCCCCCCCCCCCCCCCCTTTTTTTTTTTTTTTTTGCTCACCGTCCTCTTTCTAAGTCGGACCGGCCTCGGGTTCGTGGAAAAAACATTATTAAAACTTCCCTTCGCCTGCAGAACACACAGCTCGCCATCTGGCATTTCCATCTCGTCGCATGCAAGGCAGCAGGGCGGCAGAAAACACCAGTCGGTTTGCTCGGCTCAGATTTTCCCACCGTTTCACTGTTTCCTATTAAGCAATCAGGTTGGAATATGGCTCGAGGAACAAAGCCCGTCCTACTTTCCACGCAGCTGGCCCAAAAGTAAGGCGATGTCACGGCCGCTGGGAGGAAGGAAAACTTCCCGAATTGAAGCCGCATTCACAGAAAACCATTCAGGGAAATTGTGGCGTCCAACTTTTCGTTAATATACTTTCTATTTTTACATTTTTTTTAATGTCAAGTGATGGAGGGATTCATGTTTGCAGCTGAAAACGTTTCAGGCATCCTGAGACTTGTCTGTAAAAAGCTTTCACTTTCTTTTCTATCTTCATGAACATTTTGGAGCTCATGCACGGTCTTGGTCTCTTTTAAAAGGGAAGTTTCTATCACAAAAGTCAGAATAACTCTTAGTGGTATTGTTCTTGAGTAATCAAAGTTGGCACACAGTCAAAAAATAAGAATTTGTTGGGTTCGCCTGAATTTTCCTACACTGACTTTTATCAATGAAATCTTTTTGTACATAGTGACAGATCTTCATTGTTGGTCTAAAAAAAGAGTTGTTGTTCTTGACTCTGAAAGAGCTGGGTGCAGGCATTTATGTCATAGCAACGTCACCTCTTTAAAAGCAGGCAAACAGTAAAGAAGGACTTCTTCATGACTCATTCGGGGTTGAAGCCACTGGACTGAGTTAATTAATAAATGGACTCAGCGAGGAGGTCTCTGCAAAACACCTCGAGAATGAAAAAGTCATTTTCTCACAGAGTGTGAATGGATTTATGAAAGCAAGTCTAACAGTGGGACGGTGAGTCATGAATCGTAGGTGTGTGTGTGTGTGTGTGTGTGACACAGTAAACACTAAACTACTGACTCCGATCACATGACCGAGGGAATTCCAGGCCTGCTCCGGCAGATATTTACCGAGAGGCAGCAGATGAGGCAGGCAGCGCGCCGCTCACGGGGGGGGGGGGGGGGGGGGTAACACAATGCTTGTTTGTGCTTGACGTGAACGGGCGATGAGTCCACAGTCATGAGAAGTCGTGTTTCTGTGACAGCGAAACCGAGAGGCGTGCGCGTGAAAAAGGCACACGGGAGCTGTGCATGCGAGTCCGACCAGATTCTTCTAGTGTTGCCCTGCATAAATAATTCGTTAAGAGTGTTTCAAGCCTTGCGATGCCTGCAGCATCTCAATGTTATGAGGAAATAACATAACAGAGATCCTCTGCAGTATTACATAACTTCACAGCTTACTATTACAAGTCAACATACCCCCTCTGCCTACTACAGTGACCCTCTCAGCTGCTGGCACACATTTCACTCAGACTACTGTGAAAATGATGACTATCAATTGGCCATAAGCTGCCATTGAGGAAAAATAATACAAGACATAATGACAGATGATGCTATTAAGGAGGAAAACAAGACATAACGCTGCAACGTATACATCTATAATTGCCGGATTTGCTTTAAAAGAATATTTCTGACTCAGATAAATAATTGGAGACATTTTTTTTTTTTTTTTTTTTGCTGGGAGGAGGGAACCTGGGGAAAACCCTTCAAGGACTCGTGGAGGTCCTTAGACCCCGGTTTGAACACATCACTGAGGCTCATCATGACACACTTTAAAGCAAATTACACAGTCACGTGACCAAGCTGTAGGGATGATAATGTCACGTACTGTATATGTGAACACATGAGTGACGCGTAACAGCCGCGGGCGAAGTATTGTGCATTTTCAACAACTATGTGTTAACCCCCTGGCGCTCACATTTCACTCACCCCACTGCAGAGGTTTTGCTTTGAAACAAGAAAATAGTTCATAATTCGCCGAGAGTTATGCGAAAATGCCGACTGTCGTTGAGATATGTAGCCCAGTGTGGGCACGGCCCCAGACCCACATCTCTTCCTCCCAGCTTTACAGCAGCGTTCACTGCGGAGCAGCGTGTGAGACAGCCAGGCAGACAGCAGCGAAACAAGCCGCCCTTCTTTCCCTCCACTTACCTCTGGAAGATATTCCACAAGAAGCTCTGGTCCGGGGGAGCGTTGATATGCGGGGGAGCTCTGTAGGGGCTGTGGTACGCCATTATTATTTTATTTTATCTTTTTACAGAGGACGTCTAAAATGGTCCGAGTGCAGCTCGTAGTTCCTCCTCCTCCTGTTAGTCGCTCCGTCCTCTCTCACCTCACGAGCTTCAGTCAGACTCCACCAGCCCTGACGTTCCACGCTAGTACTGCCGCCGGACTCCTCGCGCACATGGGCGTGGCCAATCATTCAGCACTTCCCATACGGGTAGTGACGTCACATTTGCCTCCTTCCAGCAGCCGTCGAGTAAAAATAGAAACTGTAACGTTGAGGTTACTTGAACTCATGTGGTTGAACAAATATTTTTAACGGCTTCTACTTTTCACATGGGCAAACGGAGTGCACAAGTTTGCACACTTCGTGTTAGTTAAGTAGTTAAGTATTGATATGATTTAGCCAGAAAAGAGTTACAAACAACACAATGAATATAAATTAAAAATGTACTTAAATTAAAATATCAAGGAATTGTCAAAAGATGTTAACCATGGAAGCATAACTTGACATTGAAATAGTGAGATAAGACAACATAAGATAAGATGAGGCTTTATTGATCCCTTTATGAAATTTTAGGTGTTGCCGCACCAGGACAGTACAGTGCAAGTTAGATACAAAATCGACTACTACTAGTACAACAACAACTACTACTACTTACATTAATAATGATATAAATAATAATAATAAAAAGCTACAGTTTGCTGAAAAACCACCAACGTTAAATAAAAGTCTGAAGTGATGGATGTTGACATTTGTGCATATAATGAACGATAATGATGAACTTCAGTAGGACAACTGTTCTTGAAAAACAAGTATTGCTCCAAAATGACACGAGTAAATATTTATATCTTAAACTTACTGAATGTTTATTTTTTTTTTTATCCGCTGCTGCTGCAGGGATAAATATCTTGTCTTGCTTCACTTCTTGAAAGTTGTCTAAATTCCCTGTGGTACTGGAATGCATCACAAGTGTTTACGTTCAATATGAATCTCTGCGACCTGATTGGTCCAGTGTAATTAGACGCGGGAAAACAATGGCGCAAATTCTTGACTGAATGAGCATCTAACTTTCTCCATTGGTCATATTCCTGCATTTTTTTTGGACCTCCCGCTAAGTAGCTGCTGCATTTGTAGAAGATAAACAAAATGTTTTACTATCCAAACGTCCTCCACCGCCATACTGGATGTTTTTCGACAATTTGGTGAGTTTTAAAAAGCTGGCTAGAGCGTTAGCATACTACTAAGGTAATATAAGCTAACATGCTAATAATGTTAATCTACAGCAAAAATTCATCATGTACCTTTTGGATTGCTAATGGTTATTTGTAAATGTTATAAATATGATTTGTTGTTCAGGTTGGCTGCCACTAGAGGTACCAGGGTGACTCGCAGAGAGCTTCTCAGAGTTAATGTCAAGCGAACATGGTAAGAAAGTGTTAGCTTGATTGTCTCTGTTTGTCGCTAGCGAGATTTAGCACATTTGACTGCAGCAAGTTAGGCCAGATCAAATTTTGTTTGTTTTTTGTTTGCTTCTTTAAACGTCTTATATGCACCAGTGACCTACAGCTCAGTTACCTTGTTTATGGGAGATCATTATCATTTTATATCCCAGCTATGATGCATTTTTAGCAAATAACTCTCAAGCTAAAGAAAACAATGTATTTTTTTATTTTTCTGGGTTTCACTCAAAATAGTATAAAATGCAATTGTGTTATGTTCTGTTGAAATCTATTAGGATTGTTGTTTTAGTGATCCGGTGTGACGTGTTTAAGATGAAATACATTTTGCATTATGACTGTTTTATTAAATGTTTACAGTGGTGACATTTTGGACTATGTGACTGCACAAGTTCCTCCATCCCAACCCAACCTACCCAGGCCTCAGTTCTCTCTGTATCTGTCATCCCAGCTGCAGTATGGAGTGGTTGTAGTCTACCACAGACAGTGTGGCTTCCTGCTCGGTGGGTGAAAAGGAACAGAAAACGTGCCAAGAGTGCACTGTTCACACCTAATGTTCTGTGACCTGCTACTATGTGAAGGAGAAGGAGACAGAATAATATAGTGTATTTAGTGCAAATAAAAATAATTGTATTTAACTACTGTGGAAGTCTAATTTTATAGCATATGCCAGAAACCAGGGAGAAGATTGAGTAAGATGGATTCAAGCTATTAGAAATTTTAAGCAAGCTTGCTTTTATTGGATTAGCAGAAATGCGGTGAGTATGCAGAAGGCGTTTCTAGTTCAGTAAGAAACCTGAAAATCAAAGCAACCTCGTTATTTCCAGATGTACAGCTTTTCAAGGTTAACCCAGGTGAAATAGGGAAATGTTGTTTGTTTTCCTTTACACAGCAGACTCATTGTCCCTGTCAGTTCTCCCGGTCTCTGTAATGTTGTGGCTCTAAACCTGAAACAGTGCTGTCACCACACATTTGTGTAATGCATGTTTCCCAGCTTGCGCCGATAAGCTCGATTTAGAAGCCAATATGGAGATGATGAAAGCAATATTGTCAAAGAGCTCAACGGTCTCGATTCATTCAGTCTCAAATTACACCTCTGATATTGCATCTGTCAGGTTCCCATTCCTGCTGTTGTCATGGCTGATGAAAACTGTGAAGCACGATGCAGCATGATCAACAGCGGGAGAAGCCAAGAAAGCAGCCTGCTGCGTTTACTGTCAATGTTTGCTGTAGGATTCAGCAGTGGCATCTAAATTTGACCTCCAAGGCTACGATTGTCTGTCGAGGACATATTTATGCTGTATCACATAAGAATGACGAGGCAGAGTTTGTTCCCATTTTTATAACTTAAAAATGAAAGCAGATCTCTGCGCAGACAAAACTTTTTTGTGTAATATTTTCAAGAATCTCAAGACTAATTCACAGAAACCTTTCATGTAAACGGTGTCAGGACTGTATTACATCCCTGCTTCTACATTTCTAAGAGTTGCATGTGAAAACTTTTAACCTCTTTTTTTGTTTTCCAGCGGAGGTTCAACAAACCATTGACCGCCTGCTGAGCTTTAAGAGATGTATACGTATCGACTTGGCTGAATCTGACAGGTCTGCACACAGACACACACACCGCGGGTTGATGATATACGACGGGCCATCTTAAAAAATAAACTGTTTAATAAATAAACTGTTTAGGGAAATCTGAGCTCACATGTTTCTGGTGGAACTTTACGAGAGAGATTGATTAGAGGCAAAGGAGGAGGTCGGGCTTGAGTGACAGACAAATTGAGCGACTTTCATGTAAATGCCTTCATAAATGTTTGATGGGCCACCCAGTAATGTATGAGCTCTTATGTCTCCAGTCTCTGCTCTAAATATGCTGCACGTTAATCTCATTATCATTTTATAAGTCCATATAACCAACAGTGCAAATTACCAGCCAGTAACAGCACTGAGCATGTGTGTGGGTTTTTTTTAATATGCTGTGTAGTAACACTGGTCTGTTCTGGGGCAGAGTGGCCTTGGATGTTCCTGACAGTCTGTACATGATGGAGGAGGCTGAGGGAGCTCACGATCCTTTCTTTGGTGTCATGGAATCACACCAACTCCCCAGCCCCTATAAAATACACCAGGTGAATTTATTATACCCCAACTACTACACGCATACACCAATCAGGCATATCATTATAACCACCTTCCTAATATTGTGTAGTTAGTGGGGACCTTTGGGTCCGATGGGTTTTGGCTTCTTAAAACTTCCTGTTTAGGAAAATGCAAACGCAAAAGTTCAATTGCCTTCACGGACAATAATATTAGTATTTACCACAACTCATAACATCCATAGTATATGAAGAAGTAGTATATAGTTTGTGGTATGAGACAATAAACTTGTTCCCATAATATAATATCTATATTTATAAATGCATTAGACAAATGGTATTTTCAAGCAAATATTTCCACTTCTACAGAACAGTTAACTGATGAGACATTTTATATAAGATTCTTGTGACATTGGACTCTACTCTTAACACAGTTAAACTTCTAATGTCCAACAACATTTAACCAAAGAAATAAATTACATAATAGGAAGTCGGTTACACTGAGGACACACACTAACCACAGTCTAAATATACAGTCACACTGCTCTAAAGGGGATGTGTATCATTACTCACATTTTAAATTTGTCACAATTTGTCCTGTTTCCTTCCCCACGTATTTTTAGACGTTCATCAGAAAGTTCAAACGTATCTTTTCCTTGAGTCATAGTTTTATGGTCTGTTAAAGTGTAGGTCACTCCCACTGTAACAGCACATGTGCCGTATCCTTCCATACAATCCTGTGTTATTCTCAGAAAAGATTAACTACAACTCACCCAAGGTGCTGTAAATCTGGCACACGGGGCTGAACTTTGTCCATCATGTAATCGTTCCTGTTTAAACATCACATGCGGCTTTAGTCACAAACAGAACAAGCAAAGCAAGGACAAGAATATAAAGATATTTACTGACTTATCATGGAAAATAATTCTTAAATTAAATAAATCCATACAGTTCAGTGTACACCAATTGGCCACAACATTAAAACCACTGACGGTAGAAGTGAATAACATTCACCGTCTTGTGACAGTTCAGTGTTCTGCTGGGAAACTTTTGGACCTGGACAATCATGTGGATGTTTCTTAGACATGTAACACGCACCTAGACCAGAGCAGGCGGACCCACCCCATAGCCCCGCCCCATAGCAATGACACTGCAGCAGGATGCAGTCTGACACAGACTCACAAAAACACAAAAACATGACCTGGCCTCCAATTTGACTAGATCCCAAACTGATCAGGAATGATCCACAGAGGCCTCTCCCCACTACCCACAGGACACCACAGGACGCCCTCAGGAGACCCATGTCCATTCTCTGATGAGTCACAACTGTTGTGGAGGCACAAAGGAGACTTACACAATATTAGGAAGGTGGTCATAATGTAATGCCTGATTGGTGTATATTCCAACTTGTTATATATTAGATAATGATTTCTTTACTTTATACATAAGTGTATTAGTTGTTAGGAAGGTCATATTACCCACATGCACTTCACCACAGAAGTTCATATGAAACCAAAGCTGAATAATCAGATTTTTGTTTAAACACATTTTGTAATTTTCTGTTCAGACTTTTGTATCATCTGAGAAAGAAAACTACATTTATTTATTTTCTACGTTTTGTAGACAGAGTTTGTGATGGAAGAGGCTGGTTCACAGCACTCCCTGGTGCCCAGTCCCCACACCGCACCAGACAGAGAGGGTGAGATTAACGTTAACATCTGAAAAAACAGCTGTAGTTGTGTCCAGTTTCAGAGATGGTTACTTTTGTTTCAAGACCAATAATCACAACAGGTTGATGAGCTGAAATGTTTGAGGAAAGTTTGACTTTATCTTTGAAGGACATTGTCTGTTTTTTGTGAAGCCTGTTTTGGGCAGGATGTCCATTTGTTATGTCCTTAAAAAGAGACCTCACATGAAATAGGACACAGCTAATAGAGTGGCTAGATGCTAATGATTTGCAGTAGTTGTGGTGACGGTTCTTTTCTGAGTCGTACTAGACCAAAACTTGGCTACAGTAACGCTTCTCTTCCCACTTGTTAATTTTTGGAACATTTTGGTTAAACATACGTGAATCTCAGCTCACCTCACGTCCTCTCCCACGCTACAAACACGCTCCTGTTTGCTCCTGCTGTGCTAACCCAGGTTTCAGGTCACCTCCAGCCGCCATCACCCTGACGGAGAAAGAGCAGTTCGTCATCCCTGCTGCTGAGGTAACGTCCCTCTCAGAGTTCAGGGGCGAGAAACACCCCAGTCATGATTAGACAGCAGGCGTCTCGACCAATGACCGAACTGGAATATGAACCGTGTGCTTACAACATATCTAAACGCTCTCATTCATTTTACCCTGCGTCTACATGTTAACAGGAAGTGAGGTGTCCAGCGCTATCGTGTGTGTGACAAATAGATTTTTATATGACAATAGTTTTTATTTGATATAATTGTGTGTGTGTGTGACACGTCTAAACTGTCTGTCCTGAACTCACCTCTCAGTGTCCACACAGTTCTACTCCTTTAGCTGTGAGGAGCAGCCATTAGTGAGGTCTAAATTTAGCAGCACCTCCTCATTCCTCAGACTGATCATGTTCTTCCTGAAGCATCGTCCATTTTGGCTTGATAAGATCTGACTTAATTACATCAGCCTACATCACAGAGACATTTCTCTCGCCCTAAGCCCCCAATCATCCGCCCCATAGCGTTAATTCTGATTTGAAGGCAAAAATCTGCTGATGTCTGTGCTGTATTCGCTGTGTTTTATTACCTTGTCAGTGTAGATACAAAACTGATCGCAGTTTCTGTTTTGTCTGTATCAGTGTTTTGAGGGAGACGACCTTCCTGAAGTCACAGCCAGAGAGATCGACCTGTTGATGGATCAACCCGACCAGTTCCGTAGAGGTGTGTGGTTCCTGTTGATAAGCACCACAAAGATAGACAGTCAGCGTCTTGGTGTCCCAGTTGTTTGGTCTGACTTCATACTGCTGGTCTGCAGCAGATTTAAAATGTCTAAGGCTTATCGGTGTGTTCCTCTTCTGTATTATGTCTGCACCAAGTCAGGTCAGTCAGGGTCAAATTCTTTGTGCCTCTGCTGTAATTGGAAAAAAGCAATTCTGACTCAGTTTGTGGTTAGAAGTGTTTCCTCCTTCGAGGGCAGAGTAGAGAACATGTAAAAGTCTGTCTCACTTTCACAGTTGCAGTGAACCATTTGGTCACTGCACATGTTTTTATTTGAACATTTTTTTTAGTATTTCAAGTTGGATTTTAAAACCGGAAACAAAAATTGGAAAAATGTTCTTTATTTTTACTTTTAAATCCAAAAAAGAAAAAAGAAACCTTTAGTTTATTCTGTAGTTTAAAACTAGCATTAGTCTACAACCAAAGTTGAAATACCAAAAAGTACACAGACCCATTAATCTAACCATTATTTGTTTAATTAGTCAGTTAATTAAACTATGTTTTTTTCCCCCTCTCAATTAAACTCCAACTGTGAGTTTAATTAGAGTGACTGGATGTGTTCACAGCTGTGCACCCAGAACACATGTCAATAAACAAGGCTGAGATTAAAACTTTATTCACACCTGTCTAAAAAACAGAAATAGAAATTATATCAGTAGCTGGTGTTTAGTTTTTCATTTCCTGCACTGAAACCACAATAAGGGGATTTTAAAGACATGCTATGACAAATAATTTCAATTTTAAATTAATTACAGTTTTATTGACGAAGTAGTTTTGTTAAGAATGTACTTGTGGCTTGTACCCACGTGTTTAACAGAAGGAGATGAGCAGCAGAGAGACAGGAGGACCAGGGAGCTTGAAGGAGCCATGACGTCCATTGACCAGTGAGTCTGTCCACACACATTACACACAACCATTAATCTACTCCTAGTTCTAATGGTGGATTTACCTGTATGACTTTGCATACATGTAGCATTAGTTCTGTCTGTTACAACTGATATTTTCTAGTGGACTTAAAGGGAAAATGAAACGTACATGTATTGGAACTATATCTGAAAACACCCCATTGCTATAGTCAGATATTAAAAAGTTGTTTTTCATCATTTAAAGGGAGCTGCCATTTTGAAGTGACATAATTGAATACGTCACAGGGTTGGTTGGATGAAATGGAAAGAGATGCTGAGCCCAGGACAAATCCTTTGTGATATCTCATTTGTCATTGTCATTATGATGTGTACGTGTCTTATTGTGTCCAGGTTGAAGGAGACGATGCTGGGAACCGAGCGGGACAGTGTGTGGTTGCTGGACGAGGGGTCACGTCAGCTTGTGGACGGTCCTCTTGCAGCTGCTGTACAAGAGATGACCCCTGTGCATGTTGCCATGCCAACTCCACCCTCTGGGTCATCTGGGAAGGTGGACACAATGAGAGATGTAGAAGTGGGACACGGGCAATGTGGACTAATGCTGCCATTTTCATTTTTAAACTTCAACTTTAACTTGACTGCTTTAATGATACCAATGCACATTTCAAGCAGCCGTGCAGCAATTATTCATCTAAAACAAAAGCTTACACCCTCTTTTTACTTACAGGCTGTCATAGGATGTGACAGTGACAGCTGTCACCAGCTTTAATTTATCATCAGTGAAACTAACCAAGTGTCAGAGGAGCAGCTTGTTTCGTTTCGGAGACTCTAAGTAAATGAAAACTCAAGTGGCTGCGTCATGTTCCCCATGTGTTTCTGTGTGAACCATCAGGTGGCTGTTCCTCCTCTGAGAAAGGCTGTAGGAGGACGTAAGCGTCAGCTGGTCTTTGCAGACCCTTGCACCCAGATATCTGAGGGAGCGATGCAGGAGCAGATTGGAGACCGGCTGACTGAGACTCTGAACCTGGTAGTTAAAAATAATGAGATGATTTCAATAAATGGATCCCTCTCGAGCACACAGACACTGACTTCAGCTGTACGTACACAGAGAACTGCACACTCATTCACACAGGGCTCAATGCTTCACTGGCCCATTCAATTCTCAGTCTTTGCTGTTCTGTGATCAAAGTCTTGCCATCAAAGTGTCTACTCGCCTGGGTGCCAGATAATTAAACTCCAGCTCTTTACTTCTCCTCTGCCCCTCTGGATTTAATGCTCATCGATTTTGATGCCTTCCTCCTTTTTTGCTTTCTTCTAAAGTCTTACTTCTTTAAATTCTGCCTTTCCTGTTTCTCTATTTTTGTCATCTGTGCTGGTCTCTTAACGTTAATATTTTGTTCCGTCTTTCAGTCTGAGGTGTTGCTGGACTTCCAGACGTTGACCGAGCATGCCGCCCCTGCTCAGCTCTTCAGCGCCCCCTGTGGATGTCAGTACCACCTCCCGGCTGCTGAAACGCCAATACTATTGACCGAACATAAGCGCTCACCTCTGAACCTTTTTTCTTGATAATTAAATCCCAAGAGGGAGCTAGTGTTGTGAAATATTGAACAAGATGAGAAACATGACACTTAGACACAGCAAACTAAATGCAAATGTTTTATCACTATTGATTACAACGCTTTACATCAGCTCTAAGGAATCTGCTCTGTGAGGAAAATACCAAATACTCACTATAATCGTTTTTCCTGCTCTGCCTTTTGACCTCCCCGCAGCCATGCTCCATGCTGACCTCCAGTCGCTATGGAAACAGCAGGCCTCCCTCTCCGTCCACCCTGGACATGGCGAGCAACGGAGAGAAGAGGAGGAGGAGGAGGAGGAGGAGGAGGAGGAGGAGGAGGAGGCGAGGGGGGAGTCAGAGCAGGACAAGGAAATACTCCGGACGGAGAGGAAGAGGAGGAATTCATGCATGAAGGAGGTCGGTTTGTGTGAGGGAACATTCTGAGAGGAGCCGGAGAGATGACGCAAAGGAGGAGGAGCAGGAGGAGTTAATTTATAATAATCATAATAAACTCCACTTTGATCCGAAAATCTGAAGGGTATTTGTGGCCTATACCTATTAGTCCATGTAGTGTGACATGTTCAGTTAAGTGTTCAGACAAAATAAATCACTGTTTGAAATAAAAAGCTCTGCCTCTCTCTCCCAGATATCCAGTGAACCCGGGCTGCAGCCGTCAGAGGGCTCATGTAAGACTCCTTCAGACACATGTTGTGTTTTCAGATCATTTAAACACATCGTGTGTTTCACCCGTAAAGCCTCTTCATTCTGTGTGTGTGTGTAAACAGCTGTGTTAGACGTGGACATGTCCAGAGAAGACAAATCTCTGAGCGATGCGATTATTCCCACCAGCAGATGGTGAGTCACGGATGGACGGACAGATGGACAGATACAGGAGATGGAAAAGAAACTTAGAAACACAAATAGTGTGTGCGTGTATGTTTACACAGGTCCCCGCAGGAGGAAGTCCAGCCACCGATGGAGCCGATAGCAGAGGAAAACATTGAGATGCCCGAGTTCCACGCGGACGCAGAGAGTACGGACATGCTGAGGTGCCTCATGCTATGAGCCTCACTCTGAACACAAACATGGGTCGACAGTTTTCTCCATGTTACTCTGAGAAACTCAGAACACACAAACATATAGATGCTTGAAGCCAGTTGCTTACTCTCACAGTTACAAAGTCAAGAAAAGACTGTGGTCAAGAGGCTCGAGCATCGTTAGCAGCTCATCACCACACGACACGCAGCAGAGTTACACTTCCTGATCTAGTGAAGTCACATGGTTTTCGTGGTGTCATATTCTTCATGTTATTCTCAAGCTGCACTGCCTTAAAATATTGACAAATTATAGTTCCAGAGATGCCCTTCATGAATATTGGGTTATTTAATAGTCTAATGTTTGTTCTATATCAATCTATGTGTTGATACAGCTACAACTTTTACATGAGATAGTATTTTATTGATCCCCATTGGGGAAATTCAAAACATACACATACATTCACTGTATATAAAGATTACTTCTTATATTATATAGTGATAGTAGACGATAATAGACTTGTTGCCTCCAGCATCACAGGCTGACCCACTTTCTAAGTTGCTGGACGTGCTTTGATATTCAAAAGAGGAAGGAACCAGCAGATTTGAGGGACGGGCCTGAGACACACACACACATTTCCCTTTTAAATGACTGAATTTAAAATGATTGTCATAGATTCTGTATAAATGACGTGTACTAAGCAACTATTGTCAGGTGACATTTTGACAGAACTAGGTAACAAATATTTAATATCTGAATTTCTGGACATAAAGTCTAAATTTAAAGCTGCTATACTGAAATCTTGATTCCTTCAAGGGGAGTTGAATCCCATCATACGCTGCTCACTCTGCTTGTGATTTCCAGCTGGATCACCTCCAGCCTGCAGACCTTTGGTAAAGTCACCTTTGACTCTTTGCTGCCCCCAGAGACCGACCGCACCACTGCAGCTCATACGCTCTACAAACTGCTGGGTGAGGATGTTGAAAATCGAGTGTTGTTTCATCATTAGACACATTCTCATTCCGTACTGATGACCTATAAACTCATTTAACAGAGACAGTGACAGAAATGTTAATCTGGGACGTTTCTCCTCCCCAGAGCTGCTGTCTGCTGGACAAGTGACTGTACGTCAGACTGAACCCTACACAAACATCACCATAAACACTGTCTGAACACTCAGTGTCCAGTGTAGAGTTTCATCTCATTGTTGAATGCTGTTGTGATCCATAATGAATTTGATCCCAACACTTTTATTACCATAAGATCATCAAATATCAGTATTAATGTTTTAATGCGTAATTTTTAAATTTATTCTGCAGAGTAATATATTGAACTTTTACTCAAACATTTAAAATGTTTTTTAACCTTTTTAAATTATTTTTTAAATGGTCTTTTGTTCCAAAGCATTGTTCGTAACGCTGTGTTTTAATACCCACAGAATTTGTTAGCGTTCCATTAAGGTTTTAAAGTGATTCTGTTTTTAATCTTGTATGGATTTTTGTCCCTTTAAATGTTTTTAAACCACACTTTTTATCCAGTTTGCTCATTTTAACTTTAACCTAATAAAATGTTTTTTATTCAAGGAAACAGCCCATGATCTTGAATTATTTTTCCAACCGTTTCATTTATATATATTTTAATAGTGTATGCAGAGTAACAGTCCCAGTTGAAGGGCCACTGTAAACTACGCCTTTATCTGACACTAAACGCAATCAGCAGCGTACGTACAGTAACTGACGCGGATAACGAGGATGCTCCGGCTTCTGTGGACTTAAATGTTTCGGAGAAAGCAAGCAGCCCATAAATCACATCAGATTATATCGTATGTTTTGCTTCTGGTGCAGAGAAGTATATATATATAAATAAATTAACGGTTCATACATTTATCTCCCGGCCTCCGACGGGACCGGATTGTGCTTCGCTGGCAGAAAGCTGCAGACCGACCTCACGCCTCAATAACTCCACACAACTGAAATGTTGGCTTGTTAAATGAGCTGCTGTGTGTGCGTGTGCGTGTACATAGGAGCAAGGCTACATCCATGTGACACCTCATTGTGACAGAGAGGCCTGAGCTGAGGTCAGAGCAGGATTCACATCAGCAAACTGGAATGATTATTTTGTTGACGGTACTTGTGATACGTTCAGGTTGCGGATCAGTGCCATGAAATGTTCTTTCCACAGCTACATCATCCACTGATTAAATAATAATAAAAAAAACAGCTGGCTTATAATGTGTTTTTCCTATTGTGTAGAAACAAACACTGGTGCAGAAAATGGAGATTCCCCGTTTCCCCTCCACTGGGACTGTAGGACGGAATCCAAGTGTGACTTCACTATGTTTGGCTCAGTGCTGGCTGGGTGAGCAGGGTCACCGGCTGGTTAAGGAGGCAGATGGTAAAACGTCTTTGAGCATAAACCCCTCAAACAAAGCATTTAGCTTTGGGGTGTCGGACTCATTTTAGTTCAGGGTCCACATACAGACATGTTTGACTTCAAGGAGGCTCGACCAGTAAATAATAGCACAATAATATAGTCAACTTTAAAATTTTTCCTTTGTTTTAGTTCAAATAACTGCACCATGACCATAAGAAAAATAAGGGAAATTTCTGCAGATGTCTGCTTTCCGCTATTCTTATTAAAACAGTGGACGAATTAGGACTTTTTATTGAAAATTTGCAGTTAAAATCTTGTATGTTATTCATGCTGCGGGCCGGTTGTGACTCGTGTTTGACAGCTGTGCTCTAAAGGAATCGGTTCCAATCTTAAGTGTGATAATTTTCCGACGCACGTCATTTGTTATTAGTGTAAAAAAATTTATAGTCGCTTTAGCATGTTTACAACCTAGCTTTGCCTCTATACATTCCCAAGCATTTACATCACGTATCTCCCTCCTCGGTGCTCATGTACATCCATCTGTGTGAAGGGATTTGTTGTGGCTGCCCACGGAATGTGACATGCTGAGTCCAGAGTGGTAATTTAGTGGAAAAAGATCTCTACCACCGTACAAGACAACACACACACACACACACACACACACACACACACACACACACACACACACACACACACACACACACACACACACACACACACACACACACACACACACAGAGAGAGAAGAGCAGGGTACTGCACACGCTCCATGTTTTTATCCTGAGGCAGCACCCAGAAGGCATTTTTCAAAAGGTGAAAATGTGACGCCGCGCTGCGAAAGGCCCATTTATCAACTTCCTGTTCACCTCAACTGTCGGAGGAATGAGGGCAGAGGAGGAACGCTAACAATGACGAGCGGAGGTCAAGGTACGGCGGAGTGGATAATCTCATTACACGGCCGTAAATCCAGCCCACGCTGAACCTGACGTGACCTCTTCACGTCGCCAAATACATCCAATTTAATTAAACATCACTCAAGTCAAATCATTTTGTCATCAGGTCGTTCTTAACGGACTGGACCTCCTCGAAGGCGCGCGCTTCCTTCGTTTGGAGCGGAAAACGGCGCGGTGACTTCACCCCCGCCAGGTTGGACGGATGATCCGCGCAGACGCCCGGCAGAACCAACACCAGCACCCGTCCATCACCGCCCTGACAGCCTAATAAACCTAACATCTGAGCGACACATAACACACATTCGCACGGGGCTGCTTATATCAGCCTGCAGGACGGCGGGCCCGCATGCATCAGTCGCACACTCACGCTTTCCAGAGGCCTTTATCGTCAGCAGCTCTGAATCACAGAGGAGGGGAGCGCACCGGCAACAACAACAACACAGGGTGCAGACACTGAGCGTCGGAGACCACACCAGAAAAAAAGAAGCAGCAAAGTAGTTCGCTGTTGTTGTTTTTTTTTGAGTCAAGCTGGCTGCAGACGAGACAAAACCCCTGTTGGAGGAGGGAGAGACCGGCAGAGAACAGGAGGTCCCGGGGTCACGCGGGATGTTGGTGCGAGTCGAGCTGGAGCGGGACGTCCCGATGTCGGTGACGCTCCCCATCCAGGTGCAGCCCGACCCGGCGCACCAGCCCTTCCCCTTCCTGGACACCACCCTGGCAGATCTGGGCATCCAAGAGTGAGTCCGCTCCCGGTGAGGGGTCTGTGCGGAAGCCTTTTCAGGTAGGTTCACCGTTAACGCCTTTGTGCTCGCGTCCAGGTCGGAGGTGAAGGAGAGGGTGGTGTGGGTCGACACCAAGAAGACGCAGGTGAAGAACAAAGCGGGGAAGCTGAAGGAAAAAGAGATCACCATCCTAGAGGTACGTTCATCTGTACCGATGTAAATAAGAGAGTTTATATCAGTAGAGAAGACGGTTTCTGAGCCGGTGGCGTAAAATAACGTGCTAAATTTGCTTTTAGGTTCGAGTGAAAGCCCAGAAGCCTGGAGAGAAGCAGCTGCAGGAGGTCCTGTACAGCACAGAGGCTCACACTGACCGCTCCTTCTGCCGCACCGGAATGAACATCCTGCCCTGGAAACAGACACACACAGGTCTGGAAGCATTTCAAACAGTAATTGAGAGAAAATATCACCTTTTACCTGTGAAGCTTTTAAAGTTAGCTCGGGGTTTTTTGAGCGGGTGTCGCCATAAGCTCAGTTCAGATCCAAAAACGAAGGCTATGCACTTCCTCACTCGGCCCCGCCCTCTCAGAAATCTAGTGAAGCATCGGAGTGATACAGATCGCACTGGTGTGCCACAGCCTCGGGGAACTGACATCATCCCAAACATTACATCAGTGTCCAAATAAAAAAAAATGTCTCAAATGTGTGAGAATCTAGTCCACTTGTTTAAATGATCCCAGTTTGTTTATTTTGTCTTTAGTGGCAGATTAAAACAGTACAGAGCGAGAGGATAGAACCGTTAGGCTGCCTGTGTAGTAATAGCTGTGTTGAATTTATAATTCTCATGGTGAACACTTGCAGACGTTCCTGTGTGGCTTTAGCGGGAGGTGTGTTTAAAAAAAAACTTCTCTGTCTGCGTCAGGGGAGAACGGACTGACACCCGTGCAGATGACTATGGCGGTGGACGTGGAGAACCAGCAGCCTGGCTTTACAAACGGACAAAGGGAGATCTGAGGCAAAGACCCACCAGCGTCCCTTTTTTTTTTTCTAACTTGTTCAACTCGTCCACAGCAATACTGTTTTCTTTCGATGCAGGTTTCCATTTACTTAGAGGCTTTAAAATGTTGTCAGGTTCTTTCTACAGTGAGGCTGAATGGCTTGATATTAACTGCATAGTGGAACTCTGAGGGGTCATGTTATCCTGTTAAATCCTTGTAGTATTTGTAAAAAAATGTTAAATTTGTATTGTTTATTATACTAACATGTAGCACCAATAATTCTAGTTCTATCGGCCACTTTGAAAGCAGCACACATCTCTGAACCAGGTGGTGCTAAAAGAGAACATGGAGGTTACTTTGCGTTGACTCACGATGAGGGACAAGAATGAAAAATTGCATTTATCAAGAGATTCAAAGTTTGCTTCTCTGATTGCAACGCCAGATGTCTGACCAACAGAGGGAAAGGAAACAAGAAAAAATTACTGGCTGCACTTAAGAGTAATGAGAAGAAAACCAAAATCTAAAACGCAGGTTGGTAAAAACCGGAACTCCAAAGATAATAAAACTTCATGAAAGCATAACTAAATAAATAAAAAGCAGAACTGCTGAATGTAATAATAACTTTAGTAGAATGGTTCGAGTGCTGAATTGAAGTCATATGGAGGAAACGTCACACAGAATTATCCCATTTTCCACCTACAGTATAAAAAGCAGGGTGGGCTATGAGGCGGCGATGGCTGTGCTGAGTTTGGCCTGCTGCTCTGCAGGAAGTGGCTTCACAGCTGCTTGGAATTCTGCGCTGTGTTTCTGGGCAAATTCTTTTATCATCGCACCCAAAATCTTCTGGGTTTCTGTGGGGAGGAGACAAACGAAGAGTTAGAGATGACAGAGAGGGAACTAAAGACACTAAAGACAACACAGCACTGAGTACTGAGTGAGGATGATCAGTCAGACGGGATGTGAAAATGAAATGAACTAGCGTTTTAGCTGCGGATTTCTCTTTGTTTAGACGTACGAACAGCTCGACCACTAATGAATCTGCAGCACTGAGTTTGATCAGAACGAAAGAACAGAAATCGTTACCATTATCGACGTCTTTGTGGCCAACCACGTGACTGGAAGCGGCAACTATTGGTTTCATTAACTTCACAACCTGAAATGAGAAAAAGAAAAACAGTTACATTTGATACGATTTAATACCAGCATCTACAGCATGTGTGAGGTGGATTCATCCAACCAGGTGATGTTTCTTATGTACAAGATGTCCAGCTTTCTGAATCTTGCAAGGCCGCACTTGTCTGAATTTGTAAAAATAGTACAATGCCGTAATCATACACTGTTTAACATTAACAACATTTAATAAAAAAAATATATATTAAAAACTCTGGTGTGATAGCAGTTGATTCAGAACACGGAAGCACCAAATGCTGCAGTTCCTCTAACGGCCACTTGAGGGTGGCTCCGAAAGCAGTCAAACCGCTAAACCTTCCAGCAGCAATGAACACGTCTACAGTCTGCGACAGGCTACTCAGAGTGACAAGTGGTTGTCGTCACAGGTTGCTAACTGTCTGTCCAGGTGTCACACTCTGGTCTCAGCTCAACTTAAGCGGGGTTTGACATAACCAAGATGGCCACAGTCAGATCCACCCACGCTGAGCCTCAAAACCTTTTGGACATTATGGGAGACGTGTTGCTCTAGCTTGTAAAGCATTTGAGACAGAATCTCATTACATATCCTCTCTACATAGAAAACAATGTTGATGTTAATAGCTTTGTACTGTACCAGAGCAGGACTGTGTGTGTAGAGCATAGCCAGACAACTGAACACTGTCTTATTCTCTTCCATGTCCTCTTTGAGTGGCAGACGGGCCACCAGAGCAGGCACAACCTGTAAGTAAGAAGTGTTATCAGACCGAGTTTCCAGTGATGCTTTGTAGTCGTGATAATGAGTTGCAGTAACGTTAGTCCGAAGTCATCTTGAAAAGACATGCCTGCTCCAGGGGCATGGCTTCCACGTTGCTCAGGATCATCCTGCAGAGGGCACCACAGAGGTTGTCAATCACCCTGAGGTTCGATTCCTTGGACAGCAGGTTGGAAAACACTGAGAGCATCATGGGATAGTCACTAGAGCACACTTAGCTAAGGACGACACGTACGTGATTTTTCCATTAATATACAACAGTTTTTAAACAGGGGTAAGGATACGACACAATGATGGGTCCGGCTGCCTGGGCCAAACATCCCAGTCCGAATACACTGTTGTTGCGAACCTCAGCATCACTGTCCTTCACTCCAGCTACCAGCACGGGAAGCAAACGATTGGACAGCCGTCCTGCCAATCCCCGCCCTCCGGACACGCTGACCAGGGCTTGAAGGATTTCTCCAATGGTGCCCACAGAGAAGGATCGCTCGGCCACCGTGCATGAGGATTTCTTTGGAGACAAAAAGCACCAGGAAAAAAAAAACAATGACATGACACCTTTCAAATGTTACATTATCACATGACACCAGACAGGTGCCCTTTCCTACAGTGGAGACTTCAGTCTACAAAAAGTTGCTTGCTTTATAGATGTTATCTTCCAGAAGCAAAGAGGAAGACTACATTTGCTTTTCTGGTACAACAATCTTCCACTTCATAAGACGACCAATGATACATTACGGTTTGCTTATTTGTTGCCTTTAAAACTGCTGAATTGTTCATCCTGCTCTGCCTTCGCTGCCAGGCATCCTTGTTCCTACATCACATCTTCGAGTAACTATTGCCACTTTTATATTTAAGCAGACAAGTCTCTTAAACTATTTTCTTTTGTCACTGAACTGTGTGAGGAATAAGCACTTTCGTCGTTACATTTTCGATTCCAAGACAGAAGACTGGGATAGCTGTGAAAAGCAATCCTTGAATAAATGTGGTTCTGTTACACTCGCGTCCTTGTCAGCGTGCCCAGACTCACAGTCTTGCTCATGAGGAGTGGCAGCAAATCATTGAGGAAAGGGGAGAATTTGTCTGCAGAAACAGAAGAGGCCACCAAGGGGATTCCCTCTCCGGCAAACTCCTGAAGCATGCCATCGTACTCTGCCTGCAGCAGAAAAAAACAAAAATTTTATTAAAACAGCCAGGAAATTTAAACCTCTCATTCCTCAGGAATACATCGCCTTTATATGTCATTTGGAGATAAACTTGTTTGTGAGTTTTTATACCTGTTGTTCATCATCATCTTCATCGCCACCAGCATCCTGACAAATGGTCTGACAGACGGAAACAAAAACAAGAAAAACAATAGTTGAATATTTTAATTCCCCAATAAAATATGATTCGTGTCAAATTATTTTAGCAATCTTAGTTTTACTTCTTTTCACCATTAGTCTCCGCTAATCTCACCTTTTTCTTGAGCACATCACGGATGACGTGGCTGATCTCTTGAAGGCGTGAAGGGTTTCTGAAAACCTCCTCTTTGCAGGTTTTAATGACATTGTTCATAGTTTCCAGGACACCCATTACAACCAGGCGCTCTTTCTCTGTGCGCACTGCTTCCACAAAGCAAGGAAGCACCACATCCAGCAGCTTCAACAGGGCTGGGTGAGGGGCACAAGAAGAAGAAGTTGGAAATGAGACAAAGGCAACAGCATTGAAATCCATTTGACTTAGTCTTAATAACGTTTTTAGTTATATAATCTTAGTGTTTTTAAATAGCGTGTCTTGTTTTATTTGCCCTCATTTTGTTAATTAAAAATTTCCACCACAGCAGAAAGCACGTCTGCATCCATTACCCTGGTGGTTGGCCTCGATGGGATTCTCCTTCCACACTTTGTGCTGCGCTCGACAAAACTGGCCCATGGCTCCGAACGCTGCCCTGCGAACGTCCTCGTGGGGAAACTGGGGAGGGAGGGAAGCGAGGGAGGACACGAGAAAGCATCAAGTTACAGTGTAATGAGCGGCGTTTTGCAGAGCAAAAACGCACATGCACGCAAACAAATGCCGGGTTAATGGGATCACGTGAGGAGAGACCATCCCAGTGGAAAGACGGGGATTCAAGTTTCATAACGGCGGGTGGCCCTTCTCAAGTGTTCATTTAAAAAGACCAGGATCAGGGGATCAACTGTACAGCCGACCCTGACGCTCTGGCAGGACCAATAAGCTTTGGCCACTGGAAAATGAAGGGTCAATAATCAAGGAGGCTGATTAATAATTAATTATCTGTCTTACTATCCTTCATTAGTCAGGAAGGGATTTTCATATCCTGAGTCCAACCAATTCTAGTTAGTGCAAAGCTGACAATGCCGTGCGCATGGGCCTCACCCAAATGTGACGTGAGAGCCTTGGTCAAGACAATTGAGAACACTATTTATCAACGAGCATTTTTATGAGGTAGGAGAAAGCCATGCAAAACAGCAGAAAGGCCTCAGTCCACTTCAGTGGGGTTTAAACCTTCTTGTTATGAGATGGCAAAGCAGCCTTAACAAGATCAGAATCAACAACCAACGTACACATCATGAAACCAGCGTTTCCCTCTACATAGAGGGGAAAAATACACTCGTCATCTTGGTTCATTAGCATATTAGTCACAGAATGTATGTCACAGACTTACATCTCTCATCTCGTAAACCTGCTGGAAGCTGGACTCCAGGAAGGGCTGGAAGGCAGCACTGTCAGGGGAAAACACAGCAACACAAATTTGAAAAAAAAAGAAAAAAAAACACATTTTGAAAAATCTGATTATTCTTAATTATTTAAGAAGCATTTCATTTAAGGCGTAATGCCTGGTGTTAATAATAAGACTAAGAGTAAACTAAGAGTTAACACTGTGTCGACTCTGTAATTACATATGTTACCCAGTGCTGAAGGCAATCTCTCCCAGTGCATCGCAGGCATCCTCCTTCTCATCAATATAGGCATTTTCTACACTGAACCTGAGGAACAGACGGATGTGGCATTAGACTAAGTAACAGCAGCCTTTAGCTAAACATGTCAGGTAAACGTATTCATGCGTGTGAATGTGAACATGTGTCTGAGCCCCACCCCGCAACATCAAGGACGTCCGTCTCTGGCTCGTCTTCCAAAAAATCATCTGCCTCTTTTTCGTCGTTGTCGTCGTCGTCGTCGTCGTCCAGCAGGACAAACGTCTTGTCCTCCTCGAGGTGAGCCTGAGAGGAAACGAGAGGATGAATCAAAGTGAAGCGCTGTATCGGTTATGTGATGAGTTATCAAAGAGAGCTGCGTGATACCGTGATGCCTTCGTTGGACTTCAGGGCCAGCAGCATGACAGTTGTGATGGCAGTGAGGTGAGGAGTCACGCAGTCGGGGCTCACTGTGGATACAGCAGAATACAGGCTGTACCTGATGGAGGGAAACACAGAGAGAAGTTAAGCTGTATTTTTTTTAACATTAAGTTAGCTCAATAATTGTTAAACACAGAGTTAGTATAAAAAGAAACACTAGGCAACATACGTGCAGCGCCTCAGGTCAGGGTCATCGATGGTATCGGTGAGGTTGAGGCCCAGCTGAACACACTCTGCCGCAAGAGGACTGAAGAAATCTTTGCCAATGGTGCGGGCCAGCACAGAGAGAGTATCTGAGAGTGACGACAAAACACGATCACCATCCTCAGTGCCTGACTTTAACGGTTTGAGTGCAGAGTAATACAATCCCGTGATTAAAGTTCTATCTCTAGAGAAAGAAGTTTAGATGCAAGTCTACGTGAGGTCTACTTACCCAAAGACTGAGTTTGCAGAGACCTCATTTCCTCTGTGGTGGCAGTCAGGAAGCCCTTCAGGCTTTCAATAACTGGTGGGAAGTAGGGAACCAGCAACTCCTTGGCAGCATTGGCTGTTAACAAAGTCATTAACAGTAAATGTAATTGGAGGATTAGGCCACTTCCCTTTGATTTAAGAATTACAAATAACAGAAAGAGACAGGAACTTGCACAGTTTTACTCATGTGCTACTTTTGAAGCCAAACCCAACTTCAATTTGTTTTGTGATGGAAAGCTGTCAAAGGTTCATTCCATTGGGAACAGATTATGTTCCAGAGATGTATATTTTTTCCTCTGCAATGGAATTAGGTGTGAATATGCCAGGCTACACTTGTGCAGCTCCCTGGGTAAATACTCGAGTGTCCTACCTATGGCACCTATGGCTGATACAGCGAGCTCTTTAATCTTGAGGCTGTCAGTGTTGTTGAGAGCAGACAACATAGTGTCCATCAGGGTGGGCAGGTAGGGCTCAATGTCAGCTCCTGAGAAACAACAACAACAAAAAAATAAACAGCAGTCAACAACACTGGTATGTTGTTTAGGTATTTTTTTTTAAGTTTTCTCTCACAGTGTGTGAGAGCTCTGCTCAGTCTGTCAGCATGTTTTTCAGCTTACCTAAGTTTTCCATGAAATTCTCCAAAGCGTAGAAGGCTTTAGTGACGTGGCCGACTTTGGCATTGTTTAAGGATGAAAGGTAGCCCAGCAACAAAGGCATCAACTCTGCACAGTATGTACTCACTTCAGGCTAGGAAGCAGAGAATGAAAAACTGAGTAAATAAAAAAACTGAAGATGATCTTAACCTTAATAGTTGTTGTATTCTGTAAAACTATACATTTCGGGGCACATGTGTGCACTATAATACAAACTGAATTCAAAATTGTTCTTCTTAGACTGTCGGCTAAGCTCTAAATTGTGAGTATACAGTGACAATATTTATAATGTAAAATTATTCATGAACAAGTCACCAGAAGCAGAATCGCAAAACGCTACAACGCATGTTTGCAAAGATATGTACAATACTGATGGTATTTGTCTTAACGCACCTGTAAATGTTCAGAGAATTGTCCGAGGGCAAACAGGCCGGCACTGCGCACAACCTGATTACTGTCAGAAAGACTCTGGCACACTGTCTGCAGCACTGATGACATCATCCTGTCGGACATGACACATGAAACATGCTTAAACGCTGAATGTTGTAAGTCACCCAACAAACAACAAAACTGAAGTTTCCATTCTGACAATATGTGGTTCAGTAAAAGATGATATTGAAAGAGAACTTATTTGGTGACTACTGGACGTACTTGGTGCGTATGTGGTCTGCACATCCTTCAGCCAGTACAGCGAGACACATGAGACCACCTTTCCTCTGATAGGGGTTATCACTGGCGAGGCATGTCTGAGTAAGGGGCATCTGTAACGCAAGACACAACAGAGCACATTTGAAAAAAAAAAAAATAGTAATGAAACTCTAATAGATTTAAAAGACATGTAGAGAACTTACTAGTTGTTGGAACAGTTTCTCTGGAGGCATGTGTAGAGCCATGGTGTCAATAATCTGGAAAGACAAATCAATGCAGTATTAAATATTGGAACTGCCCAAAATTTCCCCAAAGTAAAAGTCAGTGAATAATACACAACTGAACTGCCTAATATGAAAATAAATAAATATATTTTCTTCACCTGAGCGGCAGCGTGTTTGGGGTTTTCGTCGTCTGTGCCATCTTCTTTGTCATCCTCAACATCCTCAGGGTCCTGCTCACCGGGTGGAGGGGACGCCGTCAGCAGAGGGAAAATGGCATGCAGGATGGGATTCAGGAGCTTCTGCTTCAGCACGGTCTACAAAGTATAGACGAGATTAGAATTTTTTTTTACTGTTACTGGTCAGGCTGGTTGGTGCATGCTGTAGAGAGAGTTTCTGTGGGAGGACTTCAGCTGAAGCCGACATATTAATAAGTATCATAGAAACAGTCACATCATCTCTCGTCTTTTAAGTATTTCATATATTGTAAAAGTAAACTGCGAGAGAATGGAAGGGTAGTCCTTAAAAATTGTGATGATGGCACATTGACGACTATATAGCTAATTTACATTCAGTGCAGTGTGGATTTTGTGTCAAAATCTAATACTATTGTCCATGTTTAAAACATCCTAATGACAACACTGAGGTACATCTGTCCACTATCTTCTTTAAATAATATATCCATTCGTTGTCTCTTGCTTGAGTCTTGTTACTCGTTACAAACCAAAAGACACACAGAGGTCATTTATTTTTTTGGAGCTGCTTCATGGCTTTACCTTGCTCTTCAACTTGATGAGGCACGCGATGCAAAAAAGTGCTTTGACTCGCAAAGAGTCACTCAGTGTGGTGTCGCCGCCCACCTAAGACAAACATAACATAAAATGCAATTTGTCAGATTACAAATTTAAATTGAATGCAAAGCCAGCAGAGCAAAGGCATTCAGAACCGACCTCCAAGCAGAAACGGACGATGTCAGCAATGTGAGGGACAACAATGGACACCTCGCTCTCTATGAGCTCATTTAACACTTCCATGGCCTCGCTGGCTTGGACCTGTGCAAACACAGACAACCCCAGTCATTAAGGTGGACTGATTCGTCTCTTCCTTTCAGCCATAACAGGAACAGTGGTTGTAAAAATGTCTTCAAAATGTAAAATTATTTACCTCATCAGCCTTGATAAGATGTTTCAGAGCAACAATCAGACTTGGGACGATAGAGCGCATCTGGTTCTGTGGGACAGCAAAAAAATGTCCCTTCGGTTTAATTCATTGTTTTCCAATCAACCACAGTTTAAATGACATCTTTGCTTTTAAACTGAATTTTTGATGCCTCAAACATAATACACGTTAGTGATGGTTTAAACATTTCCTAAAAAGTACAAAAAGGTAGCACTGCCTCACCATCTCTTCATTGCCGGTGAACGCAGTTATGGCTGTAAGAGTGAGGATGCAGTAGTACAGGGATGTTGGGTTGCTGAGGTCCTGCAGCACAACACTAAACAGCTGCAGTAGCTGGGAGTAGTGAGGCTTGAAAGGCTCAGGGTTGGACTCCATCACCTTATTTAGCAGCAGGAGGCCAACCTGGTGGGATCAAAGTGCATCGATGCGTCAAAGCATCACGGATTGGTGTCCATAATATACAATATGACACAAGGAAAACAAAAACGCCAATCTAGCTCAGGTGTGCTCATCCATCATTACAGTTCAAATCTGTGAATGACCTTCTCTTAATAACTACATCATCCGTGATCAGTGTACCTGTCTGTCATGAGGGTTGCTGCTCTTGGTGGCTTGATTGAGAAGCTGCAGCAGGGCAGGCCAGCGGTCCGGCGTCTCATGTTTAACCATAACCGCGCACAGTTGGGACAGAGCATGCTGCACTGTGTGTCTGCAAAGGAGAGATACATAGACAATTAAGTTACACTCAGAAGTGACATCTCACATATGTGTATGGCTGCATGTGCATCTTTATCTTTACCAAACCACTTACTCTGTTTCCTGCATGAAGGCCTGCAACACCACTGCCTTGAGGCTGTTTGAATAAATGCAGAATTAGACATAGGCTTAGCTGCACATAAAAACACTCATAAGAACCACAGGTAAAAGAGAAAGATAAAATAAGGTTAAAATAAAAACATAAAACTAATTCAACAGAGTCTAAAATGGTGGGGAATTCTTTAAAAAGTTACAAATTAAACCTCTCTCTGTCGTTAGGGCTGATCTTCTTCCAGTGTTTCTTCACTCTCAACCTCAGCATAACAGCAGCCGACTGACGAATCTGCAAAGGAAAGAGAAAACGACTTTTAGAATTTACTACAAACAAAGATGATAACATGCAGTGACAACACACACACACACACACAGATTTATGATAAAATCACCTGAGGGTTTTGAGAGCCGCTCATGACAGCACACAGAGCCGGTATAATGGCTGGGTCTTTGAAAGCCTGCTTCAGCTTAGCTGTCACCTAAAGGACACAAAAAAAGAGATTATATTTCTCACTACATGTTTCAAGTACATGGAAAACACAGGGCACCAAAGGACTACTAGATAATGAACTGGTCCTCTAGTCTTCTCTGGTCCAACAAGAGGCTAACGTTTGAACGGAGTGGTCCTAAATACCGTGGCAGCTAACTAACCGTAACTAAACGGACGTTGACTTGACTGTTAGTTAGCGTTATTCGGTAACCTCTAACCGTTAGTTGTCAAACTTAAAATTTCTCTGGCAAAAATCAGCGCCAACTTCAAAAATAAGTAGTCTGCGGCTTTACCTGCTGAATGACAGCGTTGTCAGGCTGTGCCAGCTGTAAAAGGATCTGCTCAAGTTCCTGTGTCATCTCCATAGTTCAGAGCTGTCACCTTCTGTAAATCCCTCGGTAACCGTTGATATTTCTAATAAAGCGGAAAAGATGACGAGCTCACAACGTGAGTATGCCGCGCCTGTCAAATATGTAAACACAGTCTCTCTGGTCCGGTTTAAAGACTTGCTGTCGACTTTTTTTTACTCTCTCGTGAAATTAAGTTTTAAAAAGTCGTGTGAGGACGAAGTTGTCAGGCGGACGCGCAGAGGCGGTCAAATCGGAGCCTCCAGTTCGGCCTGGTCCGTGAGCGCTCCAACACCAGCACGCGGAGCAGAACCGGCCAGTGGTTTCCATGTGACTTGAGTTAAAGGGACCTGCGACTTCAGCCCGTGTCTGTCTGACACGGGAGACAACAGCGCCCACACTGGGACAGGAGGCCATAGCGCAACACGTTTAAATTTCTGCTCTGGAGAAGGCTTTTCTTGTTGTTATTTTTGTCCTCACGAATAAATTAATTGTTTACTAATTAATTGTAAAAGGGAAAAGAAACAAGTTCGTCTCTACTGTAAAATATACACTCTGCACATAACCTGTTAGCAACTATGTAAAAACGGACTGAGGTCTAAATGTTTGTTCATGTACTTAATAACTCAATATTCGTATCAGATCCAATTTATTTTTTTTCTCTCGAGACTCAAAATTCTGAAATCTATACACTCATTTAAATGCAATAACAACAAACATCATCATCCATTATTATATTACGCAGAAGCCCATATTATTCAATTAAAATAACCCCATCGCTGATTTAAAATAAATTTTTAAAATCTAGTTTAAGTGCAAACTACAGGATACAGATGTGCAGTGCAGAAGCACTTCTGAATCAAAGCAGTTAAGTGTTGCAAAGTTACTTTAGGCAAAGACAGATTAATCTACAAGGTAGCCACACTAGAGAGCGGTTTGGCAGACTTTTAAAACACTGCATTTTACATTCATATATTATAAAGCGCACCTTTTTACTGGAAACATAGCTTAAGTGACTTTTCTGCGCTCACACTGCAGAGTATTTATCATTTGAAGGTTAATGTAGTGGCAGCACATACGTAAACAAACTACATAAATGTAGAATATAATTAAAATTATACGCATGCATGCTTGCAACTGTACATCTTATTTTAGCTGTTGCCTTTCCTTATTCCCTGGCACAAATATAGTTAAAACTAGAGTGTGTTCCGTCATTAAAGGTCAATCTGTAATCCCCTCAGCACATTCCAATGCTAATGCACTGCACACCTGTTTGTCCACCCCCCCTCACACACAACTACAACATCAACCCCCTCCTGGAGTGTGTCCTACAAGATCAGACGAACACACCCTGTCCAGTCAGAGTTCAGTTACAAATGCTAATGTGCCCATTAGGCTCGCTGTCCTCACATCATTTCACTCCTAACTGAATCATTACCAAGTCAATAGAGAGAAGGAGGGAGAACACAAACAACATTTCAATAATAATGTGTGGGCTAATCTAAATCATCTTTATGAAAAGGTTTGCAGATGGGGGGGAAAGTTGTTTGCGTGAACATGTCCAGCGCAGCCGGGTGTTGGGATTTGAAGCTAAAGTGAAGTGTTGTACAATGTAGTGTAAACAGCTAAAAATATGGTTCAGATCCTGTTAGGTTATCACATTAAGTGGCTGCACTGCCGTTGAAATATATTTGGATTTCTTAATCATTACAAAAATCCTACGACAAAGTAGTAGTTCATAAACTATTCATAGTTGAGGCTTGGGTTCTATTTTTAATTCGTAGTAATCTGGAACCGAGGCTCATGTAAACATAATGAGTCATGCAGCGGGGACACTCAACAGACTCATGCTCACGGGGTAAAATGCACTGAAGATTACAAACTAGTACATATGGTTGGAATTAGTTATATCTAATGTTGTCCAGTTGCAAAGACACATTCTTATCAGAACATGTTCACGCTGAAAGAATACTTATTTCATACACAATGCTGTAATACTGAAAATCTGAATGTCCAGTTTTTATTAGCCAGAAACATTCATAAAACTGTATTTTTTTTTTTTTTTTTGGAAGACACTGGGCCACATAATTAGTTAATGAGCAAGACTTACCTTTAGGATCTTACCGTGCAAGCTGGGGTAGCACAAAATACAAATACATCTAAAAATTACATTAATTAAATTACAACAAAGAACACTACAGCAAAAGTTAGTATGCTCAGCCTGTGAGATTATAATGTTTCTGGACTGAGGTACTGCAGCATGCAAATGGAATTTGTCCTCATTAGAAAATAAATGTTGTTGTTTATTATTCTACGTGAGGGCAACCATCGCTGAACTTATTTGATTCCCAGACAGGTCTTGAGGTGTTCAAAATGCCTCGTACATCCTGGCATACGAGTCAATGAAGACGATGCTTACTCCAAAAACAAAAGCTAATCTTTGGCACAGTGTGGGGGCGGGTGTAACTCAGGTGTGGGAGTTGTGGAAGACGGCAGCGGCAACGCCCACGCCCACTCGACTCCTTATAAACAGCCTGTGTGAGGCTGCGCGCAATTTTTGAACCTTAATTAGCTCTGCTTTTTTTTTAACCGGAGCACATCCAGCCTCGGTTTTTAAGAAATTTTACGTGCAAACCCTTGTATTTTTAGTAATTTTATCGCGGTGACATTCTCTCTTTTTTTAAGCGTGTTTTAATTGTGAGAAATGGCAGACTGGAAGACGCAGATAAGCTACAACTACAACCCTTCGTACCATGCCTACGCCTATTGTCTCGTCTATCAGGCCGGGCCAGAGCAGAACCATGAGAACTTGACCGGCTGGGCCGAAACTGGAATTCCCGACTACAACACCGGGGCGACACAGGCCTACTACGCCGCCACTACTAGGACCCGGGAGGAGTCTCCACCATACAGCCCGGAGCAGCACTCCGTTGACGGCCATTGCCACTACCAGGGTCCGGGGGTTGTCTACCTGGGAGACACCCAGGCAGGCCGCCTGCTTCTGTCTGGAAAGGCCGAAAACGAGCCCAGGCGAGCGGGGAGCGATTCCACGAGCGACTCGGAGCCTTACACGTCACCCGGTACGTTAGTCCTCATGTTTCGCAGAGTGTGTGTGTGTCAAAAAAGTGCGCTTACATGTTGGTTATTAAAAGCCACGATTTCCTCCTCCAGAATTGACCAGTTCGGGTCCATCTTGTTTCAAAATATCCCGCCACTTCCTTTAACTTGAGCTGAACTAAAAAAATGGCGGCACCTTGTGGCAGAATTTAAGAATTGCGCCTTCCCAAAAAAAAGGAGTTTGTTGTGGTTTAAATAAGATTTCTCCCCCCTCACCAGACTCACGCAGCTCTGGCAGCAGCAGAGAGGGAAGCCTCCCCCAGGTGGACCCTGCTACATGGGTGGAGAAAGACGAGGAAGCGAGCGGAGGGAGCCCAGCTGCCATTGAGGAAGTTTCCAGCTCCCTCATGGAGGAGCCACAGACTTACCCCATCATCGGGAGCGGGGTCACCAACGATCCGGCCTCTCTGCACGTGCCCTTAAACACCCCAAAGAAGCTTTGCACTACTGCTGTAAATACCCCCAAAGGAAAGGTCCGCACAGCCTTCTCCGAGAGCCAGATGAATGCTCTTGTCCATCGATTCAGCGTTCAGAGGTACCTTACCCCGTCTGAGATGAAGAACCTGGCAGAACTGACGGGACTGACCTACAAACAGGTGAGGGATTTATTTACACATGTCCACATGCCTTAATTTAACCAATTTTTAACCAATTGCGGACCATTTAAACATCCATCTTAATATTGTTTTGAAGGTGAAGACCTGGTTTCAGAACAGGCGGATGAAGCTTAGGAGGCACCAGAAAGATGTAAACTGGGTGTCGGATCGCTACTCTGTCAACAAGGACAGCCCAGCTCACGGAGCCGTATACCACAACATTGCCTCACACGTCCCTCATGTAAGTAGCTCTAAGAAAATATCTAAGAAAGTATCTTAATGTTGTTTTTTTTTGTCCTTACACGCTTTTTATGGATTTTACATAATTAATAATGTAATTTAAGAATGCCTTTTTCCCAGATGGTTCAAAATAGTTTCACACCACTGTCCTGCCCGAGTTTCGTGTTGACTGTTAACGTAGAAAAGGTGGTTTGGACATAGAGCAAGTCATCCACAATGGAGGTGCAGCCATAGTCTGGTTGCTGCCTTAAAGGCGAGACGAAACACAACCAAAGGGGCGACTAAACATCACACCGGGACGGGAGTGAAGGCGGTTTGATTATAATTTGCATCGGTTTGTTTTTTTTTCAGTTTCAAGGCGAGGGAAGGCCCCAGCTGAGACAGCCTTACAGCCCGCACATGATGGAGACGGCCTTTAAGAAGACCGCTCCACAGAACCTGTCCTTCTACCTGGCCGCCATGGACAGCGCAGCAGGATCGGCGGGCTACCCCTCCTGGTCCTCCGGCTCGCTGCAGGCCGGCGTCTCCAACAGGCCCCAGGTCACCGGCTGGTCCGTGCCGCCCGGCGTCGGCCATTACGAGTACGTCCCCATGGCGTTTAACGCCGCCGGCGTCGCGACCGCCAACGCCGGGCTCGAGGCCGGCTACGAAAGCAAAGACGGGGAGCCCGTCGACAGCCAAAGCTCCTTGAACAAAGTCGTACTACATAACGCCAGCCAGTAGCCTCTGCCCCGAGCTGAACAACACGATTTTCTCTTAGTGTTATCCAGCCACCGTGTTTATATTCTTCCAGGTTTCCTTTGGAACAGATCTTTCTTGCCAGGCTGGGTGTAAATATGCATTGTTCATACACGTGTTCAAAGTATTTTACCATTGAACTATATTTTTATACCCAACTATTTAAATGTTTGTTGATCTGTTCTGCTCTTGGCGACGCCAAACGCGTCCAAGTTGGATGCGTTCACGTGTCGCGGCTTTTTTGGAACTGCTTTAAGGCAAAGTACTGATGTACATATGACGTGTGCACATTTCAATGCATTGTTTCTATAAATACAAGTTCACTTTGGCATACTGACATTGTGTCTCACTGGGTTTGTGGAGAGTCTCACTTCTAAACGTGTCCTAGGAAACTATTGCGAAATTAATGATAAAATTAAAATATTTCATCATAATCGAGCCTTGTACAAAAGGAACTTGTTTGGTTCTACATTTTAGCATTTCAGTCTTTTGTCAGCGACCGGGCAACGTAAAGAGAAAAAAAAAGAAAAGGCACAGGGGTTTGCTGCTGATGTTGTATTACAAAGCATTTTATCGAAAAGACCATATTTACATCAGAACCAAACCGACCGTCGGCGATGACCAGAGAAACCGTGACAATATTGCTCCCATCACCAACACACACTTCTTCATTCTACAAGGCATCGTTCCCCCTTATCCACTGCAGGACCACGTGGCGCTTTAACGGGACCAGTGCAAAATTAATGTTACATATATCTCAACAAAGCTGCCACAGTTGTACATGTGGGAGGGTGTAGAACTGCAAGAAGTGCCACGTTGCGTTGTTGCGTAACCTAACTACGATACTAGTCAGCAGCATTGTAATGTGGGGAATATAGAACATGTTATAACTCCTGTCCAGGCTCGGTGGAAGTAGAATCAGAGCAGATGATGCCCAGCGCTGTATTGTTAAAATATCCATTCACTCTTCTAGCATATCATACATTTGACCCGCGATCATCCCTTTTCACTAAAATATCCCATTTCATCCATAAATCCATCCGTCCCTTTATACCAGCAATGACATTTGTCCAAGTTAATTAATTTTAAATCAAGGTAAAGGCCCCTGTTTCTCCTCCCGTTTCACAATAGGAGGCGTTTGTGTGTGAGTGAAAGAGCGAGAGAGGAGGATGAAGATTGTCCATGTGTGCTATCGGGAAATGTTTGAGTCACGTGCGACCGTCCCCCGCGTCTAGTCCATCTTGAGGCTGCGGTAGATGTAACGGATAAACGCCAGCGAGGCCCAGAACGACACGCTGCCCAGCATCAGCGAGAAGACCATGGCCGTGAGCAGAGAGTAGCCGAAGAACTCCGTGCTCTGCACCAGGCCGCTCATGGACGACCGGTTCCTGTAGTAGAAGACCGAGTAGACGAAGATGAAGAGGCCGGTGGAGCCGGTGCTGAGGACGCTCCGCCACCACCACCGGTAGTCCTCGCCCGACAGCAGGAAGTAAGTCAGCGCCACGGAGATGCAGGCGCCCACTGAGAGGAGGATGGCGAAGACGCACAGCAGGATGCCGTAGAGGGTGTAGTGCTCTCGGCCCCAGACGGTGGCGAATATGTAGTACAGCTCCACTGAGATGGCGCTGAGGGAAAGGAGACAGATTTAGCATGAGGATTAATCCTTAAAATTAATTATAAGTGAAGACTATATTCTTAAATATCCCGCTCTTAAATAATAGTAACATTAAAATTATATTAAAAAAAACAAGCCACGAGCTATAAATGAACTAAAAATTGAACAAAGCTGTCTTTTAATCCCTTATTCCCCCATGGCTGTGCTGTTGTACCGTATAACATGACTGTTCCCGCATCTAAAGCCGTCTCACCTGAAGGGCAGGAAGCCCCCGATGGCCATGTGCACGACCGCGTGCTTGTACCAGGGCTGCGTCGGGATCTGCCGGGCGATGTTGCGTGTGCGGCACGGCGCCTGGAAGCTGCCGGCCCGGTTCTTCCCCACGATTCCACCGATGACGGTGAGCGGGAAGCCCACCAGCACCCAGGCGCCGAGCAGGAGGAGGACGGTGGTGGCCGGCAGGGCCTGAGTGGAGCCGCTCCACCAGTGGATGGAGTTCACGACGCTCCACGTGAGGAACAGGGGAGCTGTTGGGAACGGACGAGAGAGTCAACGGCGGCACGGGCGTCGTCTTTTTTTTTTTTTCTTTTTCCCCAGACCCGTCCGAGTCACTCACCGGAGAAAAGGGAAGACGTGAGGATGATGTTCCACACCCAGCGCTGGCCGTTGATCTGCGTGTAGAAACTGCAGGAGACGTAGCCCGACACGCAGCTGGTCAGGGCGTACAGGACGATGGCCGCAGAGTTGATGGCACCGTGGCGGTGGACGTTGAACATTCCCAGCAGCGCCATGAGAATAATCCCTAAAGAAACGAGGACACAAGGCGATCAAGCACCGCTACCGTGGCGCTTAACAGGGAACGCTCGGCCGCGTTCGTTTGGCCCGAGAGCGAATGCTCACCTGTGGCGAGGGTCAGGAACTGAGCGCCGACTCCCAGCACGGCGCACAGCAGGCTCTTAAAGGGGGGGAACCTGAAGACATCGGTGTGGATGATTTTCCAGCCATTGTCCCCTTGGTCCAGGTCATCGCAGCCTCCCTCCTCCTCCACATTGTACCTGCGGATGAGGAAGAAGTGTTATTTAGTGTGCAGACATGTTTTTTCATTTATTGAAATGCACATTTGCATTTGTCAACTGATGATAATTCAGATTTCGATGTAAAATTATGTTTAATCCTCAAACTAATTTCCATTGTGCAGTTGTCATTTCATTCTACGTAGCTACATGCTGCATCCCATAATCATTTGGAAAGACTCTGTACTGTGAAGTTCGTTACAGTATGCTTCTAAACAAAACGCACAGTCACAAATTGTGGATTTCTTTTTGCATAATTGAAGTATTTGATCTACATTTGAAACAGCGTCTATTAATAAAGGGGCAGCGTTCAGACAGATTAAACGTAAACTTGAACCTCCGTAACATCTCCGGGAACGTGGACGTCTGAAAATAGTCAGGAAATGGATTTAAAAAAGATCTCAGGACTGACTGCAAATGCAGCTCAAAGGTGATAATTAAAAAAAAAAAAAAAGTCTCCGGTAATCATCAAAATTTAATCACAAGATCTGCAGGTAAACTGCCACTGTGGACTGGGACAGATTTGACCTGTATGCAACACATACCAGGAAAAAGCCTTTCAAAAAGATAATTTAAGCAAAACTACTATAGACGTTCATGTTTTGCCCATACGTTCATTTGAACTGATAATTGATGCATAGAAATCCAGCTCTTGTGGAATTAAGTGCTCTGAACAGAGCACATCTGATTGGACCTGCTGGTTGCAGATCGATGACAACCTTTCAACATGAGAATCTCATAGCGTGGTGGAGGAAATGTTATGGCTTCGGGTTGCTTGGCGGTTACAGGACCTGCACAGAGTGCGAAGAGTGCTTGAAAGTTATGTAAGGCCATCTGCCTGAAAGTTTTACGAAGATGATTCCCTCGCAAATCCTCCAAGGAACGGCTCAGAAAGCAGAAATGGAGGGTTATGGAGTCTCCTCATGAAAACCCAGATTTAAAAATCCCATTTAAAAGGCAGGCTGTACATAGCAGTTATTATTTCTGAGTGATTTTCAATCAAATTTCTTAATAAAATGACAAAAAAAATATAGTCTTAGGCTCATATTCTAGCCTCTGTAGGTGTTGTATTAAAAAGGATCAAATGTTAGCTTGTGGGATGTACTTGCTTATTGACTGTAGACAGGCACATATTTCAGCACGGATGAAACAGGATCTGTGTGAGCTAACATTTCATAAGGCTGAGCCAGATACAGTGTGACCTTAAACTGTACTAACACAAAGTTTCGCTTAAGAACAGTTTTAATTCCACTGTACCATCACAGCTGCAAATATTTTCTTAACCCTCTGATTAATTTTTTCATTGGTCCCAAATTACACCTCAGTGTCACGTCTGTTTGTCCTATAAGCTGAGCGGGGGAATCAAGTTTTAAACGGATGCATTCACATTGTGTGCAGGAGAGCTTGCACCACCACCTAAACGGAGCCGCGTGCTGACCTGGCGAAGTCGTTCTTCAGGACTCGCATGAGGATGATGATGACGAAGCCCAGCAGCAGCACCACCAGCACCAGCGAGTTGATGATGGACAGCCAGTGGATCTCCAGCGTTTTGGGGAAGAACGAGTAGTCCCGGAGGCGCTCGGCCCTGCGGGCGTGAGGCAGGGTGGAGTCGAACCAGCGCACGCTGTAGGTGTGGGTGACCGTCAGGCTGCCCCCGCCCACCCCGACTCCGCCCACCGCCGCGCCGGCCCCCTCCTCCAGGGGGACCGGCTTGACGTCCTTCACCGAGACGTTGGCGAAGATCACGGAGTCGCCGTTGTACTCGATGTTGAAGTCCAGGTGCGTCCACAAACCGACCTGGCGCGACGAAAAAGGGCGACAGAGAGAGAAAAGAGAAGCAGGGGGAGTTTGACATTTAGGTTGTCGTTCAGGAGGATGCGGGAGCTTTGCATAAGGACAGTTGACACACGTGTGCGCAGTCTCAGCTCACCTTGTGGCTGTGAGGGAGGAAGCCGCTCTCCTCTATGTACCCAACAAAGCCCCAGATGGGTATGTCATCCAGGACAAATTCAAAGTAGTACAGCTCCTCGATGGCCTCGCGAAGTTCGTCCACCTAAAAAAGACACACCCATGTGTCTTAAACAATCCTACACGTCCCAGAACAACAACTAGTTTGAAGGTTTATTCGACTGGACTAGTTAAGGGCCAAACACAAAGAATGCTCTCAAACTACGTCAGCCTCTCATACAGAATGATATGATGACACGAGCAAGTCAAGGCAACTTTATTGTCAATTCTGACATGTGCAACACAATACAGGATTGAAATTACCTTCCTCAAAGGCCCTCGGTGCAACGTAAACAAAATGTGCAAACATTGAGAATATATAAAGTATAAAAAATATATCCTCTATATACGAAGTAGACTAAAAAGAGAAATATAGCATAGCGCATGACAATATAGATCATGAGGCTAGATACTAAAGTACCAGTGGATGGAAAGAATTACTTTGAATATTTAGTTAAAACTTGCACTTGTATTTTTATTTTTTTTTCATAAGGAAGTATAAAGAATCCTGTCTGCTCATGTAACACGCCTTAATCCAGACCAGCTTTCCCCAACAATAATTTTTTGGGTGAGGGAAGCTCAGGCCAGCTTTCGAACTAGAATAATCTTGCAACTTCATGGTTCGTTCGGTTGTTGCTGCTTAAATGAAAGTGCCCAAATCCTTCAATGAATTTGTTTCCAGCCAAAGCTTCCAAGGAGTTACTGGTTCACTGCTAAGCCTGCACTGGCTTCCATGCCAGATCAGCGCTATGGTTCTTAAACCATCTTAAATATCATCAAGAACCATTTACACGATGTGAAGACCTAGTTACCTGTTTTTCTGAAAGAGTGAGGTGGCAAAGGGTTTTTTTCTCGACGTTCTCTCTGAAGCGGATGTGATACAGAGACTCTGCCATCCTGTCCCCATCCAGCACTTCGCCCAGACTCAGCGATTTGTGGTGCACCTGACGAACAAGTGTTACAATGCCATTTTACCGGCGGTGAAAACAGGCGGTGGTTTCAAACAAGCCCACAAGACAAAAAAACCTAAATACGGCTGGGGTTGCGGGTGAAATGTCACCGCTGTTGTAAAGTCGGGTGACACAACGTTGCTCTTCAAATAACGACTTTTCTTTGAAGCTGTGAGCTTCAACCAAGCTCAAACAAACTCGTTTACCGCTGGCAGATGTAATAGCTCAACAACAAAACCCACAGCAGCATATATGGATAAATAATTAGTGAAAAATTAAGATATTTTGTTACCTTCTTGCTTTATGTAGTCTAAAAAGTGCATGTCATCATAATATCATCACCAGTCTTTGTCCTATAAAATATACCACTTTTGTTTTGTAGTAATTTAAATTGTGGATTGTGGAAGTCCCAAGAATAAACTCTTAAATAATGCTGCATCATGATCACATCGAAACACATAGACACATTAGAACAACTTATTTGAACCCATTTCTTTCTATAATCCTTACTTTACATTAGTGTCTACAGTTAGCATGACAACAAAAATCTCCGGTTTCCATGTGTGTAACAACAAACCGATGACACGTAATGACACAGAACAAAGACTGACCTTCTCTGGCCTGCAAACCGGCAAGGTGTAGTAGTGATATGTCTCCTGGGGGTTATGATAAGGACCCACTTTGTTGACATAAAGAGTCACATTGTCTCCCTGCTTGTAGCTCGCTGCCCAGCCGGAGAACAAGCACAGGATCAAGACACGTTGCAGCACCATCGTCCTCTGACAGCCACCCGGCAAGTGCCCCATTCCACGACGCATAACCCCTGAAGCAAAGACAGAGGGCTTGTCACATTTCATGTTGGACAGGTACGTTCAGCCCCGTCACTGTCCTGACAGTATGCATCTCATCCTCGAGAGCGTAGCGCACGGCAATGCATTATGCAATGTCACTCCCACAACACTTCGACGCGGCAGATCATTGAGAAACTTTCGCTCGAAGAAGCGTGGGCCTCTATTCAACACGATGAATTGCAGTGCATTTCATCAGCATTATCAGCCCACAGGGGGGGCTATTTGACTAGAATTAAATGAGCTCTGTCAGTTATTACCTATCAGATATGAGTTTGCAGGAGCAGAACATGAGCAACGTTGCCCAGGGTTAGTTTTCAGTTTCAGTTTTTTTCACAAGCTGCTGCCCAGAATTTCTGAGTAGGACGTTGCTTTCAATTACAAAACGTATTAGACACACATTTTGTTCACGGCACACTGAACTCGCACAACATTTTGAAAGTGAAATAAGGATCTGTCATGTTACAGATCTACTGCTTTGCAATTGTGCACCTTGCAAACCATACAATTTTACAACGTCGCCTCATACTTGGTAAAATACAACAAGCGTCTCAATAAGCAGAACAAATGCCATTTTTTTTTAGAAATAATATAAAGAGGAATTTAAAGAATCTGGTTTCTTTAAACTATTTCTGGATTTCTGGTCAACTGTCCCCGTACAGCACAGTAAGACTGTACATATGGAACTAGTGAGTTAAACAATGGTATGGTGCAGTAATAATTTTTAATATTCTTCCTTCTAAAGCAATAGCAGCAAGGTCAGGTGCAGATCACATCTTGTTTCTGTGGAAAGTAGTGTGACCATGCTAAGGAGGGCTCCCTGGTCTAAATCAACACTACTTTAGCCCAAAGAGACACACTTTCAGCTTTGACTTTCTAATTATGAAGACAGCACATGACTACACGCGAGAAGTTATGAAAAATCTGCTCTACCAGTCTGACTGCGGGGTCACTTCAGCCTCGATGCTGCACACAGCCAAAAAAAAACAAACAAACAAAAAAAAAACGTCTGTTCTCCGGAATCCTTGGTCTCCAGGCCGCGTCACAGTCCCCTTTGCTCTGGTATGAGCCGACAGTGGATCTCAGTGTAAATATTTAACGCTAAAGCTAAACATATTGGAAATCCTCGATGCAGCGTAGCGCTATGTGTTCACTACGTTCATATCCGTGTACACCAAGTACTTTTACGGACACGTGAATGGGTTTAAAAGAAGAAGAAGGGGTCCGACTCCACGTCACCGTAAGAAATAAAAATAACGACGACTCGATTGAGTGTTCCGGGGTGGGAGGAGAAACAAAAACACACCTGCAACGTTACCAGAAACTCGCAACCTGTAATAATCCCCACTCACAAGCAATTTGGAATAAACGCGGTTTATCTACACACTTCAAAGCTACCGAAAGCGACAATGTAGACGCTTGCAGACCATAGATGTGAGACTCTATTATTTTTCTGTATTGGCCGGATTTCCTTCAACCTCAATGAACCAATAGAATACCCTTGCAGGTCTTCCGTGTTAGCGCTCAGGCACGTTTAATCAAACCTGCATCATCGATGCTTAGGTCTTAATGGTATGTGAGCGACGGAGCGCTCGACAGATTGACAAGTAAGGTCTGCTATTTGATTTCCCGCGAAATAGACGTAGTTCCTCGCGCCTGAAACGCCAGAGCGATTTGGCATAAACAAGAGCTTAACTGCAAACTGGTGAGTTTTAACTAATGAAACCTTATTCGGCATTTAAAATTGGAAGTGCCACTGCTGGCTAATAGAAGTTGAATGTAGCGTTGTTTGTGCTTTAGCTGCATTAGTTAGGTCGTAACCCACGGTGCTTGTTTGCGACACATTTTAGCCACTAGCCGGCACACGTCGTACAGTCCAGGTGGCCTAAGTAAAACAGTAAATTTAATGCGATTTATATTAAATGTTAATGCACAAATCCTGTCTCACGTTATTACACACACTGCCAATCAGCAGAGGGTAGACATTTAATCGCGTGCATCCTGCGTTTTAAGCATATGCTGGTTATGTAAACAAAACGTGCTTTCCATGCATTGTCTCCGCTCATATCAGCATCCCGATTATTTATAATACCCTGGTTAATGTAGAGAGGATGAATATGACAGCAGAACTCATTTGCATGACATCTGTTTTTTTCAGATCCTCTACCATCATGGGAATACACGGACTCGCCAAGCTAATTGCTGACCAGGCTCCTGGAGCCATTAAAGAGCAAGACATCAAGAACTACTTTGGTAATTGTTATAGATTACAGTTCCTCAATAACACAGTATTGTAATTTATTATAGATCAGTCATTCACTAGGACATTTAAAATGTTGCAGCATGTTGTTTGTCAGCATATTGTAGTTACATTTTCAAACAAATAATATGCAAAAATCTGCAGGGTTTTGGTGAGTTTCAATTGGTAGAAACTGTTTATTTTTGCCAATGCAGGTCTGAAATTAAGTGTAAATAAAGAATAAAATAAACAGTAAAAGATCACAGTCCCTAATGAAACAAAATAATCTTGCTTTGCTAAATGGCTTGCACTGGCGTTAGCTAGGTTATGGCCTTAAATTAGGCATTTAATCTTAAACTAATCTTAAACACTTAACGGCGCTATTTTGCTTCATGACCTTTTGCAGGCCGGAAAATTGCTATAGATGCCTCCATGTGCATCTACCAGTTCCTGATCGCTGTACGGCAGGACGGCAATGTTCTGCAGAATGAAGATGGAGAGACGACAAGGTAAAACATTATCCATGTTGACATCCATCACATCGCACTTAGATTGCTGCAACTCTTTGTATGTCGGCATTGGCCAATCAGATCTCGACCGTCTCCAGCTTGTCCAGAACACAGCATCTCGTCTTCTAACTGTGACAAAGAAACGACAACACACAACACCAGTGCTTTCCTCTCTTTATTGGCTCCCAGTTAGGATTGATTTTCAAGATTTTCTTTTTTCTTTTATTTGTTGTTAAATCTCGGAATCGACTGGCCCCAGAACACCTGTCTGACCTTGTGAACGTGCATCGGTCAGCTGGCCAGATGGTCCTGGATGTTCCTCGTTCCCTTATTAAAACAAGAGGGTATCAGACTTTTGCAGGAGCGGCTCCCATGCTGTGGAACGCTTTGCCTCAAGATCTACCCTAGCCTTTGGCTGAGAGAGTCACCTGTTTTGAACTTTCAATTGCATTTATCTCGCAGTTTCGCATTTACTGTTGTTGATTATTTTATCCTATTAAGCACTTTGGTTGTCGTTGGCTGTTTAAATGTGCCATATAAATAAAAGTGACATTGACATATATGGAGAACAATAGCACCACTTTAAATCCATCCCGTAATTATACACGTGTCAGAGCTACAGTAGCAGTAACAATGAATGACTTGCTCTTGTTCACAGCCACCTAATGGGAATGTTCTACCGCACAATCCGCATGTTGGAGCATGGCATCAAACCTGTGTATGTGTTCGATGGGAAGCCGCCACAGCTCAAGGGAGGAGAAGTGAGTATGGACTCTGATGGTGTAACTTGCACATCATCTCTTCATCTTGTTCACCTGTCATCCCCCTTACGTCGTCCGTCTCTGACGCTGTTGTTGCTTTCGTCCTCCAGCTTGAGAAGAGAGGCGAGAGGAGAGCAGAAGCTGAGAAGTTGCTCGCTCAAGCACAGGAGATGGGTAAAGAATTTCTACAGGTTTTGTGTTTGGTTGCTGGTCGGTAAACCAGTCTGAACTAGGACTGATGATAAGCCTTATAGAAGAAGTTGTGATCACAATTTAGTATTTATTTATTTATTTCCAATCTGTACACAGGGGAACAAGAGAATATTGACAAATTCACCAAGCGTCTGGTTAAAGTCACCAAGCAGCATAATGATGAGTGCAAGAAGCTGCTGACCATGATGGGTGTGCCTTACATCGAGGTGAGATACAGATTTTAGCTTTAAGACTATTTTGCTCTTTTATTTTCATTCTTACTTTTCCAGTGTCCTGTGTATTGACAGGCCATTGAAAGTGTAGATTAAACATAAACTGGAAATGTCAGTCTCAAAAGTTAAGGTACAAAGAGTGTAAGAATTAGGATTTTAAAAAGTGAAATTAAGTCAATTTGGATCAGATCTCCGCGAATAATTTAGTGTAACCTGACTTTGTGTTTATGTATTGCAGGCTCCATGTGAGGCCGAGGCCACCTGTGCTGCTCTGGTTAAATCAGGGAAGGTCTTTGCCACGGCAACGGAAGATATGGATGGACTGACCTTTGGGACAAATGTCCTGCTCAGACATCTCACCGCCAGTGAAGCAAAGTATGCATCCACAGCATGTTAGGCTGGTGCTATTAAGATGTTTGTAGAATTGAACTAATATGATAATTCTCCCCCTGTTTTTGCACCAGACTTGGTTCAGATTAAACATGTATCGTACCTTGTTTATGTACGCATATTGTGTCCTTCTTGTTTTACCACTTAATAATGTGATGATTGTCTCCTCAGTGTGAAGTACCAGTGGTTGGAACACAAATGGTTGTCATTAAACGCGAGGAATTTATTTTTGTTTCAGAAAACTTCCTATTCAAGAGTTCCACTTCAACCGTGTCCTGCAGGACATCGGTCTGACCAATGAACAGGTAGAGCTTTGTCTGATTTTAAGAGCAGTGGGTTACATTATATAAGAAGTAGTGCCCTTTTTACTGTAGGTGAAACCTACAGTAGTTCTTCCTCTGCTGCTACCATGCTCCTGTAAACTGTTGGCACGCTATGTGAATTATTTAGAGAGACGGGGCACAACTCTCCTTGTACTTAGAACGGTATCTGCTGCAAAGCTGTTAGTACAGTTAAAGCAGAATGTGACTGATATTTCTTTTCTTGCATTATCCCACAGTTCATAGACTTGTGTATTCTGCTGGGCTGCGACTACTGCGGCACCATCAAGGGCATCGGACCAAAGAGGGCGATCGACCTGATCAGACAGCATGGCTGCATCGAGGAGATCCTAGAAAACATTGACTCCAGCGTAAGTTAATGTCAGCTTCGGCTCTGTTCTGTCGCAGCTGAAGCGATTAAATGAGATAGCGGCGGTGATACTGTTTGTGCCTTTGCTGGTTTCATGCAGAAGCACCCTCCTCCAGATGACTGGCTGTACAAAGAAGCCAGGGGTTTGTTCTTGGAGCCGGAAGTGGTGGATTGTTCCACGGTGGAGCTGAAGTGGAATGAGCCGGATGAAGAGGCACTGATCCAGTTCATGTGTAGTGAGAAACAGTTCAGGTAGTTCACTCCTCAAAACTGTTCCGCTCACTTCCAGTGCACCACCTGGTTGTATAACATTTGACCACTAGGCTGCACTGCTGCGATGTAAATAGTTATCTGGTGTCATATGAGCAAATTTTCTGACTAAATCTGTAATGATCTACCTGACCATGCCTTGGTGTCAACAGACACTCTCATTTCCCTCTAATTTTCTCTTCTCTATATGAGTTTGTATCACCTTATTGGCATTTTCAAGTGTGTGTGTGTGTGTGTGTGTGTGTGTACACATATAATTCTTCCAGTTTTATGAAAATGCATACAGTAGCTATGTTTAACCTATGTCAAGAGCTGTATATTATGCATAAACAGTTGTCTTCTATTTAGCTCCAGGCACTTAAAAATAGCATTTGATTTGTTATCATTTTAAAATAAAATTAGATTTCGTACTTTATTCAGTTTATTTGCGTGTGTGTGTGTGTATAGTGAGGACAGGATCCGTAACGGCTGTAAGAAGATTGTGAAGAGCAGACAGGGCAGCACACAGGGACGACTGGACTCTTTCTTCTCTGTGACTGGGTCTCTATCCTCCAAACGAAAGGTATGTTTGTGAAAGCTACTGTGCCCCCCATGTCCTAAAAGACTGAGTGACTGCATATCACCCCCCTGCAGCAACATGTTAATGGTAGCTTTCATCCAGTTAGCTAAAGTGTTTCGTTCACCCTTTGTTGATAGAGGAAATAACAGATCGGTTGAGTGTTTTTTTTCTAAACACTGAACTTCTGTTTCTTTTGTCTTGTTTAGGAACCGGAGATTAAAGGATCAGCCAAGAAAAAGCAGAAAACTGGAGCCACGCCAGGGAAATTCAGGAAGAGCAAATAGACCGAACACAGGAGATCGTTTGATTCCTCTAAAGAGCTTTAGTAGTGTTGAAATACTTGCTTAAAAAAAAAAGACACTGTTCCCTCCATTTGAGGAAGCAACAAGCTGCAGCATTTGAAGGTTTGTTTCGTTTCTCAGCTTAAGACTTGGCTTAACTAATAAACGAAATCCAAGCCGAGTGTGTTTGTTTTAAAGACCGTTTAAATATTTTAGTGTTCTGAAATAAAGTTTTTTTTTTTTATTTTGTAGAGAAACCTGTGAGTTGCCTTTTTGATTTAATGACTGAACCCTAAAGTACATTTATTACTGATAGATGTCTTAATATGGAAATTTTGTGGATATGGATTTAAGAACATAGTTCACCTTATGTTGAGTGCATTTCGTCTGGAGGTCATTTGAGTGGTATTAAAGCTCAGTGTCATGGCTCCGGTTGCCTCCGTCTTGCCAGTGACTGACTCCACCTCACAACCAGCTCATTCAAAAAGGTGGACTGACGTGACCAGGTGACACCTAGTCACTCAACAATCTGTAATGACACCCACGCCAAGCTTTATTCTATTTGTGAAGATGCAATAAAGACACATTTATTACATACACATGAAATGTGCCTGGTCTAATGTGGCCTACATTCAAAATAAAACAGTGAAATGTGCTTTTGTTGTGCTTTTGTGCTTTTTGTTGCATTTTTCACAAATCAGAGATTGTGTTCTAATGAATCTTCAGGGTCTGTAGAATAATCCAGTACAGATTTGAGAAGTCTAGGCACAGTGGTTTCTAATCTGCACCACTATCAAACAAAAGCGGTGAAATTTCCCCTTTAGCATTTTAACAAATAAAAATAAAAAAAGTCTCACAAGTACAAATGAATAGTGGGTGTCGGACAAAAGTGTTATCGGAAATGTTTTCACATCCAGAAGTGTAGACAATCAGTGGGCAAACAGTCGCACTGCACGTTCAGTTAATTTCCTCTTAACTTTCCCCTTAAATGTGGAACTTCAACATTGTCTCCAAGCGGCCTGTAGTTACGTGTAACTTTAAATATTGACACCATTTAAAGTGAGATATAGACTCTTACTCCGTGAAGTTGTCACGAATGTACAAATTGGTCATAAAGACCAAAACTGGTTTTGTACTAGGCTGTAAAACGTATGTTTCTGCTTTAAAGTTGATCACTTTAACATTGAGGTCTGCAGGGATTGACTCACTTTCGGGGCCGGCCTCAAGTGGCCATTCGAGGAACTGCAGGCTTGGGCTGCCGTTTAACTGACAGCCCAGAGGTTTCTGCCACTTGGTCCAACTCCAAGTTATTTATAATTAGTGAATGACAGGTGGGTGCTCTCATATGTTGCCTTCTCTTTGCCTGCTTTTGGATTACCGGTGAATTATTAATTGAGGCAATGCTAATATAGTAGCAGGAAACTTGCAGAAACAGAGGGTTAAACAGCATATGGTAAATATACAATGGGAGTTCGTTAATCAAAGGCAACTGTACACGTGTTGACACTGTCAGACATTTCTATACACATTTATACACACATACCTGTGTTCACCTATGCACAATTAATGGGGAATTTTGTTTAGTTCCACTATGTCAGTGGTCAGAGTGGACAAACCTCCTGCCATAGATGCATGTTTGCAGTCAGGGGATGTGTATCTGCGACCAGATGGGAGCATTATCCTGCTGATTTAAACCTGATATTTTTTAATATTCAGTAAAAAAAAAAAAAAAGTTCCATCAAGTTTTTTTTTTTTAAATCATCTTAAACCATCTGCTGTCAGTCAGTTTATTTTTGTCAATTACATCTACCAGATGTAATGAACAGAGCAGTAATGATGCGCCACCAGCAGTGACCACATGCGTTGATGATAACACAAAACCTGTAAATGAAGCCCTTGCTGATTTGCATGCGACAGCTTTTTGTAGCCGGATTATCTTCAGAAATGATTTTGAAACAACTGGGAAAGAATGCTGCAAAACAGAACTGACATTGTGCGACATTGTGCAGCAGCCACCTGCAGCTGCAGAGCCACACCAGTGTCTCTGTGCTCTTTCACATCCCCAGGGCACAGCAGAAGTGGACAACATTCATCACAAACAAACCACATGCAGGGGAACATGAAAGCGGTCACGTTACCTGTTGGCCATGAACCAATATCTTATTTATCATTCCCTATTTCTGCTTGTTGACGAGCAACCTTTGCAGGCCTGTTACTATTCAGGAGAATGCTTTTGTTAAGCCCGATAAGAGGAACGAAATTAAGGTCAGTGATGAATGTCAGCTGTCTTTTATTTGAAAGGGGACATTTCATATTATTGTTCGGAGCGTATTCGACCTAAAGAAATAATGTCACGCAAGCTGCCTGGAGGTATGTGATGAAAATCCTCTGGGGATGTTTGCCGTGAAGTTGAGAACATAACCCTCTCTTGCGGAATTTCTGTTGTCCTCATCAGTCACACGTGTTACTGTATTCGTTGGCCCTGTTGCATACATTTCCTGGCACTCTCTAAAATCCAGGCTTGCACCACTTTCACTCAATAATTACAAGACCTTCTTGTTTCTTCTTTATTTTATTAGTGGACTTCTCTGGTAAGAAAAGATTTGACTTGGGATATTGTGTTACTGAAGAAAAACTAGTGTTGAGTTGACTTTAAATACATATGAATGTCAATCTCTGGTTGCACAGGTCACCAAGGAGATGAGTGTCATGGCAGCCCTGTGTGTGAACGTGGTGACAGTCAACATGTTACTGAGTGTCTTCTTTCTTTCAGGTGAGCTGTTTGTTCAGTCTCTTTTATTTGGAGACATTACATATAATGGGTTTAGCTTAAAAATGAGTGAATAATATGATGTGTTTACGAGCAAATTTCTTGTGTCTCTGTAACAATTTCTTGTGTCTCTGTAATCTATTTGTTTTTATGGTTGATCAATGATCAGATCTGTCTTTTGCTTGTGGGGAGAAATGCAAAATGCTGCTGTTTAAATTAATCACATCATCATCACACAGGTTCTTTGGCTGCCTGTGTTGATAAACCAGCCATCTTTATGACTGCACCAACGAACATGGAGGCACTGAGTGGATCTTGTTTGAAAATCCCATGTAACTTTAGAGATTCATCAAGAAATGGTTTCAACAGCAGCAGAGAAACCTTCGGAGTGTGGATTAAAAATGACTCAAGGTTTATAATTAATCCAAATAATGTAGTCTTCAACAGTAGTGGGTCAGTTAACATCTATCCAATGAATATTACTGGAGAGCTGAGTCAGAAAAGCTGCACCACTCTGTTTTCTGGTTTAAAAACAAGTCATTCAGACACATACTACTTCAGAATTGAAAACTGGCCATACAGGGCAACAGCTTATTGTGATCCTCTTCAAATAACAGTTAAAGGTAAGACCTAACTATAATATAGTTATGAATGAAAAGTGAAGTTTTTGTTTTGGTCACATCAGTTTTTTGTCATAACCTGCTTTCATCTGTAATTGAAGTTCACAATTTGGGGTGTATAGACAAACAAATGAGGGTTAGACAAGGGATAGGAAACAAGTCCAGCCCAGTTTATGAAAGGTAAACACGAAAAGCGTCTGATATTTGTTATGAAACCACAGATTCTCCTTGGAGACCCACAATTAACATCTCAGGTGATGTGAAGGAGAAGGAGTCTGTCACTATCACCTGCTCAGCTTTCACTCCCTGTCCACACTCCCCTCCTCAACTCACCTGGAATCTACAACAAGACCCTTACAACAAAATAGAGGAAAACACAGATGGGACCTTTACAACTAAAATCCAGGAGACCATCACTCTGTCAGACACACATGATGGAAACAACATCATCTGTTCTGTCAGATATCCTGTGAATGAAGGAAAAGACGTCAAGACAGCAGAGCCCAAGAGAACTTCTCAGTGTTTCATGTAAGACAACCAGAGTTTGTTGTTGGATCCTGTCAGCACATGATGCAGACATTGATGGGATGTCAGCTGTTTGGGATGAATAAAGTCAATCTCGGGTCACATTTTCCTCAATGCTCCTAAGACACCTCAGCATCCATCAGTCCATCAGGTTTGGTGTCAGCAGGTAGCTGGGTGAATCTGACCTGCTCCAGCAGAGCCAATCCTCCCATCAGACACTTCACCTGGTTCAAGAACAGCACAGATGGACCCATGATCGTATCTGAAGGACACTCCTACAGCTTCAATGTGACTGATGGAGGAGTTTATTACTGTGTGGCCTCAAATCAACTTGGTAACCAGGCGTCACCATGGATTCATCTGAATGTTGAAGGTAAATATCGTTGATGAAAACATTTCAACTTAGTCAGTTTGACTCTAAATGTTCATTTCATTTTGGTTCATGAAGATGTCTTTGATGATCCAGGGTTTAGGGTTGATGTCCATGTTACAGTGAAGATCCTGGGAATTGTAATTCTCTACGGTACATTCATCATCTTTGAGTGGTGAGACAAACTCTTCTCTGATATGATACTTTGCAGCTGGAGATCATTTGGTCTCTTTTAGATGTCAGTGTTTAACATCTTTGAACATTTATTCATCATCTCTTTTTCTTTTAGCTGGTTTAGATCAAGATTCTCCAACAAACCAGAGAAGGTAAGATAGCTGAGACAGTTGCTGTTATTATTACGATTATCTAAACTGTCAAATTGTCAGCAAGTAAATGTAAAATCCGCCTTTTCCACAGGACACAAGAGAAGAACCCGTCTACGTCAACAGAGGGATTGAGATTCAAGCTTCATGAGCCACAAGGAGAGGAGGAAGATGTCAAGTTCATTGTCAGTGGAATGATGAGGTCTGTGCGTATAACATAGGTTTCTTCCTTTCACTTTGTATTTCTGTATTTCTTGTGAGTAGATATTTCCACTGAAGAACAAGGAAAAGGATGAAAACTGATTTGTCATGTATCATTTATGCTCATATATATATATATACATATATAGATGACTGTCATCAAATGATTGTCATAATTTTCGTGTTTGACTAGTAAAAATGGACATCAATTTGTTGCTTGACCTGCAATATATTATCTGCAATTATGTCTCGATCGACCGCGTTTTATTTGCTTAGAATGAGGCTTTGTTTCTACAGGCTTTGTTTCATGTTTCTACAGTGGTAGGGAACGTGCTTAGGTTAAACGTGAAACCAATGCGGTTTCCTCTGCCTGTTTAGAAACGAAGGAGATTTAGTTATTTGCAATCTGCGAACACGTAACTAGATGTGACAAAATCCTGCAAATTCGGCCCAGGGTGAACTATTAGGTTTGATCTGGTGTAAATAACTGTTTGTCTCATATCTGTGTATTAATGTGTATTTCACGAAAGCCTGTCTGTGAAGAACACAACCTCCACAAGCGTTCCATGTTCACTCTGAGAGCTTTTATTTGTGTTTCCCCTTTCACGTACAGTGTGTAAGCTCCAGTTCAGCTGCTGGACTCAGGCAGAGGAAGTAAATATGGGGTGACAGCGGCAGAAAATAGAAACATGTTCTTTCAATGTCCACCAGATATGAATCCATAGTGAGATTTGAGTTTAATATTGCTTCCACACAGGACACCCTCAAAAGGCCCATGTCCATTCTCTGATGAGTCACAAGAGAGACCAACCCAAAGTTGGGTAGGTGGTCATAATGTTATGCCTGTTTGGTGTAAGTGACTCTCTTATAATAGCCCTCTCAAACCAAAGTTCCTGTAAATGCTCTGCATCTTTGTGTTGTTTCATTTCCACACAGACATTTTATGACATCAAGTTTTTCTGAGTCCTCATATGAGTCAGAAGGGGTTTCTGTATCATTATTAATGTACTTTATTTATCATATTTTTTCCTTTTTTTCCATTTAGTTTACTTTCTGTGGCAAACAGTGGAGCTTCTTCTCCAGGTTGGGAAGTTCTCCCGTTCTTGGATGAACATTTTTTTCCTTGTACTCTTGCCTGCTTTACATCTGTTAATAAAAAGTCAACAAAAATGAGCACGTGTTCTTTCATTTAATACACATCGACTGCTTCGCTTTCTCTCTCTTTCTCAACACGTCCAAACTGATTAGACCACATAATTAATTTCCACTTTTTTACTGGCTTTCAAACCAGGTGCATACATTCATTTAATGTGTCAGTTTTAGCATACAAACCTGGAACGACTCCAATTACAACCAAGGTCTTTGATGGTGGATTAGTGATCTGAAACTTTTTTGACTTTTTTTTTTTTTTTGTAGCAGGAAGGACAAGCTTCCTGTATTTGTGGAGGAAATTAATCATGGGGTCATGTGACGTAAAGCAGCTCTGTCACCAAGCAAACTAGCTTGAGCGTACTTTAAGCTTATTTCTGTCGCATGATATCAGCTAGGTCATATGATCCAATGTTATTCTGTGGAAAATTACTTTATTTTAGAGGATAACCATAACTCCACGTGCGGTTGTTTGGTAAGGAAATCTTTAACCACTTCCCTTTCTTAGTTTCTAAAACCAAAACTTGCCATTCACCTTGCCATTCTTCAAGTGTTATCCAAATGTATTTGTTGACCTTTTGATGTCAGATGAATAAAATGTAAGCTTGGGTTAATGTCTGGGTTAAGAACTGTGGACAGAGAGAGTCCACAGATCAACAGGGAGATCCTAAAACAAAAAGAGAGACAATAAATACTCTGTAAAAAAGGGAAGTATTTAAGTTTTGTTGATTGTTGTCTTTTGTTTTTTCTCAGCAAATCTAGAAAAGGGACATTCTGGCAGTGAATATGATGTCAGTCCGTGTTTTATTGATTGTCCTCTTTCATTCAGGTGAGCTATTCCTCATTCAGTTCATTCAACTTGAACCTAAACTGGTTAAAAAAAAAAAAAAAAAAAAAAAAGCCATTTCTTTTCAACTTTCTTTTCTGTTTCTGTCTGGTAATTAAAATGTCGTATGTAGAAACTGTTAACAGCATAGAAATGTTCCACGCATTTCCACACAGGTACGTGTCTTTCCAAGCAGGCAGCCCTCTTCATTACTGCACCAGAGAAGATGCGAGCACTGAGTGGATCTTGTTTGAAAATCCCATGTAACTATAGTGCTGCATCAGAAGAAACATTTAACAGCAGCAGAGAAATCTTTGGAGTGTGGATTAAAAATAACTCAAGGTTTATATATAATCCAAATAATGTAGTCTTCAACAGTAGTCGGTCAGTTAACATCTATCCAATGAATATTACTGGAGACCTGAGTCAGAAAAACTGCACCACTCTGTTTTCTGATTTAAAAACAAGTCATTCAGACACATATTACTTCAGAATTGAGAACAGAGCATTCAAGGCAACAGCTTCTTCTGCTCCTATTCAAATAACAGTCAAAGGTAAGACAAGCGTTTCATTTATGGCATTTTTGAGTGTGTGTTGATCTTACCTTTCATTTTAATTTTTTTAATTCAAAATATAATTCTACATGTTTCGTAATCATTATTTTATATTTCCTTTTATGTTTATATCTACAGATTTGAGTAAAAAAGAGCAAACAAGTGAAGTAACTACTAAACACCAAGTTTAAATGTTGCAGGGTGAGGCATGGAGTTTTAAACATTTAAACTATTTAAATGACATCTCTAGTTCATTGTGTTTGATGTGAAACCACAGATTCTCCTTGGAGGCCCAGACTTAAAATCTCAGGTGATGTAAAGGAGAAGGAGTCTGTCACTATCACCTGCTCAGCTTTCACTCCCTGTCCACACTCCCCTCCTCAACTCACCTGGAATCTACAACAAGACCCTCACAACAAAATAAAGAAACACACAGATGGGACCTTTACAACTAAAATCCAGGAGACCATCACTCTGTCAGACACACATGATGGAAACAACATCATCTGTTCTGTCACATATCCTGTGAATGAAGGAAAAGACGTCAAGACAGCAGAGACACAAGAGACTCTCAATGTTTCATGTAATTCAAGTTTATTGTGGCGCCGGAGAATTTGTGCCATATCATTTGTTTTGATTGATATAGCCAATGTCAAATTTTCCTCAGACGCTCCTAAAGACACCTCAGCATCCATCAGTCCATCAGGTTTGGCGTCAGCAGGTAGCTGGGTGAATCTGACCTGCTCCAGCAGAGCCAAGCCTCCCATCAGACACTTCACCTGGTTCAAGAACAGCAAAGATGGACCCATGATCGTATCTGAAGGACACTTCTACAGCTTCAATGTGACTGATGGAGGAGTTTATTACTGTGTGGCCTCAAATCAACTTGGTAACCAGACGTCACCGTGGATTCATCTGAATGTTGGAGGTAAACAAGTTGTTTTTGGAAAACTTTTTGTTCACAAATGCAACAAAATTGCGCAAAGGAGCGGTACCGCAGGTCCTTCCTCCCCTCTGCTGTCAGATTCTACAACCAGGCCTGCTCCCATTAGACCCACAACTACATACGTGCAATATCTTTTACTTGTAAAATACTCCTCTCAATCTTACTACATGTACATATGCCGTTTATATTTCGTTGATATACCTGCCATTTTTTGCACTGTCACTCTATCACTCAAAGCATCCATGCCGGGACAGCCACTAATCTTAATATCTCAACTTAGTCGCTCATGCTCTTTTGCTGCTGTAGGTACAAAACAGTCTTCATCATGGGGAGGTGCTGTTGGAGGGACCATTGGGATCATTATCCTCATCTGTGCAGCTTTCATCCTTTGGTAAGAAATTAAAAGTCCAGATTTTTTTTTTTTTTTTTTTTCAGTTTTATGTTTAATGTTACATTAGTCTGTCTACCCCATTATTTAATATTATACTTTGCAGCTCAAGTCTTTACGTGACACTGCTGGATAATTTGTTTTAATGTCTTCGATAAGAGGTGGAAGTTAGGGGGTCTAAACAAAAGAAAAATATTCTTTGGTTTGTTGGAACTCAGAATAGAAGATGCATTTCTGGAGTTCCTCAGGGCTGTGTATTTGGATTTTTTCTGTTTTGTTTTTTTTTTTTTTTTTTTTTTTTTTTTTTGTATATACTGCTACAAGGTCAGAGTGAACACAAAAGAAAAAGATTAATATAATCTAATGTAGCATACCACTGTAGTCCCACTATTTGGTTTCTCTCCATTAAATTCAGTATCAGTGTTTTAATTAAAGTTAGAATTCAAGAATCACCATTCATCACTCACGTTACTTATTCACTATTGACTGTAATGTAATAAATTGCCATCTGACCTAAACCGGCTGTTCCAGAGGTTTACTCCTTCTTCTTATTGTTGTTCTTTTTGTAGGAGGTTTAACTCGACCCGTCGAACTGCACAGGCACAGGTGAGAAAACGGAGTTGTTCTGTACCTTGAACTTCGTGTTATGAGCATGTAGTGGACATGGTTCTGTTTCAAGTGAATGCATCCACAACACATGGTGTCACAAGGCGATTCAAAACAGTACGACAAGGAAAGGTTTTGCGGTGAAAAATGATACTGATTTTAATCTCAGGAGGAGGAGATGAGGCTGAGGGCGACTACTGTTGGTGGTTTGTTGGGGCAGGCGGTCTAAGGGGAAGCAGGCTGAATTGGAGGGTTGTGAGGTGGAGTGGTGTAGAGCTGGGCTGGAGATCTGAAAGCTGAGGTGACAGATAATGATCCACACACGTAAGCACAACCGCGGTAGATACACCGCAGGCCTTGATTGGTTTTGGGTGTGCAGGCTGATTTCAGGGTAGGAGGTGACTGAATTGTCACGCCCACAGACTCACACACACACCCAGAGGTCGAGGACAAGAGACATTTAACAGGGGAAAACACCCAACTTGATGATATCATTTAAATATGTGAAGGAAGTGAGTCAACCTTGGCTCCAGCTTCTCATAACACTCCATATTTGGTCCATTATTCACAGAGTCCTGTTCTTGAAGAGCCGGCCCAAAAGACAGGAGAAAATGAGGAAATCCATTATGGAGAGATTGACTTTTCCAAGCTGAGACCTGAACCTTCCTCTGACTCGTTGCTGGACAGCACACAGCTGCAGGAGACAGTGTATTCGCAGGTCAAAGTTCGCAAGACCGCAAACTCCTGATGTCTGTTTGTATGGTGCAGTTATACAGAATACTGATATTGTGAGGCCATATTGTCCTCGTGGGGCCATTTTTCTGGGGTGGTTCTGGGCTCCATAACGTTAAAACCATAGACTGCATAATAAATATTTGAACATGCATCAGCATTATATTAACTAATTAAAGTGTTGGAAACTTTCCATGAAAAAAAAAAAACAAAACAAAAAAACTGACATGTATTTTAGTGTTTTAGTTTGGCACAAGTCTCATCCAATAATATGGACAAGGTGGAGCTGATGACCTATACTGCAGCCAGTCACCAGGGGGAGATCTACTTGATTTGGCTTCACTTTAGGACCATTTCTCCATCCATCTTTATACAGTCTATAGTTAAAACCTGTCAAGATGTGATTTTAGGGAAAAAGGTTACAATTTGTTTATGGATGGTTAGGATTAGACGTGTAGCTTTCATCTGTCTGTCTGTTTGCAGGGAGAGTATCAACACAATGGTGCCACAACTGCACCAGATTACAAAATGGTACAGGTGTGTTGTACAAATAAAAATGAAAGCTGAATGTGAAGATTGGCTGTTGTGACGCCACTGTATTGATGCCGTTGCAAGATTTCTATTGAATGCCTATGGTTTTATCAGAATTTTACATTACATATTCATATCCATCGTACATACATTATGCATATTCTGCTGGCAAATGTTTTTATTTATTGCTCTTTAATAAACAATTCGCTTTGCAACCAGAGGCTTCCTCAGCAATTTGCTTCCTTTCTCTGAAAGGATATAATCAGAAATTACATCAGCAATTTCAGTTTGAATTAACTGCTGCAATGGATGGCACAGTGGTGCGGGCCTGCTCATCTTGTGTGAAGTTTGCATGTTGTTCCATTGTTGTGAAAAGACATACATGTTAGGGTTAATTGGTGATTCTGAACTGGCTGTGAGTCCGGCATAAAGGGTGATAGATCACAAACAACTTTCTTCTGTTGTTTGTTGTGCAGAATACATGAAATACCAGTTTAATTATCTGAGTTTACATTGATAGTATTTCTTCAAGCTGATAGTTTTGAACAGACATTCCAACTAAACTGGTTACATGGACGCTAAATGAAATGATCCAGTAAGATACGGTATGTATCCATGGTTACGCATGTCCACAAGCCCCTGAATGCTCAAACTGGTTGTGAAGCTTTGAATTTGCCACAGATATACCAAATTAAACTTCATCGACAACACTGAATTAATTCAAATGAAAAAGATGACCAACAGTGCTGCACACATAGATTACACCCCTACACGTATGCAGCAAGAGGGAATTGCAGAAACAATGGCATCAGCGTTTATAGTTATCGGCCATCAGATCCTATTACTTTCCTATTCAGTCGATTATCAAAATGTTGAGGCTTTGCTTTTCTTTCACAAGAGAGATTTCTCCTTTTCTTCTCTCTTGGTTCTTCTCACCAGTTTAAAAGGAATGAGGCACAAGGGTGTGTCCTATTCTGGTGAAAAAAAAAACAACAGGATTTTGCAACATTTTAAACAGTGATGAAATTTGGTGGTTTATTTCATCACACATATTTGTCCAAAACAACCCCCAGTGATGCAGCTTATGCGTTTTTCCACTTACAGCCAAAAACAATTTTTATGTAACTTTACTGAATGTTTGTTTTGTCATTTATGTATATTATTGTATATACTTATAGATTGGAAGTACAAAACCAGAAATGAATTATGATAGCATACTGCAATAACTGTTTTACTACATATGTGCCAAGTCTCCACGGAGACTTTCCTTAAGGATCTCCACATGAAATTAATCTGCACACTGACTGAAGTATGAAAACAATGCCCAGTTCCAAATGAAAAGAAGTTTTCCCTCTGAGAGTTTGAAAAGAAAGAAAAACAGAAGTTAAGATAGTGGAGACCATTAATAATAAACAGTTGAACAGACTGAATGCTGAAAGTCTAGCTTTAACTATTAGGATGAGACATTCAAATTAAATAACTTCCACTAGCAGTGCCATAGTAGCAGGGTAGGACCTAAATGCAAAACACTAAGGGGAAGTAGGAACAGGCAACAAAATCACTTTAATAAAAACTCAAACACCAGAACTTAAGATGATGCAAGGGTGGCAGGGTAATTCAAAATAAACTGGAGACGACCAAAAAACAAAGAAAGGAAAAGGAAAAATGCAAAGAGGTGTCAGTGCAGAGGGAAATATAACAGGCATAGAAGTAGATAAACTAAATTAGATATTTGAAGTTTATAGACAAGACAAATGAGTGGAGTCGCGGAGGTGGGAATGAACAAAGACAGGAACTAAAGGTGGTTACAAAATAAAACAGGAAACACCAGAAAACAAGTTTACACAAAACATTTAAAGCAGACGTGCTCTGTCTCCTCTGTTTCGGCTCAGTGGGGCACAGCTGAGATGGCTGTGGCCTGCACTGTTGTGGACTGATGTACTGCTGCGAGTGAATGTGCAAGTGCAGCGCACACTTCAATTTGGGCCATGGGTCCTGAAGTTCAGGGCCCCAGAGGATTCTCAATGGAATCCTCCTCTCGCTAGCTCAGCTGATGTAGTAACATAACATACCGGTAGCTAATTTACGTTTAATTAATTCATTGCATGAATGCACAGACTCACTGTTGGCTGTGGTATATTGTGTGTGATCAATTTGTATATTGATTGCTGTGTGTTGGGTGTCCGCTGTTCACGCCATTAGTTGTGCATTGTGTATTTTATTGTTGTGACGTTATTGTTTTGATCTTGAGTATTCAATCTTGAACTCTGCTGTTTGATGGTATTATTGAAATGATAATATATATTGTCAGATTGGCACAGTGGTGGTATTTCTGGATTGCATTATAAGATTTTCCTTCATGCCCCAAAAGACTTTCCAAACCAAAATTGCCAGTGCTGTTCAGCTCTGTTATCTGTAATGACGTAGAAGAAAAAAGCTTTGTCACAAAAAGTTATATTCAGAAATGGGTACATTTTCTACAAAGCCTCAAAAGTACAGATTTTTATTTTTTATTTTTATTTTTTTTCAATTTTTAAATGTTTTACAAAGTAAAACATTCTTCTGTCCTCTCAGTTACCCATCTTACAAACTTCATGCTTTCTAGGGCGGATAAACTCAATATCTGTGTTAATTTAAAACTAAAAGGAAACTGTTGCTGTTGGATTAGCTAACTTGTAGTAGTGTGTGTAGGTGTCAAAACAGCACCTAAAGGAGTACCAGCACCTGGCTGTTTGATCTATACTGGGTTTAGCATTTTGTATTGAAGAGAGTCCTTAGACTAAAGCTGTATTCAGACTATGACCATGTATATTGCATGTAAACCTTTTGTAATGGTGTACAAACAACTGGATGTTGGGACATGGGAAGTTAGTAACTATGAATAAGGAAGCTGCCAATTTGATGTGTAACCACCCTGCCAGTTTTCACCTGACATCCTCAGGTTGCGGCTCGTACTTAGCAGCTTGTTCGGTAAGATGAAATGTTTATGGATTACAAATTATGGAAAAATTACAACCCTATTAATTTGTTGGGGTTTGACCTAAAAGTCAGTAGTAAGGACAATATGCAGTTTCCCACATGATTATGATAGTAATTTGGAAGGAGAAAATTAGTTTATGACCTTAAATCTGATGTTAAAGTTACTACATGATGTGATGTGTGTTCATTCAGATAAGTGTCATGGCAGCCCTGTGTGTGAACGTGGTGACAGTCAACATGTTACTGAGTGTCTTCTTTCTTTCAGGTGAGCTGTTTGTTCAGTCTCTTTTATTTGGAGACATTACTTGAACCTTTTCTAGTTGGAAATGTTTTCTCCTGACATTGTTCAAAGGGTCTACATGTAACATGCTGCAGATGAACTGGAGTTTGTGTCTCATCAACTTTCTCTTCAGACAGATTTTGATTCACATGATGTTCATCATTAGTCTGGTTTTACAGGTGTTTGGGCTCAATGTGATAAGGAAACAGCCCTCTTCATTACTGCACCAAAGAAGATGGAAGCACTGAGTGGATCTTGTTTGAAAATCCCATGTAACTATACAGAGACACCAGGAAAAGGGTTTAACAGCAGCAGAGAAATCTTTGGAGTGTGGATTAAAAATGACTCAAGGTTCGGAAATCATCCAGAAAATGTAGTCTTCAACAGTAGTGGGTCAGTTAACATCTATCCAATGAATATTACTGGAAACCTGAGTCAGAAAAACTGCACCACTCTGTTTTCTGATTTAAAAACAAGTTATTCAGACAGATACTACTTCAGAATTGAGAATGAACCGTTCAAGGCAACAGCTTCTTGTGATCCTCTACAAATAACAGTTAAAGGTAAGACATTATTTCTCTTTTAGGCATCATTATATCAAAAAAATATGACATTCATTAAAAGATATGTCTTACACAAGGAATATTTTGGTACCGAAATGCAATGTTGAACTCAGGTTGGCTATTGTAAAGTTATTAAGTTTGTTTATATGTCTGGACATGCTAGTGACGGGTTAGCTGATGGATGATGGTTCAACACGTTGTTCTAGAGGGAAAATATGAAGGGAGGCACAGCAAAAACACTCATAAGACGTCTAATAAAGTGTTTGGAATGGTGCATGGCAATCAGCCGCTTTGGCCACCACATCTGTTGTAGCCATAATCTTAGTCTTCAGAACTTGCACTGGTCACATCGGTACAAGGTCCCCTACTCTTGATGTCAGTTTTGTACCTTTGCACTTAATTATTGATCACATGAACAACCACTGTTTCCAACTGAAGCAAGTTGTGTGTGCCAGCAATGATGTGCAGGGGAACATAGTTAAAAACAAGTATATATCTCTGACCTAAATTTGTAAAGTAGCAAGTCATTCTTACGTAAAGTGTAAGTTTATATGTAAACATTTCTGTAATTTGTGGCTCAGGCATTCATATCCCTATCAGAATGAATTACAATAATGAAGGCTACCGTTTGGTTAGATACATGATTTATTTCAGTACTCCTTCTCCTTCACCTCTACTTTGTCTTACTGCTAATTAGTCAATGCTAATGTATGTCATTATACCTGCTGAAAATAAGCATGTTAGCATCGTTACTGTGGTCTGACAGCTTGCAGCTGTTAGCATTTAGCATTTATCCATGGCTTGTTACTCTTTTTTTGAAATACAATGTGAAACCACAGATTCTCCTTGGAGACCCACAATTAACATCTCAGGTGACGTGAAGGAGAAGGAGTCTGTCACTATCACCTGCTCAGCTTTCACTCCCTGTCCACACTCCCCTCCTCAACTCACCTGGAATCTACAACAAGACCCTCACAACAAAATAGAAGAAAACACAGATGGGACCTTTACAACTAAAATCCAGGAGACCATCACTCTGTCAGACACACATGATGGAAACAACATCAGCTGTTCTGTCAGATATCCTGTGAATGAAGAAAACGACGTCAAGACAGCAGAGACACAAGAGACTCTCAGTGTTTCATGTAAGACAACCAGAGTTTGTTGTTGGATCCTGTCAGCACATGATGATTGATGGGATGTCAGCTGTTTGGGATGAATAAAGTCAATCTCTGTCACATTTTCCTCAGATGCTCCTAAAGACACCTCAGCATCCATCAGTCCATCAGGTTTGGTGTCAGCAGGTAGCTGGGTGAATCTGACCTGCTCCAGCAGAGCCAATCCTCCCATCAGACACTTCACCTGGTTCAAGAACAGCAAAGATGGACCCATGAACGTATCTGAAGGACAATCCTACAGCTTAAATGTGACTGAAGGGGGAGTTTATTACTGTGTGGCCTCGAATCAACTTGGTAACCAGACGTCACCGTGGATTCATCTGAATGTTGAAGGTAAATGCAGAAATGACATGATCTGAATCTGCTCTCGTCTAGTTAATGTTGAAGGTAAATCCAGATCAGGACTGAATTAACTCACTTTTGTTATGTACAAATGGAGCTTCTTTTATGTCTGCACCAGTTGTTTTCAACATATCAGCTTCTTTTTTCTGTCTGTGAGGTACCAATGGATCCTCTGTCAATGAGGCAGTGGTCGGAGGATTAATTGGGATCATCATACTCATCTGCCTTTGTGTTTGGCATGTATCAGTCAGTTCCTACAACAAAGGTCATCTGTCATACTTCATTCGCACCACCAGGTCACACTTTATACTAAATTCTGATTGATGATTTATCTCACAGTGCTCTTGTGCTTTGGAGGCGGACAAAGGCGACTGATTCAACTGCCCAACCAAGTCAAGTGAGAAAATAGGAAACTTTTCTGTCAGTCAGTCCATTTTATTTTAATGACCGACTCTCTTTTGTGACTCACTATAAGATGTTTCATTGTGTCAATTACAATCCAGAAGCAGATTCACTCCCATCTACTGACAACGTGAAACTTTCTTTTCAGAATCAAACAGGTGAAGAGCCAGCGAAGAAAGCAGCGGCAGAAGAAGAAAACATCCATTATGGAGAGATTGTCTTCTCCGAGAAGAGGCGTGACCCGTCCTCTGTCTCAGTGCAAGACAGTGGACAGCAGCAGGACACGGTGTACGCACAGGTCAACATCAAGAAACCAGCAAACACAGAACGCTGACGGATCAAAGGATCTCTATGTTGAAATGAAGAAAATCTGAGGATTGATTTTTGAATCATTTATAATAAATGTTTCATTTATACAAGATGCCAAGCCAGGTATAATGAAAATCCCTCCACTACAGTATCAATATCCATCATGCTGTTGATGGTAATGGGTGAAATAATCCATCCATGTACCTCACTTTTATAATATTGTGTAAAACCTGCAGGCTGCACTTGTCTTGTTTCCGTGTCTGTCAGGCAAATGTGTTGCAATAAGAAACGTTTCCTGAGTTAAATTTGCACATAACGCACTGACTTCTCCAATGTTTCTACAATTATCAGCTTCTCTTCTCTTTTATTTGTATTCTCATCCTTGTTTTAAAACCTTACATATATAAAATTGTCCAAAATGCTTTTTTATGTTTGCAGAACAAATCTGTAGTGAAGGAGAACATAAATCCAAACAACTATCTGTAACAATTGGGTTATCCTTCCATATCTTTCTAGTTTCTCTTTGCTTCTGTTTTGGTTTGTAAAAAAGATTTTTTGATTGCAAAATGAAAAGCAAAATGTGTCTTTACTTTACTACGAATTACTAATTCTACAGTTCGTCTCCAGTAAGAGACCGCTGACTCCGCAGGATATACAGTATTTTGGAGCAGGTTTCTCACTAACAGGTTGAGTTACAGCTCCTTCTTGTGTCTGAAGTTGTTAATTGCAAGTATTTGACATTGGTTTGTGAAGATGCTTTTACCGATCTGAGTGAAGATAAATGATTGAAATTAAAATTTAACGGCAGCACAACTGATGAAGTGCATCCTCGACAAAACACAGTTCAGAACCGAACTTTGTCTGATAGGTTGATCTATTTCTGACATTAAGCATCTGATGTCCTGACGAAGGTTCACCTTCTACTTTGTTTTCAAAGTTTTCAAAGAGTCAGACAGATAAGAGCAAGTCACAGAATATATTTGAATATAACTCTCACTAAAACCTTTTTTTATTTATTTATGTACAGCTGTTTCCACGTCAGTTAAGGTAGAAAGAGGACCTTGTTTGAACTCAGTTTGGACTTCTTCATGAACGCATGCTCACCTCACAGAGCTGCTGTTTTGAAATTTTGCTTGGATGAGTGATGAAAGTAAGCACTAAAAACAGAGAAAACACTGCAAGAAGAAGTATATCACATGATTAGAAGTAAATTTCAAACATAAGGTGTCTTTTATTTTGTGTTCTTTTAGCAAACGTACACGTTCTAAACTCTGCTGTGTTTGACGCATGGTTTTTATTGTGAGTTTTGTTGAGTGCTGGGTGATGTGGCTTCATTCAATCTTTCAAGCTTAGACAAGTGTAAATACTTTAGCATTTCTGTTTACACACCAGGTGAGGTCATGAATAGTGGAAGAAAGCGACAGGTGAGCTAGGCACTGGAAAGGGTGAGATGGTGCTTCTCTAAATTTACATCACCACCCGATCAACTAATTACAATAATGTAGTACTCAGTACTCACCTCTTCCTTGTTGTCCTCCCAAGCATGATGCAAAATTGTGAGATGGGCCCGATCACCTGCTTAAAGGCTCCTTGAGCGAATCATTAAATCATTGCAATATGCACGGTGGGGGAGTATACAGGGTAGCTTGTTGTTTCTCTCAGTTGTTGATTTAGAGGAGCAGTATGGAGGTAGTTGTTTCATTAAATCCTTGACGATTTTCTCTATGGTGGCGTGGAGGGTGATGTCATACGGTATCGGGTCGTCGATAGTCAGAAAGCACTCCTCCAGATCTGGCAACACCTCTTTCTGATGGGATGAGGAGCTGGATCCCTGCTTGTGGTCTCCTTTTATTTCTTCTTTGACGGCGCTGCTACTGGAAGAAGAAACAGGGCGTCGCAGAGATAATGATGATGAGATGAGAAGTTCAGATGAACAAGCAACAGTCAGTGAGTGACTTTCACAGGAACAGGAAACAGCCTTAAATGACTTTCATTACCTTTCTTGAGGTGTCTTCTGTCCTTCAGGGTCCAGAGCTGGATTTTTTCTCAGCTGGAGGAAAGACAAATGTTCATGGTTCAATTAAGCAAAGACAGAACAATGGTCTTCATGATTTGTGTTCTCATTGAGTCACGACTGTTAAATATCTGCTTCCTTTGGCTCCTTGTGTGACACATACCTTGCAGCATTTCAAAAGCCGTTGCCACCCAGGTGTTTTCTTAGCCAGTCTGGTTGGCGTTTGGCCGTCTGAGCAGGAGTCGCTAGTGAAGAAGAGAAACATGTTTAGGTCTTCTCTTGTGCTTCACTGTTTTGTGAACATGAATGAGGCTAAAATGACAACATGACTGTAGAAACTAGTAAAATGTATTCAGTAAGCAGTTTCTTACCTTTCTGATGGGGTCGGGAGTTTCTCCCCATATTTCTTCTTTTTCTGCAGAGTAAAAACAAAATTTATAATATGAGGATGCAATGTCAACTAAAAAGGTTAAAAAATAATAAATGAGTGAACATGAATCTGTGTCTCATTCAGTCTATCATACCTCAAAGATACTGAAGAGACCCTTCCTCTGTTTCCTCTCTGGTTGTTGTATTTTTCTCCAGTCTCAGCTGGCTGTGCTGGGACTGGAGCGAGGGTCACTGAGACACTGGACATGAAAAAAGGACAGAAAAATATATTTCATTTTCTGATATTTAATCATTGTTAATCTAGAATTAATATTTAATATTATACTCAATAGACATGTTGTACAAAGATGGACTCCAGTTATGTTGAATGTCCAAATATATTTCCTCACCTCTCAGAGCTGGAGAGCGTCTCATCTGCCTCCACCTCTTGCTCACAGGTTTTCTGTCCAGAACAAAGATTAATTGCATGAACACTGACATTAAAGTAAAATATCTTTACAGCTGTTGTAGTCACACACACATACACACACACACACACACACACACACAGATGGTTGACAAAATTCACAGAAATCATGTAAAAAAAAGTCTTGAAATCTGTTCGATCTGATAGCTGAACTAAAACTGACTGAAAATGTTGCTTCCAGGGAAACAGACTCATTTAGAATGTTGACCTCTGTGATGTAATAATGAAGATTCTGATTAGAATGTACAGTGGTGCTGCATCCTGATGAGTGAACATGAATTTATTCACATTTATCATAAACGTATCATTATCATAAACTGTGGTAACTTAGGAATACCAAAGTAGATGTGGCAACAAATAAAAATTACAATGTAGGAAATGTGCCTCAAACATCTGATATTTATTTGTTGCAAGATAATATCAGTATATTTATCCCAGCAAAGCTGAAAAGAACTGAAAATTAAAGTCAGCTAAAACAATCCCAAAACAACGTGACAGTGTGTACTTCTGTTCAATAAATGAATAATGTTAAAACACAAATTAAGATAAGATAATGCTTTAGTTTTTCCCACAGTGATTGAAATGTCTTTATTTACTGTACTAAATGCCTTAATCACAGTCTAGGTCACAAAATTCTTCTCTATGACATATTGAAGGTACCACTTCCCACATAGTGGTCTAAATATGACACTGTAGAGCTTTACTATTACTTAAATAATTTCTTGTTTCACAGCACCTTATCTTATATAATTTTTTAAAAACTGTCACAGAGTTATGTGCTTTTGTTAAATGCCGAATTACCAAATGACCACCAGAGGACGACAATTTCCTACTTACACAGACCTCTTATCTTTCAACACCCTGCCCATGAATCTGATTTGTCAGTCACTGTTCATTAGGTCTTTTTTCACCAGTGGAATTTAATGTCACAGTTTCATACAGTAAATCCTCTGTTTAAAATACTCAACTTGTTAATGGGCTACCCCTTTAATAAATGATTTAATATTTTGTCTTCCAATTGTATCCATGTATCTATTGCTTCACAAACCATGACCAGTGAAACCAGCTAATGATTGGCTTACATCACTGAATTTAAGAAAATAATGACACAAAACATGCCAGTGTTTTACACCATGGATTCTACAGAGATATTTTGTAGAGTGAAGATGACACATGTTTTATTTAACACAAGGTAGTGTACAGTTATAGTATTAAAAGGGGGGATTCTTTCACCATGAAAAGGTTGACAGTCAAAAATAGTAAAATTTATTGACATTTTGTACAAACCTTACATTGTCATTCTACCTTATAATATCTACAGTGACACACACCCACACACTACAGGCGTTTAATGAAAATAACACATTATGAACATCACAGTAGTTAAACCTGGTAGAATGGTAAACAAACTCATGTGGATTTGCACTTGATTTGGTTTCACATTGTAATCACTGGTGCTCTTCTGTTGTGAAAACATTTGATAAATTGTGTGACCTAGCGGTTTTAGAACAGTTCAAACAGTCTGTGGCAAACTACATCGCAGCATATATTAACAAACAGAAAATCACATGTCCCAACAAGGCTGCAGTGCTGGCTAACGAATATGTGTTGCACAATCACATCTTTGGTGAGCGGTACCACAGTCACAAATTCCAGAAAGTAAATTCTTTGTCCCCAACATTGAAACAGCAGCTAGTGGGGAAAAGTTATTTGAATTGATCTAATTATTGTCATCAAGAAGGCCACACGAAAAAGGAATGTCCTCTGCTACAAGGAAAAGGTACAACATCTTAGATGATGTTTGGTTGTTTCTGTTCCTAACCCTATAGTTGACACAGCAGAGTTGGTGACTCCATTTCAGATGCAAGTTAAGCCAAAAGCTGCCTCTGAGATTAACGTAGGTTATGCTCCACTAATGTCTGATGGCTCTGTAACATTAAGTGATGGTCACAAGAAAGTTCCAGTCAGAATTCTGAAGGACTTGGGGGCTTTGCATAGTGTTATGAGGGTGTCAATTCAGACTCGGAGAGCTGTGTTCCAGTCAGAGGGGTGGGAAATGACCTGGCAGGTGGCGTTGTATGAGCAGATGATGTAAGACTGGATAATGTACAAATATCTGTCAGTACAAACACCTGATACATGTGCTACACAGCAAGAACCACTAGATGTCACTGAACCTCCTGCTTAGAGTGTGGGCTCCTCATGGAGAAGCATAGACTTTTATTGTGAATTGTTGAGTGTTGGGTGACATGGCTTCTGTTTCCTGTGAGAGCCACATTGTAAATGCTACAGAGGCGATTCATTTCATAGCAATTAAGTTTATATCACTGAACAAGAAATTCCCTGAACAAGGAAAAATATACAACCCTACACAGGAACATGAATCCCAAAGCATGAAATAAAATAAACCACAACAACCAATCATCAAGGTACGGTCAATTACAAAAATAAACAGCTTAAATTAAATTAAAATAGCATAAGCAAAAAATGTACAATATCTACATATAAACAAATGTACAAGAAGTAAATATATATTACATACATAGGGAGGATTAATTAGGCGCAATAATGTGCATTAATATTAATAACATGGACTTATGTGTTGCCAAAAGGTGAGTTGTTGTGCAGCTGGATTGAGAATGATCTGAATGACGTCCCACTGTGAGAGTGGAGCTGGATCAGTCTGTTGGAGGATGAGTTCTGCTGCCCCTCAATAGTCCGTTGTGGTGGGTGTGACAGATTGTCCATGATGGAGAGCAGTTTGCCCAATGTCCTCCTGACAATAATGTCTCCATCTCACTGCCAATCCATCTGTCTGTCTTCCTGATGTCCTTTTTGCTGGTACTGCTCCCCCAACAAACCACAGTTGGACTGAGGTGATTGATTTTATTATTTGAGCCCTGTGTGTGGCACTGCTCATTACTGATTGGTCAGAAAAAAAATCGCCACGATGCTGCGCCAGGTACAAAGCAGGATGTTTTGACTGGAGAGCTGGATGTTTCTGACTAGTAGTAAGCTGCTAACTTTTAACTTTCTGCTCTCGTGTCAGCACTACAAGTACATTTTTGTTAATAATGACTGGAAAAGCAATGTCATTCTGGACCAACCTGGAGGTGAGGACTTTTCTGTCCTTGTTGGGAGAAGACGGTATACAGCAGGAGTTGGATGGGACCTCTCGGAACAACAAGGTTTTCCAGTGGATCGTGGCTAAGATGGCCAAACGTGGCTTTATCAGGACAAATGAAAGAGAAACTTAAAAAACAGAATGCCGATTATCGAGGAGCCAAGAGGCACAACAATACAAGTGGTGCCAACCTAAAGGTCCCGAAATGGTTTCAAGTGCACTCCTGAGCAATGGAAAAGGTAGTTAAAAGAAGGCGGTGAGGTGCGGAGTGGTTTAGAGACAGGCCGTGTAAGAAAATCCAGCTTGAGATTGCTGGGTCTGGGAGAGCTGTTCGGTTGACGGTTGTGTGGTAGAACCCCATGAACCACAGTGTGACGCTGACGCTGAGCACCGACCCACCTACATTTACTTAGGAAAGCTCATGTGGTGAATACATTTGAGTTCTCTAGAAGATTCTGTAAAGAGCTGCGATGAAGGAAGAAACCTGTGAGTTTAGATGGCTGCACATAAACATGATGTGAGCTACAAGTTCCTTGTCACTTTATTTATGCTGCCACCTCCTGGTATGAACAAACTGATGCTGGATATGTTGTGACTACTGTACATGTATACACACACTGAATATGATCATTAAAGTGAGCTGACACAAACGTCCAGATTAAGGAGCTGTAAGACGTAATTGAATGTGTGATTCAGTTTATTATTGATAAAGTTGTTTAGGTTGTGCCTTTGTGGGTGTGGTATATGGTCCCTTTAATGTCAAAGGACAGATGTCTGTTCACAGAGTCCAACAAGTGAAGAGATCTTCAAATACCAGAGGAAGACGTCCATCATGAAGATGTCAGCCTCTCCAAGCAGAGACCTGAACCTTCCTCCGTCTCAGTGAGGACAGCAGACAGCAGCAGGACACGGTGTATGCACAGGTCCAGAGGATCTCTACACTCAAGTAAAGAAACCATGAGTTCACACCTTCACTGTGAACTCATACACAGTGTTGATGTTCATGTTAAAAAACACAGAGGTCTGGACAGCAATGTGTTTACTGACAACAGTTCATGACAGGAAACTCTACACGTCCCCTCCCACCGACGTGGTTTTCTCAGTTATATTATTATTTCCTCTTTATGTTCTGCCTTGTAAGTACATCACTGTATCTACAGTAGATAGAAATAAATACTCAAAAAGCTGTGATCAGGGACGTACTTTAAAATGTGTTATTCCATCATACAATAAGTGACAGCTGTGCAACAGTGAACATCTTTACAAATAGTCTATTCACACCATGATATGCTCAAGATGCCCCTAAAAAGTGACTTCCTTCTTCATTTCATACATGTGATACATATCAAGCAGCAGCAGAACAAAACCAAGTGAACTTGGTGTGATTGTCTGTTTGCTTTTACATGACAACGACTGAACACGGAACTGACTGAAATTCAGCGATTACTGGATTTTAAAACAGTTTTCTTCTGGGTTTCTCTTCAGATCAATTTGGTAAGACCAATGTTCAAGACATTTCTATGTAGTGATTTTAAGCTGGAATATTATGAAAACAAATTACATTAATAATCGTGCTCTGAATTAAAGAATCATCAGTTTTCTAACAAATTTAGCTGCACATACAACGTTCTTTATACTTTGTTGAGATTCTCTCTTCATTCAAATATGTAAATACTATGTACATACGTTATAGGTTTCAACCCAGGCCAAAAAGTAGACTAGTCCTGAAGAGGTATTTAATGTTTGAACAATCAACCTTAAAGGCAACACCTGGTCAACAAGAAACACCTGTCAGTCACATGTTCCAATAGTTTGGCTCACTTGAAAAATGAGTAGGGTCAAACAAAGGGTGATCTTTCCAAGTTGTTGAACACATCTAAATGTAAATACCAGGAAATAAAAGCTGACATTCTGAACTCTTGTCTTATACTCATCTTTTGATCTTAACCCAAATGTCTTCAGTGAACAATGAAAACAAGTTTCAATACCTTTGGAGGGGACTGTAGTTTGTGTCTTTGTTTCCTGTCTAGGAGATGAGTGTCATGGCAGCCCTGTGTGTGAACGTGGTGACAGTCAACATGTTACTGAGTGTCTTCTTTCTTTCACGTGAGCTGTTTGTTCAGTCTCTTTTATTTGGAGACATTACTTGAATCATTTCTAGTTGGAAATGTTTTCTCCTGACATTGTTCAAAGGGTCTACATGTAACATGCTGCAGATGAACTGGAGTTTGTGTCTCATCAACTTTCTCTTCAGACAGATTTTGATCCATATGATGTTCATCATTAGTCTGGTTTTACAGGTGTTTGGGCTGGATGTGATGATGTTTCTCACCTCATGATTACTGCACCAAAGAAGATGGAAGCACTGAGTGGATCTTGTTTGAAAATCCCATGTAACTATAGAGAGACACCAGGAGAAGGGTTTGACAGCAGCAGAGAAACCTTTGGAGTGTGGATTAAAAATGATGCACATTCATTTATACATAAAAAGAACGGAGTCTGCAACAGTAGTGGGTCAGTTAACATCTATCCAATGAATATTACTGGAGACCTGAGTCAGAAAAACTGCACCACTCTGTTTTCTGGTTTAAAAACAAGTCATTCAGACACATACTACTTCAGAATTGAGAACGGGCCGTTCAAGTCAACAGCTTCTTGTGATCCTCTTCAAATAACAGTTAAAGGTAAGACAGGTTTATTTTTATTAATCTATAATATTATCTAAACCAACAAACGCGGTCCAGTGTTGAAGAATACAAGGCATCAGTTTAAAATGACACATGAAATGAAACATGAAACTATCTCTATTTTCTGTTGTCTGCAAAACTGTAACTGAACCACTGGAAAAATGTCACCATCTCTCTGAATTTATTATTTCATAAAGTGTAAAACGTGTGTTTGATGTGAAACCACAGATTCTCCTTGGAGACCCACAATTAACATCTCAGGTGACGTGAAGGAGAAGGAGTCTGTCACTATCACCTGCTCAGCTTTCACTCCCTGTCCACACTCCCCTCCTCAACTCACCTGGAATCTACAACAAGACCCTCACAACAAAATAGAGGAAAACACAGATGGGACCTTTACAACTAAAATCCAGGAGACCATCACTCTGTCAGACAGACATGATGGAAACAACATCAGCTGTTCTGTCAGATATCCTGTGAATGAAGGAAAAGACGTCAAGACAACAGAGACACAAGAGACTCTCAGTGTTTCATGTAAGAAAACCAGAGTTTGTTGTTGGATCCTGTCAGCACATGAATGATTGATGGGATGTCAGCTGTTTGGGATGAATAACGTCAATCTCTGTCACATTTTCCTCAGATGCTCCTAAAGACACCTCAGCATCCATCAGTCCATCATGTTTGGTGTCAGCAGGTAGCTGGGTGAATCTGACCTGCTCCAGCAGAGCCAAGCCTCCCATCAGACACTTCACCTGGTTCAAGAACAGCAAAGATGGACCCATGATCGTATCTGAAGGACACTCCTACAGCTTCAATGTGACTGATGGAGGAGTTTATTACTGTGTGGCCTCAAATCAACATGGTAACCAGAAGTCACCGTGGATTTATCTCAATGTTGGAGGTAAATATCGTTGATGAAAACATTTCAACTGAGTGAGTTTGACTCTAAATGTTCATTTCATTTTGGTTTATGAAGATGTCTTTGATGATCCAGGGTGTAGGGTTGATGTCCATGTGACAGTGAAGATCCTGGGAATTGTAATTCTCTACAGTACAATCATCATCTTTGAGTGGTGAGACAAACTCTTCTCTGATATGATTCTTTGCAGCTGGAGATCATTTGTTCTCTTTCAGATGTCAGTGTTTAACATCTGTTAACATTTATTCATCATCTCTTTTTCTTTCAGCTGGTTTAGATCAAGATTCTCCAACAAACCAGAGATGGTAAGATGATATCCACCTTTAAATTTCTATTTACTATGAAGAAGTGTCTAAAATACACAATGAGACAAATTACCAGAGACAGTGATGATGACATGTCAATGTTTCTGTGCACATATAATAAATTTGTCTTTTGAAAAAAAGACTTTGTAGCAGAGATTCATCAGGGATTGAAGTGAGGTGATATAATCATAATATCAAGGGGGAGGAGTTTGAGGTTGATGAATGGGTCAGACACAGGACTTTCACCTATAGACTGAGGTAATACCTGACTAACACCTCTCTCTGTGTTGTTTCTTTAACACAGGACACAGAAGATGAAGGCAACTACGTCAACAGAGTGATTGAGATTCAAGCTTCATGAGCCACAAGGAGAGGAGGAAGATGTCAAGTTCACTGTCAGTGAAATGATTTATTATTTATTATTCTTTTTTTCCACCTGCATGTCTCTTATTTCTGTGGTGAAATTATGTTTTGGTGGATCACAGCATCATCCAGGTCTGTACATATGAAATAATGTTGTTTTATAGAAGATGAAGACTTGAATATGAAACATTTGTTTTTCTTTGTTTCAATCTGAAAGGTAAAGAGGTTTGGTTTTCAGGAAACTCAAACACGTCTGTGTAAGACTGATCTGTTTATGTCTTCTTTTGAGTTTTTTTTTAAGAAGTTGAGTTAAATATATTTATAAGACAATTACATGTAGATATTTCTGATTAAGAAGAAGCAGAACGGTGAAGGAGGTGTATCCTGAATGAGAGTGTGAATGTATCCTGTCACTTTTGTTCTTATATTTTGATGATTGCTGAATTATCGTAACAACATGTTGGCTTTATGAAAACACATTTATGTCACTTATTTTGTGGACAAGTTGTAAAAACACAAATAAAAAAACATTTTAAGTGAAAATTTCAAACTTCTGAGGTTTTCTCTTCAGTGCAGTACTGCAGAGCAGCAGTTATATTTAATAATGATAATAAGATGATGATTTATTTGTAGATTTCTGGGGCCTCATTTATCAACTGTGCATATGCACAGATGTGTGCGTAAAGAGAGCATAAGCACATTCCGACGCAAAGTATGGAATTCATCAATTTGTACTTGTGCTTAAAAAACAACAACTCTGACTATGCGTACACACAAAATCTAGTGGTAGACCAGTGAAACTATTCATAGAACCCATTAAAGTAGTCACAGTGTTCAGCGTCATCTCAAACGTCACACGTTACCACATGTTGCCAGTCTCCTCATCTCATCTACTACTACCGCTTAATCCTGGAGCCTATACCAGCTGTCATTGGGCAACGGGCGGGGTACACCCTGGACAGGTCGCCAGCCTATCACAGGACTAACACAGACACAAACAACCATTCGCACTCACACTCACACCTAGGGTCAATTTGGAGTCACCAATTCGCCTAACGAGCATATGTTTAGAGGTGGGAGGAAACCTCCTCTAGTAATAAAAATGCTCACTCAGTAATTTAGCAGACAGTTTGAATAATTGGTGTGACAAGCTATAAAAGACAACCTGAAAAGAAAAGATGAAGTACAAGTGCCATTGCTTGTCTTGTGTTATTGGAGGATTTTGAGAACCGTGCGCTCCACAAGTTCAACATACTGTTTGTTCAACATACTTCATCAAAAACATACTGATGGATTTAAATGCCGTCATTTAAAACACTCGTTGGAACGAGAGACAAACTGCAACAAAGCTCCTGTCCACTCTGAGATGTTTGGCCACCGGAACATTTCAGCAAGAGTTTGGAGACATGTAACGGACACTAAGCAGAATCACGTCGGCAGTGTTGGATAAAATAATTTCTCTGGCCTCAGTTTACATCTAGTTCCCATATAGACATCACCAACACCCCAAATGAAACGGGTACTTCTGGAGAATCCACCACCAGAGCGCCATCATCTGCAATAGCTGCTCATTCACACCAGCTCTCAACCAGAAACCTAGCACCGGGACGCCAGCATTATCAGGATTACATGCAGAGCTTAACAGAGCTACGCCCGAAATTTGACTGAATGCAGTCCTTGTCACAGTTTACATGCAGCGGAGAAAATTATAATAACCAATGGGAATATGTCCTCCTCCTTCACACAAGTCTTTTTAGCTGGTTAATACCATATTAATTCGGCCCCCTTTCCAGTCAGTCCATTACGTAATACAGTAAACAAGAGCGTTCACACAGCGGATCAGCATTTCAAACAACAATAAGTCGGGTAACAGTACAGCCTTTTAATCTCATATGTAATGTGCGCGATACTTAAGGTGCAGTTAAGATGGCACTATCCCTCACGTGGTTCTTCTACTGGCTCTCTTCACCTTCTTCCATAATTGAAGAAGGTGAAGCCAGTTTTGTAAAGTGTCTCAAGACAGTTTGTAAAATTGAATTGAGTGTCTGGCATCGGGATGCCATCATCCATCCTCAACTACAGCAGCTAGCCTTATGTCTCACTATTGCATCGCCACCCACCCACTCTTTCCTCTCACCCTCCTCTCCAAACACCTCCGGTGTCTTATCAGCCTTTACAATCCCAAAGGGCTTGGGCTAATCCTCCCGTCCACCATCATACCTCTTTTATCCCCCACACCTCCCCAATCCCCACCAGTATGCGTAAACCATTATCAATGCTAATTGTCTCAGTCTCACACTTCGTCTCTCGCCCCTTTATCAGCATCCATCAGAAAGTCCGGAAAGTCAAAAGGAGTTTTTATTATCAAAACCTTCTGCCTGTGCGGTAACAGTTTTACTAGTACGTCATCCATTTTGCATCAGAAATTGCAGCTCGTCCGCCCCAGTTTAACAGGGACATTAACCAGGGCAGTCTGGTCAACAACCGCATCTTCAATACTCAAGTAGTGTTCCCAACCTCTTCTCGCTCCCTCCTGGCTGTTGCCCAGCCTATTCGAATCCCATTGTACGATAGTGGTCTATAGTCTTTATCGTAAACGAAAAATGTTAAGTTAAAGGTGCCATCAACGTAAAAATTACATTTCAAACAGCAGTGAAGTATTAAAAAACAGCGCAAAGGTATTTAAAAGGTATCGAGATGAACTTCAAAATTCCTGCATATACCCTGGCAGAGTAAACTCAGGGCCCCTTCATGTCCCTTAAGTTTTGCGCGGAACCCTTTATTCCGTCCCGTTACAATGCCCATTGCCAACAGAGAAGCTTCATTGAATCAGCCTTCTGATATCTAATTTCCTCATCACTCCTAGCCGCACCGAATGTCAACTTCCTTCACTCCTTGGCCACCACAACTTCACACCGTTCCCCAGGGTCAGGCCTTCATCTCTAATTTGCTATCTATTGCTTGTTCTGTCCCGTCACTCTAGTTCTCCATCAGTCCCAACGCTCCAAGTCTTGCTGAGCTCTGTTTTGGCTCTATCTTATCTCCAACTGGAATAGAATGTCTTTCTCTTTCAAGAGCATATTAACTCACCCTCATGATTTCAGCCTCTTCATGGACAATGTCCCAACAGCCAATTTTCAGGGTGTTTCAACAGGAAATGGTTGTAGGTCAATGGCCCCCAGAGCTTGGAAAACAATGGCAAGTTACTTCTTAGCTCTGTTTGAATCTGTCCCAGTAGTTGTAGTTGCTGCTACCTTGCAAGGTCAAGAACGGTGCCGCCATTCTATCATCATCCACTCAGATAATCTGGTACTCACCACCTTCCTCCAACCTCAGACTCGCTGTCACGGGACATTTCTGAAAGCAAATAACCTGAACCATGCACGAGTATGGTAGTTAAGAACAGGTGGGATTTATCATCACCAATTACTTATCAGTGTGCGCAGGACCACATGTTTGATAAATCCGGATTTTTTTCTACTTACACACATTCCAAATTTCATTTCTACGGCAGAATTTAGAACCTTTTCTACACATGGTTTGATAAAAGAGGCCCCCGGTTTACACACAGTGCACAAGTCCCTTAATACATTTCAGATGCGTACATAACAGGAAGTAAACATGTAGTGAGAGTGAAACATGTCCGTTTGATTTTCAACATCTCCTTTAGACAGACAAAAATCCGATGATCACATTTAAATTTAAACTAAACAAAATAAAGTCCATTATCCGTTGACCACGGGCAACTCCTAATGAGAACATAACAGGAAAAATTCCCTAATGGTGGTAATTTTGAAAGTTCTCCCATAAAGACTCGAATAAACTGAAAATAAGGAAAAAACTGTGAACAAATGGGGTGTCCAAATGCAATCTGATCATTGAAGAGGTTGACCAGAGAGCGTGTGCTTTAAGTGCTCAAATTACATTTAAGCACACCCTCGAGGGTCATGTTGCAATTATACAACAATTACCAACAAAACAGACCACCAAATAAATCGAAATTAACAACAAACCGATCCATTTTGTAGTATATTTTTCAGACGCTTCCTGCTCCAGCTCTGACAGTTACAGTGTTGCCATGGAAATGGATACAATGTTGCCACAGACTTGGTGGAGCAATATTTTTAGTGACGAGTCAGCCGTGCTGTAATGCTGATTTGAGCATATTCTAAATGTCTTATTGACCAATCAGATTGCTTGGTCAGAACTACTTGTTGTATAACTATGCTTTGGTGCACAGTCATTCAGGAAATAACATCACTTTAAATCGGGGGTGTCCAAACTTTTTTCCTGAGGGTCGCATTACAGAAAGATATACAAAGGACCGGACCACTCACTAGACATGAAGATACTGTCTCACTTCTAATGTATGAATATTGGTAAAATCAATCAAATGCAGGTAAATTATGTTTGATAATTGAACATGTTTGAAGAACATGAAACTCCATCACAGCTCTTCACTACTAGATTTTCAACAAAAAAGGTACAAAAAGGTTGACAGGTCATTCTCTCTGTGACCGCCTCAAATTGTTTCTTAGTGTGCTGACTCCTCTTCAGTGTGCTGTATGAAGGGAGAGACAAGAGAAACAGAGGATGAGGATATTTTAAGCTTATTATTCAAATCAATTATTGGGCTTGCTAACACATCAACTAGCCTAACATTTGTTAAAAATGATCAACTTTAATTGACTGAATTTATTAAGTAATTGGGTTTATTAACACATGGAAACAAATTTAACTCTCCTGTGATGGGCAGTGGGAGCAGTAATGCTGAACCTTGGTCTGAATAACAGCTGGCAGGTCACGGGTAAGTTTAGGGGTTGAGATGCAAAGGATGTCACGGAGATGGCTGTCGGATGCATGTTAGAGACAGTTTTAATTAATTTGCAAATTATAATGGATGAGAAAAAAATATATTCTTGGTACTCTTTATTTCGGTGAAGAAATTATCAATGACATGGTAGTATTTAAATCAGCTCCACTTTTACTGATGAACACATTTATGATTGATTTAATGGTTTAATTCAGGTGAATAGTTAAGTGACATCTCGACTGTGCGCTCTAACATCTGTTCAAATTTTGAAATATCCTTTATAATTCTTAAGTGACAAGAGGCAGAGAGGAGCTGCAAAGCAAACAAAAGTCATGAAAAAAACTCACCCCTAAATCACAGAGATCGCACTGGAATAGTATTACTGGAGGACCTCTGTGTTAAGAGATTGTGGTGTAATCTGTGATTATCAAAAATTATAATCCCGCAGGCTAGCAGTTATTTGCTTCACCTTCTCTTCTCGCTCGGCGCCAGTGTAGGAGGTGAAGCCTGATGCTTCATTTTGTAATGCCTTCATACATTGTACTCAATCTTGCGTCTTTTCAATGTCGCCCTTTCTGGTGACCCTGAGCAGTTTCTTCGTGGAATGCTTGCTCTGAGGAGATGCTGCCTTGTTCAAGACAGTAGCGCCACCAAGTGTTTAAACTAAGAAATACAACACAGTTAGGCACAAATATTATGTGTGGGCCGCAGTTTGGACATTCTTGCTTTAAATATATACAGAAATAACACTAAGTGTGTTGTGTGTTTACATCTGAGTGCCATCTTTAAGTTTTAGCTGACACTTCTTCAATTTGAGAGGAATGGGATTAAAAGGGTTGAAAGGAATGAAGGGAATGGGATGAAAAAGGATTTGTTTGGTAAAAACACGACGTAAAGAAGACTGAGGTCGTATCAAACTTTTGCACTTGGCACCAACTTTCCTTTGTCTCATTCATTTATAAGTAGCTGCTATAACAACCCTCAATCAACACAATACAGTGGGGCAAAAAAGTATTTAGTCAGCCACCAATTGTGCAAGTTCTCCCACTTAAAAAGATGAGAGGCCTGTAATTTTCATCATAGGTATACCTCAATTATGAGAGAGAATAAAATAAAAAAAAAAATCCAGAAAATCACATTGATTTTTAAAGAAGTTATTTGCAAATTATGGTGGAAAATAAGTATTTGGTCAATAACAAAAGTTCATTTCAATACTTTGTTATATACCCTTTGTTGGCAATGACAGAGGTCAAACGTTTACTGTATGTCTTCACAAGGTTTTCACACACTGTTGCTGGTACTTTGGCCCATTCCTCCATGCAGAGCTCCTCGAAAGCAGTGATGTTTTGGGGTTGTCGCTGGGCAACGAGGACTTTCAACTCCCTCCAAAGATTTTCTATGGGGTTGAGATCTGGAGACTGGCTAGGCCACTCCAGGACCTTGAAATGCTTCTTACGAAGCCACTCCTTCGTTGCCCAGGCAGTGTGTTTGGGATCATTGTCATACTGAAAGACCCAGCCATGTTTCATCTTCAATGCCCTTGCTGATGGAAGGAGGTTTTCTCTCAAAATCTCACGATACATGGCCCCATTCATTCTTTCCTTTGCACTCAAATGCTCTCTAGCAAACTTCAGACGGGCCTGGGCACGTCTGGCACTGCAGGATTTAAGTCCCTGGCGGCGTAGTGTGTTACTGATGGTAGCCTTTGTTACTTTGGTCCCAGCCCTCTGCAGGACATTCACTAGGTCCCCCCATGTGGTTCTGGGATTTTTGCTCACCGTTCTTGTGATCATTTTGAACCCACGGGGTGAGATCTTGCGTGGAGCCCCAGATCAAGGGAGATTATCAGTGGTCTTGTATGTCTTCTATTTTCTAATAATTGCTCCCACAGTTGATTTCTTCACACCAAGCTGCTTACCTACTGCAGATTCAGCCTGGTGCAGGTCTACAATTTTGTTTCTGGTGTCCTTTGAAAGCTCTTTGGTCTTGGTCTTGGTCTTGGTCCATAGTGGAGTTTGGAGTGTGACTGTTTGAGGTTGTGGACAGGTGTCTTTTATACTGATAACGAGTCCAAACAGATGCCATTAATACAGGTAACAAGTGGAGGACAGAGGAGCCTCTTACAGAAGACGTTACAGGTCTGTGAGAGCCAGAAATCTTGCTTGTTTGTAGGTGACCAAATACTTATTTTACCAAGGAATTTACCAATTAATTAATTAAAAATCCTACAGTGTGATATCCTGGATTCTTCACAATAGGTGGCTGACTACATAGTATTTTTTTCTCCGCGGATCCAGCTTAACAATTTCATATATTAGGAAAGCTATTAAGGGTTTGAATTTTTTTTGAAATCACATGATGGTAGGTGAAGTGCAGGGAAGTGCCTGCAGTAAAGAGGATAAAACTGAACAATAAATGTCATGATTCTGTGTCCTGTTCTATGATATTTTGAGTTTCCTCTTTTATTTTGTTAAGTCTCTTGGTTTCCTGTTTTGTGTTACTCCTCATGCCTTCCCTTGAGCGCTTATTTGTTTTTTTTTGTGTGTTCTGCCCTTTCCCTTTTTAATTTCACCTGTGTCTCATCATCCCTGGCCCTGTTGTGCCTATATATAGCCCTGCCTTTGCCTTTCTTCCCTGTCCAGTTGTTTTAGTCTTCTTGTTTTGTCACCACATGACCTCATGTTTCATGCACCCTTGTAATTTCTTCTTTTCATGGTGGTATTACCTGCCACCTGCAACGCTGTGTTATATTTTATTCACATTTCTTGTTTCAATTAAATACCTTTTTTTGCCTCATCTCCGGGTGTCCTGCATCTGGATCTTACTGCAAACCTCACCTCCCTGACAAATAATTGTCATTTAAAATCCTCCTCATCATGTTTAGAATAGGGTCAGCTTTAAAGCATACCTTCACAGGGAACTCCTGAGTGTCACCTGTGTCTATGAGCTCTTAGTAACACAACAGTGAGAGGGAGACTGTGATGGTGGCGTCATGAGGCTGAAAGGCTGCCTATCAAAAGAGGAAGTTCAAAAACAATTTGTAGAAAATGTCTCTGTGTGAGTCGACACTGACTGAAGGAACGTTGAACATGATGTATTTTCAGATTTAACAGTAAGTCCAGTTTATATCTCCACATACAGCTGCGCTCAGTCGGTGCCTGTTAATATGACCCACTGAGGTCTTAAGATTTTATTAACATGTTTCGTCTGACACAGATGAATTTAGACAACACAAACAGATGTAGAGATTGCTCTTCAGACGATAGTCTATGCAGATTAACACTTCGATGTACCCTGGGCAATAATAGTCAAGGGCCCCATCATCACGACCCCAGGATCACCATAAACTGGCAAAATACACAACAAATTACAGTAATATACATATACTCAATACTTCAATTGAACTGTCATCAAGTGTATTTTGATGTATTCTGTGCAAATGCTCATAGAATGAAAGTTACATAACTACGGTTCTATGAATCCTGGATGATCGCCAGAAATTGTGGTATCCACTGTAGCTTCCTGCAGGAATGCTGATAGAGGGAGCAGCAGGTGGGACATAGAATTACCTATGCGTCCCATGCGCACCGCTGTGTCACAGACTTTGGAGAATAGGTCATCCGTAACCCGACACTGGGGACAAGGACACCTCGCATCTGGCCTCAGAGCCTCATCAGGCAAGACAATTAGAGCAGCTATAGTGGGTCAATTGCTATAGTCAATTGATGGCATGAGGCCCAGGCCAAACTTGATGGCAGCCGTGCATCCTGCATGGCTGCCAGGGTCTCTCCGTCAGATGTTGCATGAGAGGGGGGGAATATAACTCAAAAGTAGACATATAACAAAAAACAAGCAAACATACATTAAAGTATTGTGACGACCACAAAAGTGTCACATTTTGTGTTTTTGAAAAAGAGTAAAAAGAGAAAAATTGTCTTTTATTTTGAATACAATTTATTGTAATCCATTTTGAAAAAAGGTACCCCAAAGAGATTGCATTTATTTTTGCGGTGGTTTATTTCCCTATTCAATGTGTATATTGCAATGTTTGCTCCATGCCAGCAGGGGGCGAGGGCGGGTTCGGTTTTAGTGACTTGCATTGCGTTTTCCCCTCATTACTGCAAGTGCCTTGAAACTGACAAGCCGCGTCCTCATCTCTCTCCTGTTTTCAGGTTTGTAAATGTTCAAATATGCTTTGAAACTAGGATTTAGCCATGCCGGAATGTATTGGGGATGTCTGTGAACTATTTTAGTCAAGTAATTTTCGACGGAGACTTTTGGCGGTTTTGTTTGAAGTAAGTTTGAAACACGGAGGTGAAGTCTAACCGTTTTACAGTGTAGTGATCACGCGCTGCCTACATGGTTGTTGAAAGCAACTCAGTTTAATGCACACGCCTCCCCCACGTGAACGTACGCCTCAGTAATGTTTTAGAAACTTACAATGTTGATGTGTAGCGTTTACTTTGCCGTCTGTAAGGTCCCAACCATTCGTTTTGAAGTGTGATTCTGCTAGGAATGTTCATGGAGGAAAAAAGGTGACTGTTTAAAACGAGTTTTGTTTACATTAAGCACTTTGGGTTTCCAGTGGTAAAATGCAGTACTGTCTTGATTTAAAACGAAGTAAAATACTTTGATGAAGAGTCAAAAAGTAACTTGAACATTATGCTGGTTAATATACCATGGTCTATGTATTTCATTTTTGATAAATAGGTTAAAATACTAAGCTGAAGAGTAAGTGAACATGTATTTTGGAGAAAAGAGATGTATTCTGTTATGGACTTTGTATTGAAGAACATTTTGAGTTTTTGTATTGACATGGACACTGAAATTCATTGAGAATGCTCAAAGGACATTGAATACTGAATATGTTGAATATAAAAAAGAGACATTTAACACAAGAGTGTATTTAAAAGTGAAACTTTAATAAAAATTACTGCAAGTGCCTTGAAACTGACAAGCCGCGTCCTCATCTCTCTCCTGTTTTCAGGAACTTAACTGTTAACCAGGGTGCCGTTGCTACGGTACCCGTTACAGATTTTTGGTGGCCCGTACGGGGATCGGCGTCAGATGCGCAGGCGACAAGTACAACCAGAACCAGCTGTGTGAAGCGTCCCAACACAGTTGATGACACTTTAGCCCATGCACCTGGAGGAAGATTGGGTCCTACATCCGCGATGTCAGCGCCTCTTCAGCCCTCCAGACACAACCTACCCTAAACATCCATCATCTGAGATGCACATGCTGTGCATCCACCACAACGAGTGCCAGTGAAGCAACGTGCCTGTGAAGCGGCGACGGTGCTAAGCAACTGCAACCAGACCTGGAGCCACGGATGAAAGAGCTGCCTGGAGGAGCGACCAACGGCGAGGAAGACGGAAAAGCAGTCATGGCGGACGGTGAGAGACTAACATCATTATTTGACCTGACCTGTGAATTTCCAGCCTCTCCTTCAGCTTCTCCTCCTACTCCATCTCCTCAGCCTCTCTACTGTCTGTCTCCTGACAAGGATATGTTAATGCATGACATATGAACAGATTAGGGATACAATGATCATCGAGTTTGGGGGTACAGTTGTTGCCTGAGCAAAAAAGTCTTTCACTTTCAAACAATTATTACATATAATTTATCCCCCAAAAATCTGTGGCGAAAATACAATAAAACCTCAGATTCTAGATGCTCATTTAAACATCTTCCATGCAAATACATGAAAACAATGGGTAAAAGTAACTTTTAAAAAAAGGTGTGTTTTTTTATCATTAAATATTTTCTTTTATTCAATATCTGTATTGTTGAGCTTATGCAGTTATATACCCTTGAAGTAACTTACACTACACTCCTGTCCTGTGCAGGTTGTACGTAGCATTACAAGCAGATGGAGTGACTGTGGGGACGGCCAATCACATGTTAGCGGGAGACTGGAAGAGCGATATTTAGGTTAGAGGCAGAACTTCTAGCAGCGACAGACTATTAACGCTTTGTGTGCTGTAATTATTAACTAAACACTATGGACAGGTTGAGTGATGAACCAGTAATGGCTGGATAATGGTAGGGACGTGTCCCTAGCGTCCCTACCCAACTCTACGTCCCTGCAGTCGGTGCCTGTTAATATGACCCACTGAGGTCTTATAAGAGTTTATTAACATGTTTAACACGGATGCATTTAGACAACACAAACAGGTGAAGAGATTGTTCTTCAAACAATAGCCAGTAAAACAGAGGAAGACGTCCGTTATGAAGACGTCCACTTCTCTGGGCTCATACAAGATGTTACTTCATGTTAAAAGGACAAGAATATGTTGTGTTTACTGCTCTGAATTCAATATGTGGAAACTCTAAAAGCTCCACAGCCTGTAGTTCACATGGTTTTCTCAGCTATGATCTTATTATAGTTACTGTTAGTGGTTTATCTTCTTATCTGTTCTGGTGTGTTTCATAATGTGCACATCTCCATATGTAGAGCTGGTACAAAGATCCCACAGCTGTAAATGAGGAACTACAGTGTGATGACAGAAATATGCACCAACTATTAGCAGCATCATACTACATTGTAATGAAATGTGTCTTTTCAAACACATTCATTGATTTCAAATTACTGCAAACATGAACGAGTCGTTTTTTCCTCAAGATGATGAGAAGAAACTGAAAACTTGAAGTGAACAGAGGAAACTGGTTATTTTGATTCTGTGGTGAAGTGACGTCATCATGTTCACAGGAACAGAAAGTATTGTCTCTGTCTCGCCTATTTTCTTGTTTGAAAATTTTTTGCAGCAGCTGTAAAGGACTCTGCATCTGATTTCCATCCAGCTGGTTTGTGAACAACCTCCTCCACCTACTGAGCCTCACATGCCTATGGGTGTTGGTGACTTTCTATCTACAGTACACAATTTGTGATAACGTATTTTAATAAAGCAAATGACAGTGAGTAATGTGATAAATATCATCTTTAAAATAAATAAATCATTCACACCCTGATGAGCTCAAGATGTCCCTAAAAGGTGACTTCCTCATTCACTGAGCTCAAGCAGGAAGGATAAAGACTTCTCGTATTTTTACCTCATTTCAGTCATGTGACATCTATCAGCAGTAGAACAAAACCAAGAGAAGTTTGGACATTTGCTTTTACATCACGACACCTAAACAGAGAAGAGAAGTTTGTCTTAGAGCTGCAGATTCATTTGGTAAGAAAACTATTACTGATTTTCACATTTAAACATTTTAACCTGAGAGGAAACACCTGATATATTTTAATTTCTGTTTTAGAGTAATGTGGAGTTATTAAGATTTTAATGTGTTTTTGTTTACTCAAATTAATCACATAGTGAATTTTGTAAAGACATTAAAAGATGTTGACAAACAATGTTTTATTAAAATCATTTGTTTCCAGTCTAGGAGATGAGTGTCATGGCAGCCCTGTGTGTGAACGTGGTGACAGTCAACATGTTACTGAGTGTCTTGTTTCTTTCAGGTGAGCTGTTTGTTCAGTCTCTTTTATTTGGAGACATTACTTGAATCATTTCTATATGGAAATGTTTTCTCGTGACATTGTTCAAAGGGTCTACATGTAACATGCTGCAGATGAACTGGAGTTTGTGTCTCATCAACTTTCTCTTCAGACAGATTTTGATCCACATGATGTTCATCATTAGTCTGGTTTTACAGGTGTTTGGGCTCAATGTGGTGACAATACAGTCCTCTTCATTACTGCACCAAAGAAGATGGAAGCACTGAGTGGATCTTGTTTGAAAATCCCATGTAACTATAGAGAGAAACCAGGAAAAGGGTTTGACAGCAGCAGAGAAATCTTTGGAGTGTGGATTAAAAATGACTCAAGGTTTGGAAATCATCCAAATAATGTAGTCTTCAACAGTAGTGGGTCAGTTAACATCTATCCAATGAATATTACTGGAGACCTGAGTCAGAAAAACTGCACCACTCTGTTTTCTGGTTTAAAAACAAGTCATTCAGACACATACTACTTCAGAATTGAGAACGAACCGTTCAAGTCAACAGCTTCTTGTGATCATCTACAAATAACAGTCAAAGGTAAGACAGATTTTGTTGTTTAAAATAATGTGAAATCGATTACATCTTAAGTCAAACTCTGCTCCCTTTCTACTCATGTCATCACGAAAACATGTGAACTGATCGAAAAATGCAAAAAGCTGAGCTTTACCAACAATAAAACAATGGTTCTCAAACAGGGGTCCCCGAGTCACAGCTTGGGGGTCCGCAAAATAATTTGTAATAAATTCTTAAAGTCATGACGTTGTCACAGTCTGCCCCTCAACCTTCAGTACTTTTCCACTGCTTCTGCACTCACTCAGCTAATCACCCCACCTGTCGCCCATCCCCTGCAACCAGCCCCAGTATATACTCACCAGTTCCACTCTCACTCTTTTGCCATGTGAGATTTTCCAGCACTCTTCTGTCTGACTCACAGGTATCGACCCAGCCTGTGTCAGACTAACCTGCTTTGTCTGCCTCCTGGTAAATTAACCTCAGCCTTCCGTCTTCGACCACGACTTCTGCCTGTGCCCTTCTAATTCCTTGCCGTGAGCGAGTGATCCCTGAGATCCCTGTTCCCTGCCTTGTATGTTTCCATTTCAGCCTCGCTGGCTTCAGCACTAGTCCCTTGGAATTTTTTTCATCCTTGCAACCTGTCCTCCAGATCGTCTGCCTGTTCAGTTTGCCTCACCAGTACTGAGTTTAGCCTGTTCTGACCAACTATGTTGTAATTAAACAAGTCAGTCTGTCATTGATCCTGTGCCTTGTACAGCTTTTAGGTTCATACTACACCCGTCACAGTCGTATCATTAAAAAAAAGGTGCATAATTACATGTGGGGACCAATAAAACATTAAACCAATTACTCCCTCCTACATTAGTTTTGGGTCAAAAAGTCTGATGACTGACACCACGCAAGTCTGTCACACTCCGGAATCCGTCGCTTTACTCATGAGGCATTTGCTGCTCAGCATTTCTTGCTTGCAACAATGGACAAAAATTTTTTGTATGTCCACTTCAAGTGATGCCAAGGCCAAACTATCTAAACTGAGAAAATATGACGCTTATCTCGAGTTTGGATTTATTGAGGCCAGTGAGGGGAAAACCAAAATGCATTGTGTGCCTTCAGGTGCTCGCAAATGAACCCACCCAAGTTAAAACGTCAAAGCACCAGGGTAATGTTGCCTCCCGAGGTCTTAACCAGGGAATGACTGACTGGATATTATGTGTTAAATAATTATTTAGAATATCTCAGATGACAACCTGAACTGAAAACACTGGCCGTAAACCAGACCAGGACCACTGGGGGGAAATAAACTATGGGAATCTCCGATTGAATAATTTAAACATTTGCAAAAGCAAGATTACCTGAGTGCAGCTGCAGTTCAGAGGAGGAGCGATTACAACTACACACAACTACAAATGCCACTCGGGCCGTAACATGTAAGCACAAAACAAAGGATTCTGGACTCACAAATGGTAGTAAAAATATGTAACTGGTGTGAGGAGTATGAGGGGGTCCTTGAATGTTTCTCCCTTGTAAGGTGTCCCTGACCTAGAGGAAGCACTAGGACGCAGGTGCTTCAATAAATAAATAAATAAATCTCATCTCATCTTCCATACTACTTAATCCTCAGGTCACCAGCCTATCGCAGGGCTAACACAGAGACAAACAACCATTTGCACTCACACACACACCTAGGGTCACCAATTAGTCTAACGAACAAGTCTTTGGAGGTGGGAGGATGCAAAGGATGTTATCCAGACATGCAAACGCCACCCAGAAAGGCCCAAGCTGGACTCAAACTTGGACCTTCTCACTAGGAGGCATCAGCGCTAACCACCGATACTTCACTAAAACGTAGTTAAAGAACAAAAAGAGGACAGACATATTGCAGCTGGGTAACCAACCACTCCCTGCCAGGGCACTAGGAGTATACTACTTTACCCAAATTAATATAAACCCAAACATACTTCAACATAAAACAACACACTAATAAAAGAATGATAAAAGAATGTGCCACCACAAACCTTATCACCTCCTAGAGTGACCTCCCAGCACCCCAACTGTGCTGGTGAATGGAGGACACCACCCACTGCAGCACTAGAAAAAGAAGAGAGAAGGTTAAGAACTAAATGAAATTAAAACTTATACTTAACAATAAAATCAATAAGGCTAAAACACATGAAACTTGACAGCGGTCGTTGCTACGGCTTCATATAAGGCAGTCAACTTTTTAGTATTTTCTTACGAAGCCAGTGATAGGACAGTCACTACCACATGGAGTGCACACAAAGGAAAGACCTGAGGAAAGTGGAGCCTACAGTCCCACCTGCTGCTAATCAGCCCTTCCTACAGTCTCCGGCCTCCCCTGATAAATAATAATAATGCATTGGTTTTATGTAGCTCTTTTCCATTTTAGACGCTCAAAGCGTTTACAGTTGGACGCATTATTCATTCACTCCTGGTGGTGGTAAACTACCTCAGTAGTCACAAGTGATCTGGGACAGACTGATGGAAAACGTGGCTGCCAATCTGCAACTACGTCTTCTCCTACCACCTTTAAACATCAGTCACTCACAATCATACACCAAGGAGCATACATCTGGGAGCAAGGTGGGTTAAGTGTCTTGCCCAAGGACACAACAGACAGACTAGGGATAGGGCAGAATAGAAACGCCAACTTTTAGGTTATTGGATAACCGCTCTACTGGGGACATTCAATTCTGTAGATGAGTCTGTGACTGTGAAGCGTTTTGAGTACTAATTGGTGGAAAGGCTCTCTATAAAAACAAGACTATTTACTATTTAATTCAATAATTAATAGTTCAGTAAAACAATGTGTGTTTGATGTGAAACCACAGATTCTCCTTGGAGACCCACAATTAACATCTCAGGTGATGTGAAGGAGAAGGAGTCTGTCACTATCACCTGCTCAGCTTTCACTCCCTGTCCACACTCCCCTCCTCAACTCACCTGGAATCTACAACAAGACCCTCACAACAAAATAGAGGAAAACACAGATGGGACCTTTACAACTAAAATCCAGGAGACCATCACTCTGTCAGACACACATGATGGAAACAACATCATCTGTTCTGTCAGATATCCTGTGAATGAAGGAAAAGACGTCAAGACAGCAGAGACACAAGAGACTCTCAGTGTTTCATGTAAGACAACCAGAGTTTGTTGTTGAATCCTGTCAGCACATGATGATTGATGGGATGTCAGCTGTTTGGGATGAATAAAATCAATCTCTGTCACATTTTCCTCAGATGCTCCTAAAGACACCTCAGCATCCATCAGTCCATCAGGTTTGGTGTCAGCAGGTAGCTGGGTGAATCTGACCTGCTCCAGCAGAGCCAAGCCTCCCATCAGACACTTCACCTGGTTCAAGAACAGCACAGATGGACCCATGATCGTATCTGAAGGACACTTCTACAGCTTCAATGTGACTGATGGAGGAGTTTATTACTGTGTGGCCTCAAATCAACTTGGTAACCAGACGTCACCGTGGATTCAGCTGAATGTTGGAGGTAAATATCATCCAGTATTTATTTTTCTATCTTCTCTCAAACACAGTCAGTCTTATATCTTGTTTCATTTTGTCAGTACGTCCACATTAAATCATGTCTTGTTTTAGGCTCCTCACACTGGGAACCAGTTCTTGGAGGAATCATTGGGATCATTGTCCTCTTCTGCTTGATCATCTTTGTTTGGTAAGTATCACATATCAAAGCAGCAAACATGACTCAGTTACTGTCGCTGACATTTTAGCTGCACATCCAAAAACATCTGTTTCCCATCAGTCTCAACATTTTACTGTCAAACATATTGACTCTAAAACACAGTATAGATAAACTAACAGCCTCTTATGTTTTCAGGTGGTTAAAGTCAAAGCATCAAAGTCAACAACAGACTCAGGTTAGTAATGACTAAACTTCTCTGTAGTCTACCTGACTCAGTGTTTAGTTACTTTATATATTACCTCTATCAGAGCAGCCCACTCAACGTATTCAGTAAAAGTAAAAGTAGTCATGTAATAAGGAAGGATTCAGGTAAAGATCTTCCTCACTAAACATCATATGTGGTTCATTTCTTCTAGAGTCAAAGAGGTGAATATCAGGTTGTTGAAGAAGCTGCAGGTGAAAAAGAAGAAAAAAAACATCCATTATGGAGAGATCAACTTCTCCAAGCAGAGACGTGACCCGTCCTCTGACTCAGTGCAGGACAGTGGACAGCAGCAGGACACGGTGTACACACAGGTCAAGATCAAGAAACCAGCAAAGGGATTAACACAGACTGTTGACGACACAGATTATCTCTATGCTGAAGTCAAGAAAAAATGAGAACTGTGTTTTGTTTGTGTAGAGATTCAATTTGACAAAATCAGTTACAGAGAAAAACATTAAGAAAATGCTAGTTTTTGAAACAGTTGAATGAAGAAACCTGGGTCCCGAGTTTACTGTTGACGTTAATAATATTGTAGATTTGATCTGTTCAGACACAAGGAGCCAGAGCCCTGTGACTTTATTTTTAAATGAGCTTTGATTGTTCTGTAATCCATGCTGTGTCTCACAACGCAGTGTTCTGAACGCTTTGTGATAAAATACACCGGTATGCCACTATGTAAAAAAATCATATCATAATGGAAAAAAATACTGGTATTCAAAACTATTGGCAAACATCTGAATGTAGTGACTGTAACAATAAAAGTCAGTCTCACTATGAATATTTAAAAGATGTTTATAAAAGCAAGATTTATATTTTCATCATTTTGGACTGTTCTGTTAAAATGACTGTGGAAGATGGTGATTGAGGATGAAGAGGGGGCTCTGCCATCCTGCCTGTGTCTTAATATTATCATGTCATAGTATTTTTGTTTTCTAGGTTAATGTTTCTATTTTCTGTTTCTTCTGAGAAGCTGACGAAAATTTACATCACCCCATGATTAACTAATTACAATAATATCAGTACTCACCTCTTCCTGGTTGTCCTCCCAAGCACGGTGCTAAACTGTGAGATGGGCTCGATCACCTGCTTAAAGGCTCCTTGAGTAAATCATTAAATCATTACAATATAGGGGACACAGACTGAGGCACTGATGATAACCTGTATCTAGGTAGAAATGGGCTTTGTGTGGTCTTGGGATTTGGCCTCAGACTCATGTCTCTCTGTGGAAAACCACAGCAGATCAACCTGACATTACTGAGACTCAGTTTAAAACTACAGTGCAGAACATTTGTCTTTTGTTTCTGAAAGTGAGAAAACTAAACAGAAACAAAAAATAATTCATTACACAGACCCACCTGGAAGTCCTCCACCTGAAGTTTTTACATAAACAAGAGCTGTCAACATTCAAATCAGTAAATCACTTCCCAACAGTGAAATTCTCCAATTGGAAAGTCTTTATTTTTTGTTCTTTGTTCATACAGACCTTCCCAAGAGATCAAGCCAGACAAAACTGGTAGTGAACAACAGTCAAATACTTAAATATGTAAAAATACATAAAAATTTTTTAATAAATTTTATTCAAGCAAATGTATTCTACTGGTTAGTTGTTCATTGTTCAGCTATTATGGGGCGACAGTGGTAAGCAAAAACTCCCTCTAAAGCCGGATTTACATACACACCCTACCTCAGGCATGTCAAACTCAGTTTGGCTCTGGGGCCGGATCCAGACTTTCTGTTCTCAGGTGGGCCGGATCAGCAAAAGAATGTCAACTCCAAATATTAAGCTTTGTTTTTCAGTACTATGCTTTATCATTCAGCCTACATTTGTAGCCTACCCTACATATTATAATCACGGATAACAAGGGATCTTTGCACAACACATTTATTCAAAACCAATGAAAAAAAAAAAAAGATTTTTCATGTTTGGCCGTGAATGTGTTCACAACTGGTTTTTAACAGTTGAGTGAATGCAGTTTTACACCTGAACCAACTCACCACACTAAACAAACTCAAGTGGGAGCTATAAAAAAAATATTTTCGCCTTAATTGTCATACTGCTTTGAAATAAATGAAAAAAGAAATACAATATAAAATAAAATAAATAAATAAATAAAAAAGTTATAGCAGTGCATGGGCAATAGGATTAGACTACATCAGATCAAACTACTAGGCTGGGCCTACTGAGGCTGAGAATATACTGCACAATATTAATTGTCTTTAATATGACATACTTGTCTTTATGATGAGTGGCGCCGAATATTAAACTCTTTGAACACTGCAACTAGCTGATTACATACCAAGCACACTGGTTTTGCATTCAGTTCTGTGAATAAATACTTCTCGGTCCATTTCTCCTGGAAAACTCAGCACTCCGTGTCCACTCTTCTTTTTTTTGCCGCATGCTTGACGTGAGCGCCTTTACACATTTACTGCCCTCTAGCGGCCGGAGGGAGCATTTGGTTTGTATTTATTTTAAAAAATCACAACTTTTAATAGAAATTAGCTAGAGACTCGCTTCTTTTTTTTGACATACTCAGAAATTTATGCCGGGCTGGATTAAATGACCCAACGGGCCGGGTCCGGCCCGCGGGCCGTACGTTTGACATGCCTGCCCTACCTCCACACCGCCCCACACCTCACTGCCCCACACCTCCCCAGCTTTTTTAAACTACCTTTTCCATTGGTTAGGAGTGACCCGCGCTCCCCCTGGTTTTGCGGGCTTTAACCACACCCACACTTGATACTAGCAACAGCAGGCTACACAGTGAAGTTATGTTCCAACAACCAGTGAACGAAAGAAAACAACTGTTATGCAGTTATGAGCTTTCAAGCAGAACACAATGAAATTAGCGCAGGACTGCGCCAACGGTGTAATGGATTCAACCAGAAACTTGCTTGACCAGAAACTGGGGTCACTAATTACCATAATGGCTGATACTTACCTGTCCTTGAATGGGGGGTGGTGTGAGTCAAATAACAGGTGTTGATCTGTGTGTGTGGGTTTCCTATATACTTCTATGTTGAGGCTTCGATCTTCTTCAACACGTACCAAACAGTCCAAAAAGGCCAGACAGGCCCCGCTGATGTCCTCCCTGGTGAACTTGATGTTGCTGTCCACTGTGTTGATGTAACCCACACACACAGATCAACACCTGTTATTTGACTCACACCACCCCCTGGAACACAAACTGGGAGTCATCAGAACCCTCCAGCACCGAGCACAGACTGTCCCACCAGACAGGATGGCAAGGACAAGGAGGGAACACACATTAAACAAACCCTCAAGACATGCGGATATCCCAACTGGGCCTTTGTCAAAGGCTCAAAAAGATATCCCAGGAAGGACAGGGAAGAGGAACAAAACAGAAGGAAGAACATCACCAAGGCAAGCTTCCCTACTGGCGCTCCCTGTTCTGTGGCCATATATCCCGTCCATCTCCTCAATCCGTTTCGATCAGCACCGCTTGTATTGTTGTGCCCCTTGGTAGCCCAATAATCGGCCGACATTTTTTTTAAAGTTTTTCCTTCATTTGTTTTACCATCCTGATAAAGCCAAGTTTGGCCATCTTAGCCGTGATCTGCTGAAAACCCTTATCACTCAGAGAGGTCCCGTCCAACTCCCGCAGTATACTCTCTTCTCCCAACAAGGACAGAAAAGCCCTCACCCCCTGACCACCTTTGGGCAGGGTAGGACCTCCAGCTCCTTCTGGCCATTGGTGTGTCTTTCTCTAAGGGGTGTGATGGTGGGGGAGGTGGGCTCCAGATGGTGCTTCTCTCCATCTACCTAACACTGATCTTCTTGTTCTTTCTTTGTCTGGTGTTCTCACCCTCCACATTCACCAACTGCACATTGTCTTTCACAACAGCTGCTCCTCTGGACTCAATGATACTGGCTCTCTCGTTATGGTTTGTGGTGCATTCAGGTCCCGGAGTCTACAGAGATGATGCAGAGAATTAACAACTAGACATGATCCTTCTCCTCTTTCTCTCCTTCTGAACCTCAGTTCAGGATGTGACGGCGTTGCATTCTCATGTGTCTCTCATAAAAAAGGACCTATGCTGACTTCTTTCTTTCTTCGCACAGATGAGCCGTTGAGTTGTTCAGTGTGAGCCAGCGGTCATTCAGCTCCTACAGACAGTCATCTGGATGTAGAGTGTCAGCGATGTAGTGTCCTTCAACAAGAGAGATCCTTGTTATTGTCTGAAGCATCTTAACTTTAACTCTTGTGTAAAAAGTCACTGTGTGATTTCCATACCTCCTTGTGCGATGCCAAAGTGGTTGATGGCGCTGACCAGACTGTAGCAGCCTCCACCCTGAGAAGAAGCAGATGACATTTAGATTAAAGTGCATTTTAAAATGAAGAGTGTTTCTTACCCTGGCAGGATGTCTAGTATGGATTGGCAGCTGAACTCAAAGTCTTCTTCCTAGAGGACATCACAGAAGAACAGGATGTGTGTTAGAAACTGTTGAACTCAATGACACCACATGCTCACACACAAACAGAAGAGGTGTGTGGTTCATGAGTTCAAAGGTCAGTGATGATGTGACCGAATGAGGACTGGTGGTTCTTACCCTCTGGTAGGCCTCCAGCATTTCCTCCATTGTTCCTGCAGAAATCACATCTAGAGAAATGTTGGTGAACTTCTCCCGTCTTGTCGTCTCGGCTCCACATCTGCACATTAAATTAACAATATGTTTAAAATATAAACACAAATGTATCTTTGTACCTCACTCATCTGACTCTATGACAGAGTAAACATGTGCATGGTGTTAAACTGTGTAGTCTTATGTCTTTCATGTCCAGGTGTTCTCCATCCAGAACACTAGGTTCTCTTCCACAGGGCAGGTGTATGTTGTCCCTAAGCCTGCTGCCGCCTCCTTCAATAGAGGACACAGACTCTGAATCTGGTCCAGGACAGATGTCAGGAACTCATGAGCATCCTGAATTAAAAGAAACACAGGAGGAGTTTATAAACTGAGCACACCATCATGAGGAGATGAGATAACAAAAGAAGTTCAGGTGACTCACCTTCTGTTCATCATCCCTGAACTCCAGAGCCTGGCCCGACACTGTGTCCTAAAAGAAGTGTAGGAGACGGCGTTTATCTTTAGAGGCTGTGGATGTGTGTTTCTCCTGGAGCTGGATCAGTTGTCTATAGAAAGAAAAAAGAATACAGACGTTTTTGCTGTTAGATGTGTTTGTCCATTCAGGTCTTTCAGGGACAGGAGGCTCTGCAGGCTGGAGTTAAGGTAGCACGTCTGTCCGATGTTTGGAAATCTGTCATGAGAAATAAAACCAGTCAATCACTTCTTCACTGACCCATCACAGAATGGAGCTCATATTCTCTAACAGTGATTTGATAAAGTCTTGTCTTGCTACGGTTCTTGTGATGTACTGACCCAAAGTTAACAATGGTCCTCTTTGCACAACTCTTGGCAGCAAGTTTTGTTTTCTTGTTGCAGGGCGAGAGAAAAAAACAGTCAGTAAACAACAGTCAGTAAAACACATTGAGGGGCTGAACATTGTTTAGATCAGTAACCTGCAGGGAAAAGATCTGACATGAACACACTGTATGACATGTCTGTGAAGGTTCTCAGTCATCCAGGTCATGGTAATCCAAAAAAGTGTTGAATAGGGTCAGCTGGACTTGTAGAATTTCTTGAAGACGTTTCGCCACTCATCCGAGTAGCTTCTTCAGTTCTGATGAACTAGTGGGAAATTGAGGTTTAAATAGGAAAAACTCTGTGGGTAGCACCCACCAGAAACTTGCTTGACCAGAAACTGGGGTCACTAATTACCATAATGGCTGATACTTACCTGTCCTTGAATGGGGGGAACTGTGTGCCTAGGCTAACTTACCCTATGAATAGAGCTCTAACGAGGCTATTGTCCATGGGAACCTGGAGGCTCAATGTGTGAATGTTGTTGAAACTTCTTGGGGACAGAAGTCAAAACTGAATTATAAATAGTTGGTAAATTAAATCTCAGTCCACCTCCTCTGTTTAGAGAAGGTTTCTCCATTTTGACATAGATGGCTTCCTTAACTCCTCTCTCAAACCATCTGTCCTCTCTGGCCAGGACTTTGACGTTGTTATCCTCAAAGGAGTGTCCTTTGTCCTTCAGGTGGAGGTGGACTGCTGAGTCGTTTCCTGATGAGCTGGCTCTCCTGTGTTGGGCCATGCGCTTGTGTATGGGTTGTTTGGTTTCCCCAATGTACAGGTCTGTACATTCCTCGCTACACTGAACCGCTTACACTACATTGCTCTGTTTCTGTCTAGGTGTTTTGTCCTTGGGGTGGACCAGTTTCTGTCTAAGGGTGTTTCCAGGTTTGAAATAAACTGGGATGCGGTGTTTACCAAAAATTCTCCTTAGTTTCTCTGATACCCCAGCTATGTAGGGGATGGTGATGTTCTTCCTTCTGTTTTGTTCCTCTTCCCTGTCCTTCCTGGGATATCTTTTTGAGCCTTTGACAAAGGCCCAGTTGGGATATCCGCATGTCTTGAGGGTTTGTTTAATGTGTGTTCCCTCCTTGTCCTTGCCATCCTGTCTAGTGGGGACAGTCTGTGCTCGGTGCTGAAGGGTTCTGATGACTCCCAGTTTGTGTTCCAGGGGGTGGTGTGAGTCAAATAACAGGTGTTGATCTGTGTGTGTGGGTTTCCTATATACTTCTATGTTGAGGCTTCGATCTTCTTCAACACGTACCAAACAGTCCAAAAAGGCCAGACAGGCCCCGCTGATGTCCTCCCTGGTGAACTTGATGTTGCTGTCCACTGTGTTGATGTAACCCACACACACAGATCAACACCTGTTATTTGACTCACACCACCCCCTGGAACACAAACTGGGAGTCATCAGAACCCTCCAGCACCGAGCACAGACTGTCCCCATCAGACAGGATGGCAAGGACAAGGAGGGAACACACATTAAACAAACCCTCAAGACATGCGGATATCCCAACTGGGCCTTTGTCAAAGGCTCAAAAAGATATCCCAGGAAGGACAGGGAAGAGGAACAAAACAGAAGGAAGAACATCACCATCCCCTACATAGCTGGGGTATCAGAGAAACTAAGGAGAATTTTTGGTAAACACCGCATCCCAGTTTATTTCAAACCTGGAAACACCCTAAGACAGAAACTGGTCCACCCCAAGGAGAAAACACCTAGACAGAAACAGAGCAATGTAGTGTAAGCGGTTCAGTGTAGCGAGGAATGTACAGACCTGTACATTGGGGAAACCAAACAACCCATACACAAGCGCATGGCCCAACACAGGAGAGCCAGCTCATCAGGAAACGACTCAGCAGTCCACCTCCGCCTGAAGGACAAAGGACACTCCTTTGAGGATAACAACGTCAAAGTCCTGGCCAGAGAGGACAGATGGTTTGAGAGAGGAGTTAAGGAAGCCATCTATGTCAAAATGGAGAAACCTTCTCTAAACAGAGGAGGTGGACTGAGATTTAATTTACCAACTATTTATAATTCAGTTTTGACTTCTGTCCCCAAGAAGTTTCAACAACATTCACACATTGAGCTTCCAGGTTCCCATGGACAATAGCCTTGTTAGAGCTCTATTCATAGGGTAAGTTAGCCTAGGCACACAGTTCCCCCCATTCAAGGACAGGTAAGTATCAGCCATTATGGTAATTAGTGACCCCAGTTTCTGGTCAAGCAAGTTTCTGGTGGGTGCTACCCACAGAGTTTTTCCTATTTAAACCTCAATTTCCCACTAGTTCATCAGAACTGAAGAAGCTACTCGGATGAGTGGCGAAACGTCTTCAAGAAATTCTACAAGTCCAGCTGACCTTATTCAACGCTTTTTTGGATAACACTGTATGACGCTGTTTGGAGGTTTGTGTGTGACAACACATCTAGATTTTAAATTATAATCAGATGAAAAACAGGTCAAATCTCCTCAGGTCGGAAGTCAACTGTAATAACTGAACTAACTGGACCATTCAAGCTGAGCTTTCGGCTTCAGTCATGTGCTTTTGTTAAATGGTGAATTACCAAATGACCACCAGAGGGAGACAATTACCGTATTTCCTCTAATAGTGTCCAGGGCCTTCAGAGCCTCCTTTTTATTGGAGGCAGGTTTTTATTTGTAATTGCTTCATGCTTTATGTTTCATATTAGTATGTAGCGACATTTTCCCACCATTTACTCTGCTATTTATTTATTAACTTATTTTTTCACTTTATCAGGTACACTGTACACACAACAGCAGCCGGGCAGGATTAATAAAAGTTTAAGCACGGGTGGTCAGAATGGATGAAGGAATAAATGTCACCATTATATCAGTTTAAACTCTGAAAAATAAAAAGTGTCCATTTATTAAGGCAAACTGAGACGGTACGATACACATGAAAAATTTACCACTACTTCAGTGGCCGTAGCGTACCACAGGGTAACTGTCCCCGTGTCAGTATTAAAGCATTTTGCACCTTCCTCTTGTCAGCATGTTCGTTCATTGTTCTGAAAGGAAAACTAAACTGACTTCTTGCTGTCTATTTCAATATATATATTCCAATATATATTATTGAAATATATATTGGAATATAGAAATACATGTACATGGACCCGTCTGTTCAGTTAACCTTGGCTAACCTCCCAGAAAAAGATCATTTTCAGTATTTTAACAGCATTTAATTAGTTTCAACAAAATGAATATGATTGGTTGGCTACAGGTGGGAGGAGTCGTGGTTTAGACTTAACTCTTCCATTGTTGGTGGACGGTCCGGTCCCGGTCTCTAGCCACTCCCTCTTGTGTCTCCCTCCTTTGCAACTTTTATCACTTCAGAACAGTTCCTCATTTGTTCTCTATTTTGCTTCTCTATATGTTTTCTCTCTGCTCTGTCCTAGTCAGCTAACTGCTACTTTCTCAACATGTATCAACCCTACGCAAGTGAACCTAAACAGGGCTGATGCTTTTGACCCTTTCATTATTTAGGACGTGTTGAGGAGGAATTTAGCCCTGCTTTCCTCTCCTCTCCGGGTCCGTTGATGTGAGGAATAAAGAGACGAGAGAATGACGTCCAGTACGAGTATTTATTCACAGTCTGCAGAGTGTGGAGACCACAGTACATACAAAGATATGAGTCTGGATCTGAGTTGCCTTCGCGGGAGCAGTTCTTTTCTATTACTACAGTAAACACCTGATTGGCTCATCTCCTTCTCCTCTTTGACACACTCTCTCTGTTAGATTGTGGTCTGGCGTGTCCTGCTCCCCCCGCGAGACATCTTCAGAAAATACATGGTGACCTTTAAGTACATGTTGTTCTCAATACAATCATATCATTCGGCCTTCCAGTGTTTTCCACTTCTGCACACAGTACATGTTCAGTGTATTCTGTTCCATTGATTATGTCCCATATATTGCATATTGAATCACTTCTGGTAATTAAACCTGATTATTAAGGCACTCATAAGCACGCATACATTTTACTGTTCCCACAATTCCCCCTTTTGATCTCTACAAAGAGATCAACCTAAGCTAACTAAGTGAAAAATTGTTATTCCCCCTTTTGATCTCTATAAAGAGATCAACACAAGCTAGCCCAGCGTATAAAATCAAACATTTAAACTGCGGACGGATCCCTGATATCTCCCAGCTCCATCTCCACTTCATCCTGAAGGAGGGGCAACATATAAGGCGGTGGCTGAGATTTACCTTCTATGGTAGTAGTGATAAACCTTACCATCAGCGACCGAATACAAGGCACGCAACAGCAGCCACATGTAACCAGGATGGCTGTAAATACTGCAATCGACATTAATAAGGATAAAATCAAAGTCTTCCACTTACCAAACGTGCTAGCAAACCACTCATCCATGGGGTTGTCTAGGCCGGAATGTTCGTGCATTGTGTTCGAGAGCGCTCTCAGGCCTTCCAGGGCTCTGGTTACAGATCCGTCTGGTGCCGTGTTGTTTGGAATAAATGTGCAACACATGTCTCCAAACATGGAACACACACCCCCTTTCTCGGCCAGAATCATGTCGAGAGCCATTCTGTTCTGTATAGCCATGAGGGAAGTTTTATACAGGCGTCAGTGGACTTACCACTCACTGATCGCCTTCCTCTATTATGCTCCTGCTGTGGCCCCCATTCATAGATGCTGAACACAATTATTACAACAGCTACGGCGACAACCCCTGCTAAAATGAGCATCTTCCAATTCCCGTATAGCAACATTTCGAGTAGATTCTTATAAGAAAAACAAGCTAAACCTTCTGACGTGTGCCTCTGGCTCTCACGTGTCACTAATGAGGGGCTATGGATAGCTTGTGACCTCTAGTGGTGCTTTAAACCTGTGTGTGGCTCGTCATACAATTCCGCAAATGGCGTACAATTATTGTATATCAACTAGATTATTGCAGAGGAGTCTAATGACTCCACCTAAAAAGATGAAACACGATAATTAAGAACACAATACACATTATCAACTGGATGTTGTTCATTGATGTCGTCCGGATCTTGATCTGACGCTTGCGTTGGTAGCTTGGCACGCTACTTGTTGGGAGGAACGCGCTAATTTCACCGTTCCTCCGTCAGGGTTCAGGTTCGACTCCTTCACCCCCTTTTGCCACCTGGGGATTATTCTGCCCCTTTTGTTGAGGTGGGCTTTGCTTCAGCACTCGCCGGTGCCTTTGTCGTTGCACACAGGTCCCTGTGTGTGTCCCTCAGCGATCGGGTGGGAGCCTGTGCAGCCGCACACTGACTCCAGTGGTACCAGGTATCGCCTTTGCCTTTCAGCCGGACTGCGTGTGATGTCCTCTCTGTCACCTGATACGGTCCAGTCCACCGAGGTTCCGTCCACTTCCTCTTGATGACTCTTAGGAGCACCCAGTCCACGTCTGGTCCGGGGCTGTCGTGTCTTCCCACCTGCCGGTCGCCAACCTGTTTCGCATACGCTGTAACGAGACTTTGCAGTTCATGGAAATACAGCTTATGTGTTAGCTCAGACATTTCTACTGCCCCTGCTGGTAACTGAGACTGAGGTCCTGGAAATGCTCTCCCTGTCTGCAGTTCGAATGGCGTAAAACACGTGCTTTGGTTAATGGAGCTCCTAATGGCCATGAGTGCTAGTGGTAACGCATCGAGCCAATTCATTTTGGTCTGTGCACAGATTTTTGCCAATTTGTTTTTGACTGATTGATTCATTCGTTCCACTTTTCCCTGGGATTGTGGGTGGTACACTGTACCGAACTTGTGCTGCAGACCCAGCATCTGTTCCACCTGTTGGAGGTCTTGGTTTTTAAAGTGGGTTCCGTTGTCCGACCGGATTCTCTCCGGAAACCCATGTTGCGGTATATAGTGGTTTATTAAGAACTTAATTACCGTTTTACTGTCTTCTCTTTTTGTTGGCCACGCTTCTGGCCACCCCGTATAGGCATCCACGCACATGAGGAGATACCTATACCCCCTTACTGGATTGATCATGTCAGTGTAATCGATTATTATTTCTTTACCTGATCGAGTCTCCAGGGGGAAACGCCCGGGGTGTGGCTTCACTGTTGGTCTGGGATTGTACTGTACACACTGTTCACAA